>NW_008339923.1:7128335-7172736 GCF_000622305.1 Nannospalax galili
TCTTCTTTGATTTGCTATCATCAGATTCACCATCAGATAAAGAGTTTCTTTTTGTACCATCTTTTTTGAGAATTAAGAAATGTTTCAATTAACTCTAGACCATCTAAATTTTCTTCAGGTTCCTAAGTATTACCACCATCTGTACATCCCTTCCACTGCAGGAAATACTACACTTTCCCATTCATTGCATGTTGATCCAGTACTTTCTCTACTACAAATTCTTCAGGCTCTGCCTCTTCAACTTTTTTACTCGTTCTGTTCTGTTTCCTGTTTTTTGCAATGTAGTTTTATTGGAAGCCATCTTTTAGAATTGCAGACTTGTGCTGGGCATGGTGGCACAGGCCTGTAGTCCCAGCATTTGGGAGGCAGAGGCAGGGGGATCTCTGAGTTCAAGGCCAACCTGGTCTACGTAGTGAGTTCCAGGTCAGCTGGGGCTACAGGGAGACTGTCTCAGCACTGGCTGTTCTTTACAGAGGACCCGGGTTCAATTCCCAGCACCCACATGGTGGCTAACAACTGCCCGTAACTCCAGTTCCACAGGATTCTGACCTTCGTGGGCATTGCATGATACCAGCGTATTTACATACTTGGAGGCATAATAACACTCATACACATAAAATAAAATAAATAAATAAATAAATAAATATTTTTTTCTAAAGAAAAAAAAATTAAAAGCTCTAAATTACTTAAAAAAGAGAAACCTACAGCTATCATCATCCTTAATTGTGAGAAGCTCAAAGCTTTTCCACTAATGCCATAAATAAGACAAGGATATTCGTTTTTAAACACAACTACAGTATTTTCACTGTTTTGAGAATTTCATACATGCATGGTATGTATTTTGATCATACTTACCTCCACCCTTCCCCCAACTCCTCCCAGATTCGTCCCTAAACCCCCAATATTTCCCAACTTTGTGTCTCTATTTTTTATAACCCACTGATTCCAATTTGTGATGTGCATATACTCGCGGGTGTGAAGCCATCCGCTGGAGCATGGTGAACCTTACAGAAGCCATACCCTTAAAATCCACAATTGCTGTGTGTTCATGAGCGCGGGGGTCATATCATGTTCATAAGACATGGTTTTGCTCTGGTCCTTCCTGACCTCTGGCTCTTAGAATGTTTCTTCCCCTTCTTCCAAGATGGTCCCTGAGCCTTGGGGGATGGGGTATGATATGGATGTCCCATTTGTGACTGAGCATTCCACAGATACTTATTCATTGCACTTTGACTAGTTGTGAATTTCTATATTAACTTCTGCCCACTGTACACAGACATATCTCTGATGTGGTGTGAGAGCTACACTAATCTACAGGTAGAGAGATATGAATTTAGAGGGCAGTTTGATGATGTGTCCACTTGGCAGTAGTAGAAGATCACCCCTGGGGCCCCAATCATACTTAACTAGATTTGTAGTACCAGGCATGTGTTTCCTCCTGTGGAGAGGGCTTTAAATCCAATTAGAAAGCTGTTGGTTACCCTTATAACATCTCTGCCACTATTTCATCCATGGGCACGTCTTGCCTAGCTCAAAGGGTTCACATCTGAGTAAGACTGTTGATGACTTTTTCTCCCAGCACCCTGCATAGCACCTTCCAGTGCTGTGAAAGTTAACCAGTAAGGTGGAAACTTCCTGATCAGCACCAATTTGATTTCTCCATGTCCTATGGCCAAAGTATGTAGAAGAGAAGGATATTCTGTGCCACAACTACTTTTCAGCATTGGAATGGAAGTACTAGCTGGAAAAAAAAAAACAGAAGAAAGAAAAGAAATTGAAATATTAATTAGGAAGAAAGAAATAATACTGTCTTTGGGAGCTGGAGAGTTGGCTTGGAGGTTAAGATTGCTTGCTGTTCTTTCAGAGGACCACAGTTCAGTTCCCAAACCCAAGCTGGGTGGTTTATATCTTCCTGTACTCCAGTTCCAGGGCACCCTCTTCTGGCTTCCATAGGCACCCTCACATATGTGTACATACTCTTTCTCTCTCTCTCTCTCTCTCTCTCTCACACACACACACACACACGCACATATGAATAAAAATAAAACATTATTAATTTTTTTATTTGTCTTTTATGTGTATGAGTGCTTTGCCTGCATGTATGTAAATGCTTTATGTGTGTGCAGTGCCCACAGAGGCAAGAAGAGGGTATTGGATCCCCTGGAACTGGGTCCTCTGCAAGAGCAGCCAGTACTTTCAAGCATTGAGCCATTTCTCTGGCCCCAAATAAAATATTTTTTTAAGTAAAAGAAAGCACCAGGCTTAGTGGTGCATTACTTTCATCCTAACATTCAGAAGGCAGAGGCAGGCATCTCTCTGTGAGATTGAGGCCAACCTGACCTACGTAGCGAGACCCAGGCTAGAAGGGTCCACAGAGAGACCCTGTCTCAAAAATAAATAAATAAAAATACATATAATAAATAAGATAAAAATTTTTTAAAGGAATAAAATTTTGAGCTTGCAATGATGTGATCCTCTAAAAATAACATTTAAAAGAATCAGCCAAATTAAAAAAAAATAAAACAATAATAGCAAGGATGTAGGACACAACACTGATGGATAAAATCTGTCACTTTCCTGCATCCAAAATGAGCAGGTAGATTTGAAATTAAAAACACCGTGTTGGGGCTGGAGAGACAGCTCAGTGGTTAAGAGCACTGATTGCTCTTGCAGAGGACCAGGGTTTGATTCCCAGCACCCACATAGCGGCTCCAAACCATCCTTAACTCCAGTTCCAGGGGAATCCAAAACCCTCTTCTGACCTCTGTGGCATTGTACCACATGGGTGCACTCACATACATGCAGGCAATACACTCATACACATAAAATAATAAATAAAAATATTTAAAAAAATAAAAGACATCAAATAAAAAAATAAAAATAAAAACACTATGTCACATATGAGGCTGGTGAAATGGCTTAGTAAAGTACTTGCTGTACACAGATGAAGACCTGAGTTTGATCTTTAAATTCCACATTAAAAAAGCAGGGTCTGGCTTGCATAGTAGTGCAGGCCTTTAATCCCAGTAGTCGGGAGGCAGAGGCAGGTGGATCTCTGTGAAACTGAGGCCAGCCTGGTGTGCATAGTGAGTTCCAGGCCAGCTGAGGCTAGAGGGAGATGCTGTCTCAAAAACACCAAAAAAAAAAAAAGGCTGGATCTCGTGACATGCACTTGTAGTCCCAGAGCTGGGGAGCCAGAGACATGCAGATTCCTGGGGCTTATTGGTCAGCCAGCCTGGCCTAGCCTACCTGAATAGTTCCAGGCCAATGAATGACTGTCTCACAATAACAGAGGCAGACAGTGCCTGAGGAACAGCAACAACAACAACAACACACACACACACACACACACTAATACCACATCTGCACAGCACTTCAGTCTCCACCCCTGTTGTCATAGGAGCTCTCTTACTGGGTATCTGAATTCCTATGGGGTCTTAAATCTTACAGGATCTTATAGGAATGTGGAATTAGGTGGCCACCCTACTCCAGTACAAATCTATGATAATGAGTCGCAATTTTCAACTTGATGAGTTCTAGAATCACCTGAGGGCAGGCCTCTGGGCATGCCTGTGGGGATTATCCTGATTAGATTAACTGAGGTGGGAAGACCCACCCACTGTAAGTGGCCCTGTTCCCTTGGCTTGGATTCTGAATTGCATGGAAAGAAGTGAGCTGAACACAAGCATTGCTCTCTGATCCTAATTATGTCCACAATGTGACCAGCTCCCTCAAGCTCCTGCTACCATGACTTCCCACCATGATGGACTGTACTCTGTGAGCCAAAATAAACTCTTCCTCCCATAAATTACTTTGGTTGAGGTATTTTATCACAGCAATAGAAAAGTAACTAGAACAAGCCCCACATTAATTATATTTGCAATGATCCAACTTTCAAAGGACATGTTCAAGTTAAGGCTGAAATATATCTTTTGGGTTATATACTTCATCCCCAATATGTCTCTCAAATTTATATTGATTTCTGTTTTTCTTTTCCTTTTTGTATATGTGCATATATGTGGGCATGTGTACATTTGGAAGCCAGAGGAAAACCTCAGGTGTCATTCCTCAGATGCCATCTACTTTTCTTATTTTTGAGGTAGGGGCTTTCATTAGCCTGAAATTTATCAAGTACTTTAGGCCAACTGGCCAGTGAGCCCCAGTGCTTCCCCAGTACTGGGGTTATAAGTGCATACCAGTACTCAACTTTTTTATGTAGATTCTGGGGATCAAACTCAGGTACTTGTGCTTTCAAGATAAGCACTTGACTGCCTGAGCCATGACCCTAGTTCATCATATCTGTTTGCTCTTTTTCATGGCTTGGGGGAAGGCAGTAGTGGAGAACAGACCCTCTAGTATGTAGTGCATGCTGTGGTTGGGAAGGATCTCTCAAAGTCCTCCAGCCTAGGGCAAAGTAAAAGGTGGTAGGGCCTTTAAAAAGTGGTGTCTGGGGCCCAGCATGGTGGCACACACTTTAATCTCAGCACTTGGGAAGCAGAGGCAGGCAAACTCTTTGAATTCAAGTCCAGTCTGGCCTACATAATGAGTTCCAGGTCAGCTGGGGCTACAGGGAGACCCTGTCTCAAAAAAAGACCAAAAAAAAAAAATGGTGCCTGGGGGCTAGAGAGATGGCTCAGCAGTTAAGAGCACTGGCTGTTCTTGAAGAAGATCTGGGTTCGAATCTCAGTACCCACATGCTGGCTAACAATTGTCTGTAACTCTAATTCCAGGGGATCCAATGCCGTCTTCTGTCCTACATGGGCATTGCATGACATGAGTGAACTTGCATACAGGCACACAATACATGCATACATATAAAATAAAAATAAAGCAAAAAAATTAAAAAAGAAAAGAAGTGGTGTCTAAGCTAGGCATGATGGCACAGTCATTTAATCTCAACACTCAAGAAGCAAAGGCAAGCAGATCTCACAGGCCAGCCTGGTCTACATAGAGAGTTCCAGGCCAGCTGGGGCTATAAGGAGACCCTGTCTCAAAAACCAAACAACAACAACAAAAAGAAATGGTTTCTAGAGGAAGGAAGATGGGTCATTAGGGACATGCTTAGAGGTGACACTGTCCCTTTCCTCTCTCCCCCTTTGCTTCCAGGTTGCTATGAGAATAGTAGCTTTCCTCCATCCACTACATGCTCCCACCATGCAGGCCCCCAGCAGTGGGCCAACCACCATGGACCGAAAGATCTGAAGCTGTGAGCCAAAACAAACCTTTCCTTCTATTAAGTTGATTATGTCAGGTGTTTTGACACAGTAACAGAAGGTCTTGATCCAGCCCAGGGCTCCATAGACATGGGAATCTGATTGCTGAGGGGCTCCAGCCATCCTTGACACACAGTTCCCTCTTCCTTCTGAATTTATTGACAACTGCCTACAACCTCTTTTTCCTCCATCTGCTCAGAGCTGAGGCCTCAGCCACAGGCAACTCTACCCTCCCAATCCTCTATGGGTTTTGCTCTCTTAATTATTCACTGGAGAGATTTCAAACTCTTTTTCTGTTCACAAATTGTTATACAGAACTCCCCAATACAAAACAGATGTTTGGTTTTAGTGTAAAAGTGTTCATTCATATTGAAAACATTTATTTCTCCTAATTGAGTCATGAGGGGGAAAAGATTACTTTGATTTCCATTGGTTAGAGAATACAGGTAATTAATTGATGGAACTACCAAGTTTTAAAATCATGTTCAGTGTTTATCAAATATTTTATATTTATAAATGGTATTTATCATTTTAGATAAACAATTGACTTTACACCTTGTTGCGGGTTCTCCTCAGGCCAGCTGTGAAGACCCTGACCTGGATTGGGTCCCCTGCTGATTAGGGGGGGCAAGAAGTGCGGAGTCACGGCACAGACACCGGGAGTCGGGTAGAAGCAAGCAGTAGGTGAGGTGCTGCAGTCTCGTTTAATGCAGGAGGGGGCAGGCCTTATATTTCCCTTTTCTCCACCCCCAAGTCCCTTTAGTCAGCACATCGTTTTCTGATTGGTCCATGCCATGCAGTCTGTCAGCAGTCACTGGGCTCACAAGCAGGATATGGAGGCATGGGCTCCTTTTGGCAGGCTATTTGCAGACCAAGAAGTGAAGTGAATTCTCACTGAATCCCAGGGCTCTGGGTCCGTGCCATCTTTGGAGGCCTCCTGCTACATTTCCACCCTTTTTCCTTAAAAATGACTGTCCAGTGAGAGCCTGTAGGGAGCTCCACCTTGGGATGACCCCAGGATCATGGACTGTGCCTGTCTTAGGTTGTCCTATTCAGGCATGAACCTTACCCGTCATTGGAGCATGGGCATACACGTCCATGTCCTGGCTTAGGTTGATTCAGCCCAACAGGAACTTACCCATCATTGACTACCAGCCCTCCAAGGGGTATCATCCCAGGGGATCAGTTGAGATGGGGAATTATCTGTAGGAGGCCTTGTACATTTGTGCAAGCCAAGTCTGTCGGGCTGCATAGAGTGCATTGAAATCATCTTCATGTATTGCTCTGAGGGTCTGATACACCAAGTGATTGAATTTTTTCTGACTGCGGGAACGAAGAACAAGGCATTTAAGAAGTAGAAAGAGAAGAATAATTATGCCTGTCAGGAGTAGGTAAGTGACGACCCAAGACAGGTCAAACAGTGCTTTTAGATTAGACCAGATTTTCTCTAAGAATCCTGAATTGATGTCCAGCGTGGGGGCACAGGTATAATTTAGAGCAATAATTTGATTAGTTAGTAATATAGAGTAATTAGGAAACTTTTTATTCCAGTGGCCATGAATATAGTACGCGAGTTGTAGGTGTGCTTCAGTAATATTCTGTACTTTATAGAGGGTGAGACAAAGTGACCTAAAGAGAGGGTCACAAGCTAGCAGAGCCATGTCTTTGGTAATTGCCAGCTCTTCACTTAAGAGATCAATTTGTTGTTCTAATGCATTAATTTCCTGGTGAAGATGCTGATTGATAAGGGACCAAGTGTGAAAGGTAGAGGAGGTTTTGGACATGGCCTTGTTGAGTGTCTCCACAGTAGTGGAGGATTGGGTGATAGCCACCACAGCGGTGGCAGCCAAACCTAATGCAAGGATGATGGCTGAGATGAGAGCAGCAGTGACTCTGAAATCCTGTTTTAAGCGGGGGACTTGTGACAAGGCTGTCCACTCTATAAGGGTGACAGCATGGAAGTGGGTTGCATTGGTGACTGGAACTCAAAGGGCTGCGGGTTCATGCATAAAGAGAACTATGTGAGCTGGATGGTTCCAGCAGGCCACCAGTACACAGGTGGTGTTGGTATCAGATCAGTTGAGTTGTCCCCGAGGGTCGGAGGTAACATTGGCTAGCAATAAGGCAAACGGGGGCCACATGAAAATGGGGGTAGGGGGTCAGGATGTTGTGTGATCAATGGATGTAAGGATTTTGTTTTTGACACAAGTAGAGGGATTGTTGTTAGTGTAAGTGCCATTGGAAAGCTGAAGGCCCTGCTGTGCCAGTAACGGCCTCATGTCCATGCAGGCGTGCGGACCACAGAGGTCCCAATTACCAAGTATTGATTCGCAGTTGGTATGGCAGATCTTAATGCCGCAGGGAAAGGTGGGGGCCAGCTGTCTCCAAGATTCTAGGGGGTGATTAGAGGGGGAGCAGCTGAAGCAGCAAAAGGGAGGAATGGCATGGTTGGGCTTAGGGTGGCATCTCTGCCACAGTATAGGGAGCAAGAGGAAAAAGGGTGCAAGGGAGCATGTGCATGGGCAGTTGGGGAGTGGTGGGTGTAGAATGGCAGGGCAAAATGGGGGCGGAGGGATGGCGGTCCCCTCCACCTCCCCTGTTGTTATTGTCCCCAGTGCAGCAAGGACCGAGGTTACATTGGTGTTGTTGAAGGTAGGGGAAAGGCCCTGGAGTTTAAGCATGTAACCTGAGGAGGCACTGCCAGCAGAATCTTGGACGGTCAGGTTGAACAGCCCAGTGCATGAGGATGCATTGTTGTAGTGAAGCATAGAGAGTTATTTAGGGGCCAAGAGCTATTGAGTGATTCCCAGGAAGTAACTGGGTCCATGGTGGGGAGGCCAAGTGTAGAATTAGTTGAATAGAGGGTGGGGTGGGCTGGGGAATGAAGTGATAAGGGCAAGAGTATAGGCAGGGAGGGGACCAAGGCCCAGAAATCATGGGCCATGGCAGGGGTGGGGAAGAGCAAACTAATTATCCAGATAGTGGCGAGGTCTCTGGGTCCTGGAGGTCCCATTGGTCGGTTGCTGGTCTCACATCTCTCACTGGAACCCATACTGGCTTTGTTTCTGTCTGAGGAAACACACAAGCATAGCCTCGTCCTCTTGTTAACAGGGGGGCAGGTGGTTGCCACTGATATGTTATGGGGTCCTTCCATCTCACTAGTGGCAGGGGTGTAGGTCTAGGTATGGTAGCCCAGTGCTTGTAGGCCGGCTCAACCCATTTTCATCAAAGGACAGGAAATTAATGCTGAATAGAGTTTCAATTAGAGCCAGGTGTGGATCCCTTTTAGACTCAGGGGTAGCAAATTTTTGTAATGTTTCTTTGAGGGTCCTATTGGCCCGCTCTACAATGGCCTGTCCCTGTGGATTATAAGAGATGCCAAGGGAGTGGCTAATTTTCCATGTTGACAGGAATGATTGAAATTGTAGAGAGGTGTAAGCTGGCCCATTATCAGTTTTTAGGGTCCATGGCACTCCCATTACCAACATTGTTGATTTGACTGCCTTAATGGTGTGTGAGGCCTTTACACTGGTTTGAGCAATGGCGAAAAGAAAGGAGGAGTATGTATCAACAATGACATGGACATACTTAAGATTACCAAAGGAGTTATAATGGGTGACATCCATTTGCCAGAGGGCTTTGGGTAGGAGACCATGCAGGTTGACTCTGTTATCAATTGAGGGGGCCTAGGGGAGCAAGGGGTACACATGTAATGCAAGATCTGACTATGATGATGGGATGGGGGGATAGTTGTAGGGTGTGGTAAGCCCGCTTGTAGCAAGCCCATCTTTTCCATCTGGGCATTGACTGCTCTAAGATCTTGGAGGAGTCTTATTTCCCCAATTTCTTTTTAATAACAAATATTGGGGTATTATGTTTACTGAGAGAGGGCTTGATGTGGCCAAGCCTCAATTGTTCAGCTACCAAATTTTTGAGGGAAGATAATTTAGGTTCTACTATAGGCCACTGGTCCACCCACATGACATCATTAGAGAGCCAGGTGATGGGGATCGACTCAGGGGCCAAGATTGGAGTCGATCCCAGGCAGGCAGTGGCTGTTAGGATTGGGGGCATTGGGCAAGGTGTTGTCCTTTCCCTGATAGTCCCAAATTATCATGGAGCATGATATCATCATAAAAGGCACGGTCATCCGTGGTAAGGACCACGCCCATGTCTTCGCCCCATAAGTTACAGGGAACGTCCGCTACTGAGGGTAACTCTGCCCTGGTTCCCATCCAAGTCCTTCCAATATACCGGACATTTGACCAGATTGGTACCTTGTGTGCCGCCAACTCCTTTTATTGGTGAGCCTGGCTGGTATTTCCAATGAGCCAGGGATTCAGTTTCTGATATAATGGTGACATCAGCCCCTATGTCTACTAGGCCCTTTATGGCAGTTCCATCTAGGAACAGGGTCATTAGTGGGGAGTGGTTGAGGATTGGGAGAGTCCATAATATCTGTCTCATTTCCCTTCTTGTGGGTGGGGCTGAGGGGTACCCCAGGTGGAGTTTAAAGGAGCTGAGTCTGGCTGAGGCTGTGACCTACAGTCTTTAGCCCAATGGAACCCTCTTTTGCACTTGGGGCAGCAAGTCTTGGGGTGGGCTGTACCTCTTGGGCAGTGGCTATGAAAGTGGCCAAGCCCCCCACTGTTCTAGCAGCCTTCCTGTGCACCAAAGTGGGCAGGTTTTCCTTGTGACAAAAGAGTCTCCAAGGAGGCGGTCAAAGCCTCAGTAGGGCTGCCCCTAGGGTCTAAGTCTCTAGTAGCGAGTACCCATTTGTGAATGTTATCATTGCAGACAGGCGCGATAGCATTACAAGTAGGGATGTTTAGTCCCTCCCAAGTTAATTGTTTGATAAGCACCTCTCTGGTGGGTCCAGACTCCACCCTCTGCTCTACTGCCTCGGTGACACGGGTAAGGAAATCTGTGAAGGACTCCCCTGACTGTTAAATCAAATTACGGAAAAAGACTTGTGGGTCACTGGGGAAGCAATTTAAGGACCTTAAGGGCCAAGTCAGAAACTTGTTGAAAACAGGCATGGAGGCCAATAGTAGACTGGGAGATGGGGTCAGTATATTGTCCATGTCCCATGAGTATGCCCAACGTAATGTTGAGGCCATATTGGAGATTTAGGCATGCCTGGTTTTCAGCCTGATTGTCATACACTGTGTGCCAGTTTAGAAAGACTGAGGGTTCTAGGACTGCCTTTAGTAAGTTACACCAATCATAGTGGGTTTGTAAATGTAAGGACCACTGGCGAAGAACCTATTCAAAATATGGGGAGTCAGGGTCTGATTGCTTAGCTGCCTTGTGGATAAGAATGAGGTCAGCAAGTGGGGTGGGCAGCCATGGATGCTGCGCCAAATCAGGGCTGACGTTAACTGGAAATGTGGACAAAGTTGGGTAAGGCTTTAAGGAGGGCGGTCTAGGAGGGAAGGGCACATTAGCAGGGGAAGGGGTGGGATGGTTATTGCAGGGGAGAGAGTAACTCCTGCCATGGGTAATGGGGCAGGAGAATTTCTGGGAATGGTAGCTCTAGGAGAGTATCCTGAGATATAGGCAAAGGGTCTCCTTCCTTATTGGAAGTGGGCACAGAGGCGGCATCCACCTCCAGGTCTGGGGGATCTGGGAGGTCCAGGGTCGAGGTAATAGCCAGATCTGCACTAGATTGCTCCCGGCAGTGTTTGTTGTGGGCTGAGATGACTTCCTCAGGAGAGGAGGATTTAAGGCTAGCAATGATGGCTAGGAGGATCAGTACAAACGACGGGGGAGTGATCCCTGACCGACCCCCCTTTTTCGGGCCAGGAAGAGGACCCGCATCCACGTGTCAGGATCCCACATTTTCAGGGGAGACCCACAGAGCCAAATTAGTGGCTTCATCCCAAAATTGTTCGATATCTTTTGGTTTCATTTTCAACCCTCTGGTTTTAAGGAGCACCTTGAGTGCTGCCGTTTGTGGTTCCCTGCACTGTGGTGGTAAATTGCCCACTATGGGAGGGTCTCATGAAGGGGAATTCACCACAAAAGTAGAAGATGAGGGTGACTACCAAGAGGGCACAAAGGAAGCAAAGAAGCACTGTGAGCCACTCGGATGTAAACCGCCCTGACATGTAAAGGTGTATTGGATCCAAATGTCTTGTGCTCCATGAGGGACTTCTGGAGGCTGTGACACCTCCAGCCGTATGCTCACACGGTGTCTCCGGGACAGGCAACAGGGTGACCCGAAGCCTGGGCTCTGAGTTTGGGGTGGATCAGCCCTTATGTGAACTCACCGGGACGAGCCGAGACGGGGCAGGTGCCGACGTGGGCTTCGGGACCACATGGTGGAGTGTGCCTCCCTGATCTAACAAACTAGTCCAACAATAAAGACAACAGACAGGGTGGAGGGGACAGAGGAGGGGGCTACTTGCTTACCCTCGAGCAGCTGAAGAAACAAATCCAGGGGCCTACTTACCGAACAAACCGAGGTTCTGGGTGTTGCCAACACCATGGGCAGGGGTTCCTGTTCAGGCACCAGGTGTTGCAGATTCTCCTCAGGCCAGCTGTGAAGACCCTGACCTGGATCGGGTCCCCTGCCAATTGGGGGGGTGGGGGGAAGAGGCATGGAACCATGACACAGACACCAGGAGTGGGGTAGAAGCAAGCACTAGGTGAAGTGCTTCAGGCTCGTTTAATGTAGGAGGGGGCAGGCCTTATATTTCCCTTTTCTCCGCCCCCAAGTCCCTTTAGTCAGTGTATCGTTTTCTGATTGGTCCATGCCACACAGTCTGTCAGCAGTCACTGGGCTCGCAAGCAGGGTATGGAGGCGTGGGATCCTTTTGGCAGGCTATTTGCAGACCAAGAAGTGAAGTGAATGCTCACTGAATCCCAGCGTTCTGGGAGGCCTTCTGCTACAACACCTATTCTTCATTAGAAGGCCCTCTCCATGGTCTCCCACATGTCCATCCATCTTATCAGCAGGGTTTTTTGTTCAAGACTGAGACAAGTTATCTGAAGTTGATAAAGCTGGCGGTTCCTCAGCTTTAAATCCATCATGAGTGTTGCAAATCCATCATGCGTGCAGCATCCACCCGGCTCAGCCCCACATCACCCCTGTGGGTCTTGAGGACAAAGAGAACAGAGGCAAGCGTGAACTTGTGTTGCTAACTGTGCTGTAGCTCAGTAATCAGGAAATCAGGTCTTGAGAGATGTAAACGAAGGCCCATTTTCCTCTCTTTGTCCCTGTGTGGCCTCTTGGCATCCATGGACTAATTCATTAACTTGTGAGTGAGGTAAAAATCTGACTTGCATTTTGACATTGTCTCTCTTAAGGAAGGACCCTAAAATTATCCTTTTCAAGTTCCCACAAAATTTGGATCCTCTCTGAATTTACAGATGATACTTTATATCCAACAGAGATTTATTTTGATTCACAATGTTGAGCAATACATTGACTACATCTCTAGCTCCAGCTCCACGTTGCTTTTCTCTCACAGCTAGTATGTAACAGCTCTCAACTACAGTATGATGAAACACATGTGCATTGTGATCGGTTGTATGGCATATCACAAGCAACCTGTCACTGATAAAGTAACACATATACACATATTGTGAGTTATATTTTTTTAAAGATTAGAGATGATTCAAGCTTACCTCTACTGTGTCATTATAAGATTCCTCAGGACTGGAGAGATGGCTCAGTGGTTAAGAGTGCTTGCTGTTCTTCCAGAGGATGCAAGTTTGGTTTCCAGCACCCACATAGGGTGTCTCACAACTCCCTATAACTCCAGGTCCAGAAGATCTCCTGCCTACTTTTAGCCTCTATGGGCACCCACATACATGTGTGCACATACATACACAGACATACACATAAATGAGTCTTTTTTTAAGAAAGGAAGGAAGGAGAAGAAAGAAAAAAGAATGAATTCGTCTATTAGGATTTTTTCAGCTCAAAATAATGAAAAAATGCAGACCTCAAATGCTAACCAACAAGGGACTTTATTATCTTGTGCAGCAAAATATCTCTAGAGAAGAACCCTCCATGACTGGTTAATTTGGTGACCTCACAGCCACTTCAAAGTCCCACTGTGATGGTTTGAATGAGAATGTCACCCATGGACACACATATGTGAATACTTGGCCCAGTTGGTGGCACTGTTTATGGAAGTTTAGGAGGTACAGCATTGCTGGAGGAAGCACATCACTCGGGGCAGGCTTTGAGGGTTCATAGCCCTGCCTCACTTCCAGTTTTCCCTCTCTGCTTTCTGTGCCTGCTTGAAGATGTGAGCATTCAGCTTTTTGCTCTAGTTGCCTCCTGCCATGTCTCCTCTACCATGATGGACTCTTATCCTTCTGGAATCATAAGCCCAATAAACTCCTCCTTCTATAAGTTGCCTTGGTCATGGTGTTTTATCACAGCAACAAATAAGTAACTAATACACCCAATTTGTCTATTTTGCTACATTTCATCAACCAGACCTTCTCAAGGTTGCAGAATGGCAGCAGTAACTGAAGGCCTGGAGTTCTGCCCTAGGTCTTTTTCTTTTCTTTTCTTTTAACAGCTAATAACATTTTACCAGAAGTCTCTAGCCTCCTAAAGATTTTATTCATTCTCTTCTTCTCAATGACCATTCTGATCATATGCCTTCCTATGCCACTGACTGACAAACAGGATAGAATACATGATTGACTTAGAAAATTAACATTTAGTCCTCTGTTCATGCTGCTTGAACAAGCTTACCTGAAGCATATGACTTTACAGAGCAGCATGGGTAGCTGAACAAAAGTCAGTGTTCTCTTAGGAATGAATCAGGGTGTGGTAGTTGATAAGCAAGTGACTACTATAATCACTTACTGGGATTCTGATGTGCTCTGCGGGGGGGCGGGGAACAAAGGGACTGAGGTATAATTAGCGCAATAGAAGTGGCTCTTGATGCAGTGTCTCGATGGAAGTGCATGATGAGATGGTCCAGATGGACACTTCCTTGCCTCTCCATCTCTGGTCTTCACCTTGTAATACATCACTTGAGCCAGGGCAATCTGGTAGAGCTTCATAATATGGACAGTCCTCTTTGTATGGCTATGATGAGAAATTTCAGTATCATGATTTCGTTAAATAATACCAGTTCCTCAACAGTTCTGATTTCAGTTACCATAGAATACTGACATGAATAATTACAGAAAGTATGAACCTCACAGCCATCACTTTAGTTCACCTATCACTATATAAATGAAGACTACATCCATCATAACTTATGACCATTCGTGTCTGTTTGGATGGTGTGGTTGTCCATTGAAACTGGGTTTGGATACCAAGGCTGATGAGGCTGCAATGCTCCAAGAGGGTGTGCCTGTTATTCGCACTGGCTTGTTATTTACATAATTGAAGCTTTATGGGGAGAACAGGGCAGCCCTCCCAAACTGGCATAAAAACAAAGGAGAGAAGCTGGAAAGTTACTGTGTTCACAGAGCGGGTAAGTGGGGGCTCTGCATCAGAGGCTTACATCATGGTTTGACTGTCTCCCTAGCACCTCAAGAAGGATTGCCCAGCCTCTCATCAGCTTGCCCAGATGCAGGGTAGGAAGGGAAGAAAATGATCTGAGCCTTAAAAGATGTCAATCAATATTAAAAACTGGAGTCAGATTAAATATTATGATACCAACTATTCTGAAGTCAGCATATGTTGGGTCTCTGTGTTTCTTATGGGTTCACACAGAGACTGCTGAGCATGTATTTGTGTTGTCTGTTTCCTTGTCTCCCAATGTAAAATCTACGTGACATTTGACAAAAGTGCTTAAGGGAAAGGAAAAAAAAAAAAAAAACCTAGCCAACAAAATACAAGTGTGGAAAAGAAATAAATGGCAGATAATTCAGCATGTAAGATTGGAATTCACCATAAATAGAGTCACAGAAAAAACAGCAGACTGGGAAGAGGTGACCCCACCACTGCTTAGAAACTCCTGGTGTACAGCGAGGGAAAGTCCCTAATGGCAAGACTATTCCTTCATGAAGGAGGAAGATCTGTGACAAAGAGAATAAAGGTGGCCCAGAGGAAATGATGCCAGCCAAACACTTAACATCCACTGAACTTTGAGAACTATTTCAAAACACAGAAAGCATGAAGAATAACAAGAAACAGTGCCAGACAGGAGAAAGAAACCTTCCTTTGAGTTGTTGGCTAGGGTAGTACAAGAGATTCCCCAAACTACACAGGCTATTGCCACAGAACTTGATTGCCTCCCAGAACTTGAAGGTAAGGCCTTATTACTGATGACAGAACATACTTTGGACACAGGATTTGGAGCAATGGAGCTGGAACTGACCTGGAAGCCACCTTTCCTGAAGGCTAGCTCTCATAACTTTGGCAAGCATTATGCAGGCTACTAAGGGAGAACATCAGTGGATGGTCCAACCCCAGCTTCAAGGCCTAAAAACCACATCAATGACTGGCACAGCCAACAGCATTGGTGCAGCAGTGGCACTTTTATCTTGGGGGTCGTCAACAGCTACCCAATTGGACTTAAAGCCAAGTCAATGGGAGGAGACTCATGAGTGGTACTGTAAACCTAGCCAAATACACATAGCTGGAGAGGTCATAGATCTTAGAGAAAACCCCAAGGCTGTCACATCCCTAAACAAATGTAATTTCTTACTATGTGCAAAATATGGATCCTTAAATTTACAGACAAATATCCCAGTTACCACCCATCAAAGAAGCTTCTTTTTCAACAGACAGAGATTATTACAGAGTTCCACAACTGGTCACAGACAAAGATCCTCTGTGAATTACCCAAGACTAAGTGGCACACGTAGGATGCAACCTCTACACCTAAGGCTCATGGACCATAGAACAAGGGATGAAGAGAACACCAATGTATCATTCAATTCTCATCAATGAAGTTCCCTTATGCAACAGAGGGCCAGGAACACAAATGGCCAAAATGTAGAGAATAAGTCTCCAGAGTGTGGGCCCTTGGACAGGACTCTTATATTGAAATCCACTTACCCAGGGGTCAGGGACCATTGCAGAAGAGGGGGGCAGAAAGATTGTAAGAGCCAAGGAGGATGTGCATAACCATATAGAAATAGAGTCCTGGGACTCTTCTCATACAAACCTACAGAAATGGTGTCAGCACGTACAAGACCTACGCAAACTCAAGAAGACAAAAACCCAGCACAGAACTGTGGAAATGGACAGCAGGCCCCAATCTTAGTTGAAGAATTATTGGCAGCTGTTTACTGCTAGGTGAGGAAGAGCTGATCTTCTTAAAGGGAGGGACCCTAGATATGCTGACTAGATCCCAGTGGATGAACTTGCACTAAGGGACATCTGGGGACACTAACCTGACATGATAGGCTTTAACACAAATGACAGAATGTATGAATTACAGTCAGGGGGGCTATGAGAGGGGGCCAATGGGGAAGGGATTATAAAGATGATTAAGATGTTCTGTATGAAATACACAAATAATAAATTTAAAATCTTTTAAATGTTGACAACTGATCTAAGAAAGAAGTATAACAATTCATCAATCCTCAAAAAATTAAAAAGAGAACTACTATATGATCCTGTAACATCCCACCAACACCTTCTTAGCTTTCTGTCATTATAATTAAATATCTGAGATCATCAGTTACAGGAGGAAAGGTTTGTTTGGGTTCACAGTTTTCACTCCATGACTAATGGGCCCCAAAGCTCTGGGCCTGTGGTGAGGTGCCACATCAGGGCAGGGACTGCCTGGTGGAGCAAACTGTTCTCCTTGTGGCAAAAATGGAAGAAAAGAAGAAAAGGCTGGGATCTCAGTATCCCCTTTGAGGCCTTCCATGACCCAAACTTGTTCTTACCTTTTTTTTTTTTTTTTTTTTTTGAGATACAGTCTTACTGTATCCCCTGGCTGGTCTGGAACTCACAGAGCTCTGTCTGCCTCTGCCTCTGAGTGCTGGGATTAAAGGCATGTGCCATTGTGCCTAGCCGAGGGCTCACCTCCTTACAGCACCAAGCTAGGGACCAAGTCTTTAATCAACAAAGGACTTTTGGGGGACATTTAAATTCTAAATTATAGCACCACTAGATGAATACCAAAAAAATGAAATCAGATGTCAAGGAGACATCTGTGCTGCTATGTTTATTGCAGTACCTTCACCACAGCCAAGAAATGGAAACACCACGCATGTCCATGACTGATGAATGGAGAAAAACTGTGGCGCATACACTGGAATATGGTTCAGTCATTAAAAGGTGAAATCTTATCATTTGCAGCTGTTTGGGTAGAAAGGTGGATCATTATGTTAAATGAAATAAACCAGGCACAGAAAGGGAAGCACCACTGGGGATTATTATGCTAAGCGAAATAAGCTGAACAAAGAAATGAAAGCATCACATGCTCTCATTTATATGTGGATTCTTAAAAACTTCATCTCTTGGGGTCTGGAGAGATGGCTCAGTAGCTAAGAGCACTGGATGCCCTTGCAGAGGACCCGGGTTTGATTCTCAGCACCCACATGGTGGCTAACAACCATCTGTAACTCCAGTTCCAGGGGATCCAACATTCTCTTCTGACATCCATTGGCACTGCACAACACAGGTGCACTTACATATATGAAAACAACGCACTTATACACATAAAATAAGAAATAAAATATTTTTTCAAAAATTTC
This sequence comes from Nannospalax galili, assembly GCF_000622305.1. Taxonomy (NCBI): domain Eukaryota; kingdom Metazoa; phylum Chordata; class Mammalia; order Rodentia; family Spalacidae; genus Nannospalax; species Nannospalax galili. The sequence continues at coordinate 7,146,185 of NW_008339923.1, forward strand.
ATCTCATAGTGACTGTGAGTACAATGTTGGTTACAGGAGCTTTGGGAGGAGGAGGGAAGGACAGTACCAGGTGATCAATAGAAATCACTATGTAGACCAGGTTGGCCTCAGACTTAGAGATCTGCCTGCCTCTGCTTCCTAAGTGCTGGGATTAGAGCCATGCACTAATCCCAAGTTATACTAATAATATATATTATGTAATAGCTAATATATAGCAATATAATAACTAAGTTATATTAACAGTAAGGTGGAACAAGAAGTTCCTGGTGTGTCATTGCACATCAAGTTGGTTACAGATAACAATAATATACCGTGTTTCAAAGGCTAAAAGAAAGGATTGTAAATGTTTTCTTAATCAAGATATGATAAATATCTGAGGAGCTATGCTTAACCAGATTTAAACATTACACAATGCAAATATGTGTAGAAACACACAGTGCTCAATAAATATGTATGATTAGACTTACATGTGTCCATTAAAATAACTTTAATTTTAAAAAGCCACCAAGGCATAGAAAGATGCCTACTCTCTATTGTAGGTTAAAAGGCAAGCATAATTTAAATTAATCTTGGTATTTTTCCCAAAACATATCTGGTGTTTTCTAATAAAATATTTTAAATAAATGCTAACTTTTTTCATCTGTTTACATATTTATAGCCATGCAACAACAGCATCTTTCCAATGCTTCAATAAACATTTCTAAAAGCCCTACAGCCCTCAAAACTGTGCCCACTGGTTTCAAGATCACTTGGCCCTGTCTGAGCTTTCATGATCACTTTCAGGGTCCCCCACTACCAAGCCAGAGAGGACTGCCTGTACCATTTTCCCCCCCGTTCTGTAGCATGTAGGTCTTTTGATCACTCCCCACTTGGTGAAATCCAACTCTCTTAGTTCACCATGACCATGCTGTCTCCAGACCCCTTGCTCTTCCCTTCCCAGCACCCACATGGTGGCTGACAATCGTCTGTAAGTCCAGTTCCAGGGGATCCTAGGCCTTCTTCTGACCTCCACGGGCAGTGCATGACACGGATGCACTTACACACATGAAGGCATTACATTTATTATACACATAAAATAAAAATAAAAATAGTAAATAAAATATTTAAAAATATAAAAGATAAATGTGACTTCTTCCAATTTTGTGTTCCTAGTGAAACAGAGACATGTGCTCTGCGTTTATAAACCTAGTTCTAAATGCAGCTGAATTTTGGTGGGTAACGTGATCATGCTTTGCAAGCGTGCCAGCTCCTATCATGTTCAGAACCTAGTGTTCTGAGGTGCTCAAGTTCACGCAGAGGAATTTGCTAAATAAACTCCTGGCAAGGCAGCAGCAGTGAGATTCTAGAGCCTTAAATACTTCCAAATAGAAATGGCAAAACAAACCACCCAAGTCCTTAATTCCTAAACTTTCGGAGTTTGAATCTCTTACCATTTGCAGTTTCACCTGCTTGCTTTCCAAGGACACACACTATTTACAGCTTGTTTGAAGAACTAAACGGAATAACAACGTGTCAGAGGAAATCAGCAATTCAGTTAAGACAACTGACTTTTTGAGTTTCGGCAACCCCCTACCCCCACCCCCAGCGCCCCAGGAACAACTTGAGCTCTGGACAGCGCTTACAGAGGTTATTCCCACAGTGTGCTATGTTTGCGGGACAGATGGCCTAACAAAAGTGCATAGTTTTGGGGGGCTGCGCACAGTGCTAGTAGTGAACCTAAGGAGGGAAAGGTCTGGACTGACCAGCAGGAGAATAGGCGTGCGGGCTCCCAGCGCTGCAGTCTGTCCTCCGGGCGACAGGGGGCGCGCGCTCCCTCCCCGCTGGGCACGGCCCCGCCCGCACCGGCGCTTCCTGCCCCTCCTTGTCCGGGATGCTGCTGCCGCTGCTGCGAAGTAGCTGCTTCCCTTCCTCGTCTCCCGGCGGCGGCGGTAGCGGCGGCGGCGGCAGCGCGGAGCGGGCAGAGGGCAGCCGGCAGGTCACACAGCTGCAGCGCGGAGTCCGCGGACCGCCGGGACCGTTCGAGGGGGCGGACGCTGAGCTTGGGGCCGAGGGGGCGCCGGGTCCTGGGGCGCACGGCCGACGGCGGGCCGAGCGCGATGGGCGCGGGCTCTCCGGCGCTGTCGGGCGGCCAGGGGCGCCGGAGGAAGCAGCCCCCCAGGCCGGCGGACTTCAAGCTGCAGGTCATCATTATCGGCTCCCGGGGCGTGGGCAAGACCAGCCTGATGGAGCGCTTCACCGACGACACCTTCTGCGAGGCCTGCAAGTCCACCGTGGGTAAGCGCGGCCGCCTGGCCTGGCCTTCACGCGTGTCAGGTGGGCCTGGCGGGGAGATCCGGGTGGGGGTCTGCGAGGAAGCCTCTGACCTGGCTCCCAGAGCCAGGCCGAGTTCGCGATGGCTCCTTCCACGGGTTGCTAATCCCCACCCCAGAGCCCTGGACGTTCGTTCTCTCCCGCAACCCTCCACCCGCGGGTCATGAGATCGGGTTGATGCATCTGTGTCTCCGCGGAAACTGCCGGCCTCCTACATCTCGCCTAGGAAAACGGTGTTGTGAGGTGGGAAACTAAAGCTAAATAAGGCCGCCCACTGTTGCGGTGCCCCGGGGTCACTATCCATAGTGGGATTGGATTTCTTAGCTTTGCGGGCTAGGAGGAAGGAACCAGGGCTTTAGTTCTCATTTTACATCCATTTTTAGTTTACTGGAAAGAAGTGTAAAATACGCTACAGACATCGGTGAAACTAAGAGTACACTGCAGTTTCTTGTTTTGGGTACAAATGTGGGGCAGAGGGATTTGAGCTTTGTGTATCCTTGACCTCAAACAACCGGGTGACTGGCAAAGAAAGAACTGGCCTCCAAGTCCACACCCCGGATGAGGGAGGTACAGTGAAGTCCCTAGGTAACGCTCCTGGTTGATAGCCAAAAATCTAGATTTGAAACTATAAGAAAATGTTTTGATGACGTCAGATTCACAAGACTTGACATTGTGATTGTCAGGGGTATGAGTACCAGTTGTTTCTATGGAAAAGCTTTTAAAAGCTCCCAAAGCTAAGGTAACTCAGTATTAGAGTGGGTCTTCAGAATAAACAGCCCTCAGTTTCACGGGTAGGCAGGAGGGATTGGTGCCAGGCAAGAAACCCTGAACAGTTCGAGATTTGAAATACTGAATGTAAAGTCTCATGCTTTACTCTTATATTTACAGTTGTAACCGGTGATTGTTCCAATTTTGAGACGAAGTAGCTCCGTAGAGAATTTTAGGAACTCTTTCGAGAATTTTCAGTGGGTAAATTGTCACATAACGAAACGACTACATTTAAGTGTCATGCTGGAAAATTAAGCTTCCAATTTTCATAATGAGTTTTTTAATTCATTTTTGAGAACTTCCCTTAATGCTTTTTTGGAATAGATTATTTTGGAAATATTTCTGTACATTCCATCCTGTTTGTTTTTTAAATGTTAGTCTTGGGGCATATTAAAATATAGTAACATAATTACACCTGTTTCAGATATCCAATCTTGGATCATAAGAGTATAGAGAGTCTCTAAACTAAGAAATGAGGCTTATGTTATTTTGTTAGTGTCTGACATAAATGCAGTAAGGTTAAGAGCAGTTGAGAATTGTCTTTTATGCCCCACACTTAACATTTGTGAAAATAAAAAATAATGTAATTGACTTTTGTGATGAAGGAAAATCAGTGCAGGTGCTAATAGCACTGAGACGGCTTGGGGTACCAGGTGAGCCAGGGAGTGGGTAAAGCATTAGAACAGGTGCTCTGAGCTGGGCACAGTGGAACTTCGCACACCTGTGTTCTGGAAAGGTCTCTTAGGAGATTTGAATATAGGTGGTTGGAGACCTTGCCTCATCATTCTGAGGAGGGTGGACCTGCCCTGGGGGCCCAGGAACCATAAAGACCTCTTAAGACATTGGCACAAAGGCAGTACAACTGGTCTGGGACTGTGTAGGAATGAGTAGGAAACAGGCACACATAAATAAGTGCACATATATAAGCATGTGTCTTCCCACAGAGTGTGGCTAAATTTTTGACTTGGGCATTTTGTTTGTTCCATCCATGGCCTAAAGTAATTGGATCAGTAGATGTTTCTAGTTGTGGGAAGTTCAGAGAAAGATGGTAATTGGCCTAATCCAGAGTGTGAAGACCCTAAAGCTAACGAGCTTCTCTTCAGCAACTACCTCTGAGTTGCGTTTCCCTTCTAGTAAGCAGGTCATTTCTTAAGCACCTACTATGTGGTGGGTGTTGTATTGCCTGTGAGCTTCAGTGGTAAGCAGGATATGGGCTCAGTCTGGAGTTCAGTCAACTCACAGGGAGCTAGATTACAGGTGAGTGAGGAGGGCAGCTGTGCAGAATATTTAATTTACACAGCAGAAGCGCCTCCTATCTTGAGGGCTTGTTAGAGGAGGCTTCCTTCTCATGGATTGTGAAGCCAAGTTCATTCCTCAAGTTCCTTTACAAAAATGCTACTTAAACATGGCACTGGGTGTGGCATAGCATTGTGGCTATCATTTGAGCAATAAGTAGTCTACTAGGGTCCTTCTGTGGCTGGTTTTTCTAGTTTCTTCTCATCCTACTACGAAGAACTCCACAAGGAGCAAGAGTGTCTTCCCAGGCTGCTTTCCCTACTTACTGGGTCAGGGCTTGTCCATGTCCGCTGCTTGTCAGCACAGCTGGAAAGAACTGAGCACATATGTACACTGAAGTGAGTCACTGAAACAGTGGCATGGCACCTATCATTCAGAGGCTAGAAGAGGGTCTCTTTAAGCACCTTTTCCAGTAGATCAGCTACCTGTGGTTTCTGTACTACAGGGAGTAGTGGAAATCCTTAGAGATTTGAGGTGGTGAAGTTTTGAATCAGGAGAATGTTGTTGGTTTTTTTTTGTTTTTTTATATATTAAACATAGCTGACTAGGTTTAAAACACAAAATTCATAAGGATGTGAAAAGCTACAAAAATTGTTTAAACTATTTAATGGAAATTGTTTAGGTGGAGTGTGGTTTTCAAGGAGGCTTTGTATCCCTGGAGTTGAATTAGTCTGATATACTACCATGATTTGACAGGGTCTTTTAAAAATATAGGAGCAGCTTTTTTGAAGTTAGAGAAATAAAATAAAACCAGTTTTCTGGGACTGGAAAGATGGCTCAGCAGTTATGGGTGTGTTCTGTCCAGTTCCCAGCACCCACACAGGATGGCTCACAACTGCCTACAACTCCATCTCCAGATGATCTGACTCCCTCTTCTGGCTTCAGCAGGCACCTACACTCATGTGCATATACCCACACACAGGCATACACATAATTTTTAAAATGCTTTCTTTAATTTTAAGTGTTTTAAGCTCTAGTTTGCTATAGAAACTTGTAACTGTTGAACATATTCACCTGATCCATTTTTTTTCTTGTTCATATGTATGTATCATAAGCATGCTCTCTATGCACTACTGTGGATCTGTGTGCCTATGCCCGTTTGTATGACTACCTTCAGGGTGGAAGACAAGCCACCTCTCTGTCTAGCAAAGCTGAGTCCCTCATCTATCTTCCTGCTATTAGACTCTTAAATTTAGCATAAGCTTTTTTAAAAGCATATTTCAAAAAAATCCATAAAAATGTTTATTTCTCTGTAATGATTGGAAGGTAGCTGTTCATTTCGTTTAGATTAAGATGGTTTTACTAGGTAGAACTCCACCCCTGCTTTCTCAGTACAACAGCAATTAAATTCTAGAAAAGACACTAAAGTAAGAATGGGGAGCCTGGCTCTGGCTGTAGGCTGTGCCCCTAACTAGTTTGTTCCTTAGGACATGTAATTTAGTTGTCTGCCTATGGAGTGCATCATTCTGTTAGCTGCTGCTGCTTGCTGGGCACTTACTGTGTCTCAGCAAAAGGCCTCCCAGCAGTCCTCAAAGTCAGCCCATTCTACAGGCAAGGATTAAAGCTTCAGAGAAGTAAACTTACTCCTTTGGCACAGCTGGTCAGTGAGTGGTCAGGCCAGGGCTGCCAGTGAATTCTTCCTCCTGTCCACTCCTTAGCTTACTTAGGATTTAAATTGACTTTGCTTTGTTGAAAATACTAATGGCTGGGACTGGAGAGATGGCTTAACAGTTAAGAGCACTTGCTGTTCTTGAAGAGGACCCAGGTTTGATTCCCAGCACCCACACAGAAGCTAACAACCGTCCATTACTCCACTTCCATAGGAATCTGACACCACCTTCTGACCTCTGCGGGCATTACACAACACAGGTGCACTTACATACAGGCAAGCAAAACACACATATGCATAAAATAAAAATTTTTGTAAAAAGAAAATACTAATGGCTGACACATGCAGAAGTCACAGCCTGAAACTTTCTCAGTTTTCTGATTTGGTCCTAGAAGCAGCCCTTTGAAGATCATAATGTAATTTGTTTCATAGTATCAGTTGACCTTTTCTTTTAGCAGTATCTGTATTAACATTTTGATAGTAAAATAATGTTCTACCTGGGCATAATGGAGCATATCTTTAATCCTAGCACTTGGGGAGGCAAAGAAGCAGGCAAATCTGAGTTCAATGTCAGCCTAGTCTATATATCGATTTCTGGGCCAGCTAGGGCTACAAAGTGAGACTGTCTCAAAAGTAAAATAATGGTCTAGGAATTGCATTTTTTTACTCAGACACGTGGAACATCCGTAATCAGAAAGTTCAAACCTTAGAACCACAGACATGATGCTACAATTGGAAAATTCCACACCTAGCATCTTGATGGTTCCCAACCAAAACATTCCACACTAAAAGTGTTGCATTAAATGCCCCTCCTGCTGTATTTGTAAAGTAGATATGAAACACAAATGACTTTTTTGTTTAAATTTCCGTCCAGTTTCTATCGTTTCCTTATGAATATATAAGCAAATAGTCTTTAAATTTTTTTAAATGTGCCAGGCCTGGTGGCTCACACCTTTAATCCCAGCACTAGGGAGACAGAGGCAGGCAGATCTCTGAGTTCCAGGCTAGCCTGGTCTACATAGTAGGTTCTGGACCAGCTGAGGCTAAAGGGAGACCCTGTCCCAAAAATGCCCCCCAAAAAAGAGTTTTTTAATGCAAAATTCAGAATATTTCTGAAAGCAATATGAATAGGAGATATGGAAACTCAGATTTTCCAGTTTCCTTGAAACACAGGAGGTCATTGATGTAAGGCTCTCTAGACCAGAATTCTGCCATTCTTGGGCAGTAAAATTTCCCCTAAAAATTAGCGCCTAGAGACCACCATAGGATTGCCAGTTCTTTTATTTTTCTAAGTAAGGACATTTTAAAAATAGAAAACATTATCACCAACTTGTAAAGTGATTTAAAATGAAGACAATCGAAAAAAATTAGGAAAGATCAGATAGCAGAACTTTAAGTAAAGTTATTTAAATTTGCTTCTGAGAACCTCTCTCCTTTGCAGTAGTGTGTTAGGTTCCCAGCCCTGCCTCAGAAGATGACTGTAAGTACTTCAGAAAAGCCTAGTAGGCTAAGTTACTGGCCACAGTCCCCGTTATCTGCCTGGATGTCCCCTCTAGTTAATGTTCACATGAGGGTACACCTAGGGACAGACTTCAGTGGAGGCCACACCCCCGGGGAAGCTGGCATGAGGTGTAACTCATTCATAGGGACCAGCACTTGAGCACACAGCAGATTCGAGAGCTGATGAAGCAGGTTATGACTCTCAAGGCCCCTGCAGAAGGGGTTGTCCGGTTTGCCTGTCAGTGTAGTCATGAATGTCTTTACCTAGAAGCTGCAGGATGGCTGTGGAGGGAAATTGGCTACCTTGCTCTTTAGTCCGGGACCTTAGAGCAACCATTTTCATGAGAATGCAATTGAAACTCTAAATTGATTTTTGTTTGTTCTTCTGGACTTATGTACAGTCTTCTAAGTCAAGATGGATCTGCCCCAGTGTTTCCCCTAAGAGAGAATTAGGGAAGAGCGTCCAGAATTCGCTTCCCAAGTGTTGAATAGCAGTGTAGCTTCCAGTGTTTTCACCCCATCTGCAGAACCTCATGACCTCTGCCAGAGTGATGACTCAGGGAGAAGCAAGTGTAAGAGGAGCTGAGGCTTGGTTCTCAAACCAAAGGTGCAGTGCACTGTGATTGGGTTTATATAAGAGACCTAATGCAAGCCCAAGAGGCTTGTGCAGCGTCTGCTTGTTGACATCCAGTAGCTCTCTTTCAAAGAAAGTTTACAGAGTTCTTTGGGATAGATTGTTTAAGTTGAAAACATGCACACATACACAGACTTTATACCTGGCCCTAGAGAAGTCCACTTTGTCTCTGCCTCTCACACTGAACAGGGAAAGTTTGACTGCATGACAGGTCCAGGAAGAGATGGCTAGGAGAAATCTATGTTTAGGCCTTGGAACCTACTGGAGAAGGCAGAGGAGGAGGTTCCTTTACAGAATGAGAGGTTCTCCAGCCTGGAGTATCAGATATATTATTCCACTAAGCATTAGTTTGAACTGGGCTAGAAAACACAGCTTTGTTCAGTAGTCACAGCAAATATCTTTGAGAGATTCTTTATATCAACAGAAGACCTTTCTGGGAGCGGTTTCATAGGTTTCATATCCATGTCCCTGGCTTGTCCCTTCAGAAGGGGATATGATCATGGAGACTGACAAAGTCCTATATTAGAAAAGAGCTCAGAGCCATTGTAGTTCATCAGCGGAGGAACCTAATTATCTTCCTTCTGTTGCACAGCTTTGGTATTGGGCAAGTATTTGGAAAACAAAACTACAGACCCAAACTAGTACCCTTAATTGAGTGTGATTATGTTGCTTAATCCTTTCTAACCAGGAAGCAACAGCACAGACCTAACAAAACACAGTGTGTATGCATGCCACTGACCTCTTCCCAGTTAGACTGCTTGATCCCAGAGCTTGTGCAACACCTTCTTAGTTTACAAAAAAACCAAAACAGCATCCAATGGGACTGCAGACCTGTGAGGAGCTGGGGGTGCGGGGCAGATGGGGATGAAAATGAAGACCCTCTCACAGCCCTTCTTTTAATGCAGAAGCCTCTAACCTCCCCAGGCTGAACCCTGCTGAGGCATAGATCTCTGTGAGTAAAGTGGTTGTCAGTAAAGTGTCTTATGGTTTTCTTTCTATGCCTCATGCATTTTGTGTGGTAGGATGTCGGCACCATCTTGTTAATCAACTAAAATAAAATTGCAAGTCCACAATTAAGTTGTTGGGTTTTTTTTTTTAACTTTTAATCTTTACTCAAAAAGAAAAGCCCTTCACCTTCCCTCAGCCTTTATTAACCTTCCCTACGCTGCCCAGATTGGGGGTGGCAGGCAGCAAGCCTGGACTTGAGCTCCTACCCCACCATAAGTTACCAGTGCTTCCTTAGGCAAGTGACTTGCTTCAGGTTCCTCATAAAAAGAAAAACAAAATGGGACTTGCACTTTCTTACATTGCAGGAATAAGTGGGGTTACAGTGTCCTAGGTGCCTGGCCCCCAAAGGAAATCTGGTATCTGTTTTCCATATTGATATAGAAATGCAAAAGAAATACTCCCTCCAAAACCTTATCCTTGCCTTTACACACTGGTGCATACAGCTGAGTAAGAGCTATCACGTGCCCTGGGGGAATGCTTAGGCTACCTTATAGTCCCTGAACTGTCACAGCCCCATTCTCAGTAAAGCTAGTTTTCATGTGTATGAAGAACATGTTAATAATCCAACATTTGAGCATCTGGGTTTTTCCCCAGCTCTCCCTGCCCCTGACTATAAATATTTCCTTCCTTTTTGGACCAAGAATTAGAAATGATGGATGGTAGCTGAGGAGTTGAGGACACACACAGACACACACACACACACACCAGCTTCAGTTTTCATCAGCATCTCCATCATATAGTTATTAAAGTGATACGTTTTCTGAAGTTTTTTCATACATGTGTACTTCCATGAAAGATGAACTCAGCCTCTCCCCGCCTTCTGCAGAACCCTGTGTTCGTAATGACACATGAGGCTTTACTTTTTTTTTTTTTTTTTTTTTTTAAATCTTTTTGAGACAGGGTCTCCCTGTAGCCCCAGTTGTCCTGGAACTCACTATGTAGACCAGGCTGGCCTCGAACTCACAGAGATCCGCCTGCCTCTGTCTCCCAAGTGCTGGGATTAGTGACTTTCTATGAAATGGTCACCAAATTTCATAATTAAAATACTAGTTTCAGTATCATTGACTCCTCATAGCACAGTTTAGGTAGGAAAAGCTGTCAAATATATGGGATTTCACCCCGTGGAGTGCTTTCTGGGGAGGTGCAGGAGTTGAAGGGCAGGCTTGGAGGCAGCAGCTGGCCTTGCCATCCTTCATAATGTGCAGGTTCACCTTGCACTCTTCTGGTGGGTGATGGAGCTTGGGCAGAAGACTGGCATTGGGATCAAGTGACTAGTTTCCTTTAGTGATAACAATAGTAGGCACCTGTCAGACACTTGGTGGCTTCTACCCAGTGTTGGATTTGCCTCTGTGTGACCTTGACAGATCCTTTAGTTTCTTAAAGTCAATACAGGGTTATAATGTCCTAGTGTGACTGACATTGTCTAAGGTATCCTTAGAAGAACCGTCATTCTACAAACTGAAGACAGTTCTGTGACTCCACAGTAGCATCACAGCCTGTTTGCTTGGAGACCTGCTTTGGAAACTGAGACTCTGTAGTGTGGTAGTGTTTGGTAGAGCCCAGTATGGTCTGGGGCTGGCAGGAGACACACCGCCGCATAGAGGGAAGCAGGGAGGCCTTCTGTTCAGCTGCAGTTGAAGACATGGGCCATAGCGGTGTTTTTGCTTTTGACCGGAAAGGAGTGTGAAGAAAGACACTTCTGTGTATTTCTGCTCTTGTCCTTTTTGTAACTTCTTATGGGCCAGCAAAAAGAAACAAGTGATGTTTTAGAAGTGTTCTGTCTTCAGTCAGACTTAGACACCAGTTCTTTCTGCTACCTCCAATTTATGAAAGACTACCAAGGAGAAGGCAAAGCCGGGCTTGCCTCTAACATCATGCTTATGATGATTACAGGCTTTCTGCAGAACATTCCAGGTACTTTTCCATCTGACTTTTATTATAACAGCCTTCCATTGCAGGCAAGGGTATGAACTTGAATCTTGGTTCTGCTGTTCCAGTGGCATGTGGTCTGGCCAGTTACCTCTAGTGTCCCCTATAAGATGGGATGGTAGTGCCCACCTCACAGAGCTACTGTGAGGACAAGCTGCATTGGGTACAAGATACCAAGTATCTTGGTGCTATTACTACTAAAGCAAATTAAGGTTAAGCATAAGATACAGTAACTCAGATACTTCACCCATTGAGAATAAGAATGGTAGCTCCGTAACCTGAGTCCTTTCTGGAAGTATCTCTAAAATGTTGTAGGAAAACTTCTATATAATTGAAAGCTTAAAGGTAAGGCCCTATTTCTAGAGTAATCTAAGTGACTACTGCTCCACAGAAGTGGTAAGTCATCTGTTACCATGGTAACCCCTGGGGTGACTCTGCAGAGAGAGGATATGAGCCTAGTAAGACTGCCTGTCCTTTATAGAACTGTAGACAAAATGAAACTTCTCTACACACACACACACACACACACACACACACACACACACGCACACACGTTCCATATTCGCTGCTCCCATTTCACGTCTGACTCTTGCATCTTTTTTAGCTAATCAGTCCTGAATAGCCCTAATTTTTCCAAAACCGCTCAGCATTTCTCCTTGGATACACAGCATTTGATGGAGAAGAAAGGTCAGCGTCCAGTCATCAGAGTCGTTGAGTTGCTGCTGTGTGTCAGGCAGTATCCTAGACTTAAGGCAGCCAGAGGTACTAGATCCTCCATGGACACCTAGCTTGTGGACAAAGCCAGCCAAGTAAGATACAAAAAGGGCTAGGAGAGTTCAGGAAGAACTGGGGACATCTCTGTGCAGTGATAGGAGGGCAGATGCATCCGGGGAAGGTTTGATGGGAAATCTAGGATTTAAAAGATTTCTGGGCAAACAAGAGGGATCTCCTTTTTTAAAAAAAAATTTTTGTTATTTTTATTTTACGTGTATGAGCATATTGCCTGCATATATGTGAGTACACCCGTGTCATGCAATGCCTCAGAGGTCAGAAGAGGGCTTCAGATTCCCCTGGAACTGGAGCCACTATGTGGGTGTTGGGAGTCGAACCTGGGTCCTCTGCAAGAGGCTGAGCCATCTCTCCAGCCCTGACAAGAGGAATCTCTTAAGAGAAGACAACACCACGGTGTGTTAATGTAGGTCAGTATGACCGGGATCTGGGGGCAGGGACTGTCCCCATAACCCACCGTGTATTAAAGGCTGTTTGTGTTAAGAAGCTACTAGGAAAATGGGTTTTCAACAAGCGCTAGAGATACAAGTGAAGGTGATACCCTTTCCCCCTTACTTGTTTATAAGTTCATAGGAGTTCCTTCTCACCTGTCTCTGACTGTTCCTAAAGCTGCTGTCCAAATGGTTGAGGCTATTGATGACTCACTATCATTAAGGACCATTGTCTTTTCTATGACATGTAGATATTACACGTACCGAACTTTAAGAGTTACTTTTTATTTTTGAGGTAAGGCCCTTAGAAATATCTGGTGGCATACTTGTATTACTGTAAAGATATATGTCCAGGCTCTAAATTGGATTGTTTCCAGACATTATAAGCTACTTGAAACTGTTAGATGCAGTTTATTTTAAGAGAGGAGGCTATTTTAATGAGCTGTTGCCTTTTATAGAGTTTTAGATTTAGCCATTTAACAGCTTTAGTATTTTTCTGTTAGAGTTAATGATATTATTATGGTTAGTTTGCTCATTAATACCAGATTCTCCATGTTGGTTAAGATTCTTCATCCTATTGTCAAATAATCTTTGGTTTACTTCATGATTTGAACTATTAATGCCCTAAAATAGTCCTCATGAGGAACTGCTAAAATGTTTCTCAGGCTTGTTAGGAAAGAGCACCTGACTTGTGCAGACCCAGTGTGACTTAGAGAAAACCGCATCATCAGAACCTCAATGGAGGTTCTGTTTTTTGGAAGTAGAAAGGACAGAAGATGCCACTAGCCAGTTCTTCTCAGTAAAATAGCTGCCCCATAGCAAGTACCCATTACATCTCCCTTCACTCAGAGTTTTGAAAACAAACTCATTTAAAGTGGAAATAAAAATGAAATCAAGGGACATATACACACATACAAGTGAAATAGTAGGCATGACAATATAAATTTGATCTGTAATTTCCATCACAGACTAACATAAAAAAAGTTCTAACTTCAGGTTAATATTGCAAAGACAGTGTCTTACACTAAGGTGTACCTTTTCATAATTAGAGTCTGCAGTGTTGTGCCTCAGAAGTATCACCTGAAGGTATGTTGTTACCTTGGGGTGAGTCATTAAGGGTTGGGAGCCTTGTTCATGGCTGTGCCTAGTGCTCTCTGACTTTAGAAAGCAGTCCACTCCAGAGCTGAAAGGAAGGCCAGCTTTGGCTGGTGACATCTGAACTGTGTGTGGTGTGAAGGAAGGACTGGAGCGTCCTAGCGTTTTGCCCTCTGTTTTAAGTGACATTTTACCTCCTTGGAACTTCTCTTTGTTTTTTAGTTTAGGGATTCCCCCACTGCCCCAGGGTTATAAACATGTCTTTGGTTCTAACTAGTGTGTTGCTAATTTTAAAGCCAGTCACATGTCCTTCTTGTCACCTCAGATCCTCATCTGACCATTGCTGCCTCAGGGCTCAAAATGGATGAGCAGAGGGCAGGCAGAGTCACTGCTGACTGTGACCACTTGTATATGTAGGCTGCCTGGGATCATCCAGCTGGGGTCCTAGCAAGCAGTTGGGAAGTAGACCCTGAAGGGACAATGTTCCTAGTACTTGCCGCCAGCCAGCAGCCAGCATCTCCTCCGTTTTCCTTACTTGTAAATGTGTTTAAAAAAAAAAAAACTTGCATTTTTTTCCTACAATCAAAAGGCATGTCAGATGAGATACACAAATGAAATTTTGATTTCCTAAATTTATCTGAAGTTTACTTGTCTAGCTTTAAAAAAGATGACACATGATGGTTTGCTTATATTGAAATGAATAAAAATTAAAATTGAGTATGCTGGTTAGTAGGTAAGTGAAAACAAATTTCCTTTTTGACTGCAGTCTTGCTGTGTGTCCAGCCTGTCTCAGACTCTTGGTCTCCATTGTTTTACCACCTCACCCCTGAGTGGCTGAGGCTCCAGGCTCACCTCACCTGGCTTACCAGACATTTTTGAATAACAATTTGTTCCTCTGTGAGTGAAGTCATGCCCATGTTTGCCAGCACTTTTTGTGAGTGCTAAAAATGTTAATGTATTAATAATTTTCAAATTGAGAGAAAGGCTGTTTGAAATCAGAGTTAAACTCCCACTTTTCCCTCTAAGAATCCTCTCTAAATAGTATAGTTCGTAATGTAACTGGTTTTTGAATGGCTTGTGCACTGAGCTCTGGTGGGCATGAGTTACATTCTGAACAGCGGGTGCTGGGTGGACAGGGCAAACTGGGAGGCTGACTTGCCCGGTTGAAGACAAGGCATGACTAGAGGCGCATCTAGAGCGTCTGCCTCACCTTTGTGCTTGTGATGCTGGTTCTTTTGTCTTCCTGGGTCATGATACAAAAAGCTGTTTGAATTTTTATGACAAATTGCATCTTTATTGTTTTTGCTTCAGATTCATTTGTTTTATCCACAGGTGTTGACTTTAAAATCAAGACTGTAGAGCTAAGAGGAAAGAAAATTAGATTACAGATCTGGTAAGTGGCAGTCCACCCCAGTCATGCCTGTGTGTAACGATCTGCACATCTACTAAAATGAACTCTGAGCTGGCCTGCCACACCCACTTTCCTGCTCATCTTAGAATCCGGTGTCCAGCACTTCCTGGGAGCATCTCCGTATCTCACACTTCCTTTCCGCATGGGGCGTTGTGTTACTGTGATAACAGTTAGTTTGAGCCTCTCTGCCTCTATTTTTCAGTCATTTGACATATCTCAAAACTGCCATGTTGCAATGATTGCTTATCTTGGACTGCGGTTATAGCTCAGTGATAAGCTCTTGTTTGGCATGTGTGAGACCCTGGGTTCCATCCCCAGCACTGGTGGTGGGGAGAGGGGACTTGCCTTCATGTCTTTAAAATTGCTGTGTGTTACTCAAAAGTTCCAAGTGTATTCATAACTATATTGGCAGGAGGGGAAGCACCTCACCCACAGTCGGCTCAGGGATCCTTGTGCTGGCACAGTGTGGAGATGGTGTGGCAGGTATGCCCTTTCCTGCTGGGCTGTGGGTGTCCAGTGACCAGAGCTCCTTCTGCCTACCAGAGGAGGATCAGAGGCCCCACCTAAAAAGAGAACCCCTTTCTCAACTCAGAGTCAATAAGAGGCCAAACCAGCTGTGTTTTAACTATACTCAGTGCTTAAACCTTTCTCTTCCTTTTTAACAGCCCACAGCGGCAGTTAGAAGTACCCAGTGTTGCCAGCAGCCTCTGTAGAAGAAAGGGCAGGTCCAGCCTGTGGTGCTAGAGTAGGGGCCCCGCTGAGCTGTTCTGAAAATGCCATTGTGGTTTTCACGACACTGATGCAGTGTACTCAGCTTACTAACTCCTCTTGGCAGGTCACCCTCAGCTCTGACTGTCTGTCCACCATCTGTGTGTTTTTGCTTTCATCTGCGTTAATTGCTGCCTCATCTGTGGTGTCACCGGTCACCTAACGCTTGAATGTTAGTGGCATGTCTCCATCCTTCATCCGTGTCCCTGTCTGGGGCACAGCTGCAGCTGAGCCAACCTTGCTCGCTACGGAGGTGTCTGAGGTAATGCCTTCATTTGGTCATCTGCTACTGTGAACCCACTCAAGGGCTTTGGGAGTTTTATTTTGTTTCGTGGTTGTTTGTAATTTTTTGGTTGTTTTGTTGTTGTTGTTGTTTTGGGCTTAAATACCAAAGAATAGGTATTTCTTCCACTAACCCACAAAAAGGTAGCAATTTTTGTTTAGTTTGTTGCTGTCCATCAAAATATCTGTAACATGGCTGCTCTTTTTTAACTGCAAGCTCTTTTTTAAAAATTATTTCACTTTTTATTTTATGTGTATGAATGTATTGCCTGCATTTATGTAAGTGCATCCGTGTCGTGCAGTGCTCTTAGAGATCAGAAGAGGGCAGTGGATCCCCTGGAATTGGAGTTGTGGATGTTGTTAGCTGCCACGTGGGTGCTGGGAACCAAATCCAGGTCCTCTGCAAGAACAGCCAGTGCTCTTAACCATCTCTCCAGCCCCATCTAACTATAAATTCTTTAAAGATGTTTTTTCAAAGGATTTGGAACACATCTACCTCTGCCCCCTAACATTTGTGGCTGATGTGCTTTTCTGGGAGAAGGGTAGGCAATAGAACGTATAGACAGCTTGTTTGGGTGGCGTACACCTTTAATCTCAGTGCTAGGGAGGCAGAGTAGGTGGATCTCTGTGAGAGCTCCAGGCTGACTAGGGCTGCAGAGAGAGACCCCCCCCCCCAAAAAAAAAAAAAAAAAAAAAAAAAAAAAAAAAAAAAATCCTAGGACTGGAGAGATGACTCAGTGGTTAAAAGCAGCTGTTGCTCTTGCAGAGAATCTGAGTTTGGATCCCAGTACCCACATCCGGTGGCTCACAGCTGTCTGTAACCCCAGCTCCAAGGGATCCTTACCCTTCTTCTGGCCTTTGTGGACACACACACACACACACACACACACACACACACACACACGTGTCTATACCCATACATAGACACATAATTAAAAATACATCTGTTTTTACAAAAAGTATGTCTGAATGTTCAGGTGCCTCCTGTTCTGCCCATCATTATGGTCTTTGACTTACAGCTTTCCTTACGGCAGCCTGTTCCGTGAGGAGAGCTGGACCAGATTTGAAAGCATTCTCTAAAAGCAGTGCCTCTTCTGCTTCCCCCTTGACTCTTCACCCCTTCAGCTTGGTCCTCTGTAATTTCTACAGCTGTCAACATGACACTGGTAAAGAGCATCAATCACTGAGCAAGGCGAAGTGATGTGCATCAGATTTGTTGAAAAGTTGGTTGCAAATTTTCTGCTTAGAATATTCCAGTGATTCACTTAGTAAGCAGGACTTGAGTATTAGTTACTTTTCTCATTGCTGTGACAAAATAACCGACAGACGCAATGTAAGGAAAGAATGTTTATTTCAGGACCCAGCTTAAGAAACTACAGCCCTGCCCAGCGTGGTAGCGCATGCCTGTAGTCCCAGCACCTGGGAGGTAGAGGCAGGCGGATCTCTGTGAGTTCAAGGCCAGCCTGGTCTACATAGTGAGTTCCAGGACGGCTGGGGCTACGGGGAGACCCTGCTTCAAAAAGACAAAAAAAAAGAAAAAGAAACTACAGCCCTTTGTAGCCGGAAGGGAGTGGTGAGTGGCTTGCAGTAGGACCTCCAGGCTGCTTGCTCACACCTCAGCGGAGCAGGAAGCACTGAAAGGAGAAGCCAGTGCTTGGCTCTCACTTTCTCCTTCTTCCTGTCTTTATTCCATCTGGGCCCCCAGCCCATGGGATGGTCCACTTAGATTCAGTATGGATCTCACTCTGAGTTAATCCTCTCTGAAAACACTCCCTTACTGATACACCTAAAGATGAGCTCGCCTGTGCTCTGGGTGTTGCCTCATCCAGTTAACAGTCCATCACAACCTATCTTTTCCTTGAAGGAGTTTTCAAGAATGAATCTTATTTTGGCAGTGTTCCAGCCACTTGGTTAATCACATAATACTCAGAGACTTTTAATAAAGTACAGATTGAGCATCTCTTAGCCAAGATGCTGGGGACCAGAGGTGTTTTGAATTTTGGAATATTTGCATAGATAGAATGATATAATTTGGGTATAGCACCCCAGTCTAAACCCAAAACTCATCTGTTTATTACTTGAAGGTGTCTAGTGTGCCTGCATTTTGAGGTCAGATGTTGAATTTTCTACTTATGGTATCAAGCTAGCATTCAAAAAGTGTCAAATCTTGGAGCATTTGGGGTATTTAGATTGGAGATGCTCAGCCTATACTGTCTGACATGTTTGGGGGTCCAGGGCAGTTCCTGTGCTGCTGCTGTTATGATGTCCTCCATCACTCGTGTTGTTCTGTCATCAGCTGCAGGGACAGCCAGTGTGGTTGCCAGCAGCTCCTCAGGAACCCTGGTGGACTATGCTTTGCTGATTAGGACCAAGCTCCGCTTCCCCACCCTGTAGCCGGTTGGTTTCCACAGAGAGAGGCTTGTTAGAACAAATGTGCTTTTTCTTGATAATTCATATTTTAGTCATTCTAAAGAAATGCTGTTCACTGAAGATTCCTAAAAGATTAAAATTCTGAAAGCTGCAGCTGCTACATTTTTATATCACATAATGTCATTGCCACAGTTTTCAGCTTTTTTATTATGTTTAGTTAGAAGACCACTTTTTCCTCTGTTCTTAAACTATGTCTACATGAATGTACATAAGAACTTCATGTGTAATTGTATGTGTATGGGGCAGGGAAGGGAGTATGCACACCTGAGTGCAAGTGCTGGCAGAGTTCAGAAGACAGCACTGGATTCCCTGTAGCTGGAGTGAGAGGTGGTTGTGAGCCACCTGATGTGTGTGCTGGGAACCAAACTTGGGTCCTCCAAAAGAGCAGCAAACGCTCTTAACCTCTGAGCTATCTCTCCAGCCTCCCCTCCCCCAAATGCTTCCAGTCATTGTATTAAAGTGGACTTGAAGCCTTGAAGTGTGACTTCTACGTTGAGAGAAACAGGATTCAAGTGGCTCATTGGCTGACCCCTTCCTCTAGTTCATCGGCCCTGCCTTCACTGTAGGGGAATTTTGTTCCAACTGGTGTTTCTAGGTTGTCAACAAGTTTATTTCCTTTAGTTCTCTGCTTGGAAAAGGTGATATATTTCATATGCTAAAATTGGTTCCCTGCCCTGCAAATTAGTACCTTTAAATGAATGTATTAGATAGCAAATAAAATCATTGAAATGTGTAAACACTGTTATATTACCAGACTGGGAAAGCAGAATTGCAAGAATTCTTCAGTTTGCACCAAAAGTAGAGAGAGAAATCAGAATAAGAGCCCACACTGATCTAGTAAATGATGATTTAGCAGACAGTGAAAACCCCAAACTTCTGGAAATCAGCTCTTCATCATTACAATGAAAATTCAGTTTCATGGAGATAAAGAGGGAGAATATTTGAATTCTGTTTTATCATAGTTGATTATCTTAATTACAAGTGGGTCCTTTGTGGTGCTAACAAATAATGGATATTTAGCAACCTGTTGAATAGAATCAGCATTTCATATTCCCATTTTCCCTAATCCTTGATCAGATGTGATCACAGATAATTTATGTATAGGAGCTCCTGAGAAGAGTAGAAGACAAAACATTTCTCAACCTGAATATTTGGGGAATATGGAATAGTTACTCAAAAGAACCCGTTTTTCTACTTGAGGCATTCAGAGTCAGTTTCAAAAAGATGGAATTTAGAGTGCTGTCTTTAGGACTGGAGCAATGGCTCAGCAGTTAAGAGCACTGACTGCTCTTGCAGAGGAGAGGACCCAGGTTTGATTCCCAGCATCCACATGGCAGCTAACAACCCTCCGTGACTCCAGTTCTAGGAGATCCGGTGCCCTCTTCTGACCTCCGCAGGCATTGCAGGACACAGGTACACTTACACACTTACAGGCAATGTACTCATACACATAAAATTAATAAGTAAATTTTTTTTTTTTTTAGAAAATAGTCTTCAGTGGGGAGTGAACTGTTAGGGGTGTCTTGCTAAATACTGCATCTCCCTTTTTATTTTGAAGAAATAAATGACCCCATGTTTTGATGTACTTACTGGAATTCCTGTTGCTGGTTTCCTCATGAAGGGTAGTTTGTTGGTCTTGGTTCATAATCTATCTCCATTTGTGCAGTTCAGCTGTTAATCCATGTATAGTGATAATCATGTGTCCATAATAATGTAAATCAGCCTGAATTTTTCCTCCTCCAAATGTAGGGCTTAGGGAAGAATGTGCCAGTTCTTCCTGTTCCCTGGGGGTAGAGAAGAGGCAGCACAGTGCATTTGCAATGGAATGTGAACTTGCTTGCTTTGGTGGTTTGGGAACTGATATTTGCTGCTCCTTCCTAGGGACACAGCAGGTCAGGAGAGATTTAACAGCATTACCTCAGCTTATTACAGAAGTGCCAAGGGAATCATATTAGTGTATGATATCACCAAGAAGGAGACGTTTGATGACTTGCCGAAATGGATGAAAATGATTGACAAGGTATGTGTCACATTTTACTGGATGCCAACTCTCAGCTTGTATCATTCCTTGTGAAAGCAAAAGAGAGAGACATCACAGTTCACAGTACTGGAGCGTTTGTGGACTAAATGTCATCTAATCTAATCCATGTTACAACCTCAGAAAAGGCAGGTAGTGCTTTGTTAAGAGATGAGGTTGCAATGATGAAGTAATTGCCCAGAATCGGCTTATAACAAATAAAGCAGATTTTGATTCCAGTCCATGAACTATCTGATTGCAAAGCCCACACTTGTTCTTTCTACGGTATTTGACTGCTTCCATAGGGTTAGACTAAACAGGACACTCATTTCTTATGAAAGGTCCTGTAGGCACTTGTTTTGTGTCTCCATGGTACCCATGGGCAGTTCAGTGGTCCAGTCATTCACTGGGCACTTGCCCTCAGCATTGTAGATGTCCTTCAGTTTCTCATTTTAAACAAGGGATGGTTTTCCTTTGGCTTGTAATTGAGTCCTTACAGAAACCTGTGTCTGCATGACTAATGTAAACTGCATTTTCCTCTAGGGAATGTGGAGAGCAATGCACTTTTAGAGGTACAGCAGCTGGGATTGAAGTGTGATCATACAGTTGACCACGGTTTGAGGAATTTGTCCCCTTATGCAGTAATTTGATGTTTAATTCCTTTAAGTTAGCAGCACACCTAATATAAATATGGGTTTCATATACAAATTGTATTTAAATGCAACTTTATTTGGCCTGTAGTTGTATAGATGTTCGAGAAGGTTAGCTTCTAAATTTATCAAGTTTTCAACATATACCTCTTCACTGTATGTTAGGGACTGGTGTTACAAATAGGAATGGGACCTAGGCCAGCCCCTACCTTTATCTTGCTCTGCACTTGGCATTGGTTACTAGGTACTCATCCTTCCTCCTCCCACGCCAACAGACTACCAAATCAGACCTGTTTTATCCACCACCCAGTTAATCCCTGTGGTAGATAGTTTTAACACAGAATAGGTTTCACATGGTGGCCATGTATAGAGAAGACCCAAGCCTCAAAGAGGTCTCCCATAGAGAGGTTTGGAGATATTTATGATAAAGAAGCAGGTGGTTGAGGATGTGGAGAAAGGTGATTGGAGGTGATCAGTGGTCTGCCATGTGTAATCTTTATGGCTCTTTATATTCAGAAATAATGGTACTAGCCATTGAGGCCATCCGATCTGAGGGGGCACTCCTGGGCATCATGATAATAAAAAGTCACTCATCAGACTTCTGCACAGGCCCAGGTAAAGAGAGGCTTAAAAAAAGCCAGGTATGGTGGGAGACACCTTTAATCCCAGCATTTGGGAGGCAGAAGCAGCGCTACCTAGTGAGACTCTGTCTTAACAACAACAACAACAAAAAAACCAAAAACTTTAAATCACTGAAAAGTAACCTACAAAACCATTATCATGGTGCTAGTGAGAGGGTTCAGTGGGGAGCTGTTTGCTCCCTCGAAACCACATAATAGAAGAAAACTCACTCCCACAAGTTGTTCACTGACCTCCACATGCACACCATGGCTCACGCGCACACATGTAAAGAAAGCCGTTATTAGCATAGCATCATAAAGGTTAAGAGTGTTGTCTAGAGCAGAGCTAGTGGAGACTAAGAATCTATTCCTGAGTTGCACGGCTTCCAGAGGTACTGCCTTGGAAAGTTGAATAAAACAGGTAACAAGGGAGAGGGACTCAGAGATCAAAAATTCTGAGAGCTGGTTACTATAAATGAAACTGTGCTGGCTGTTTATTGACTGGCAGTTATCAGAGTTAGGATTCTGAGCCAGGCCTGCTGGCACACGCCTGTATTTATTTATTTAGAAACAGGCTCTCATTGTCTTGAAGCTTACCTACTGGGCAAGGCTGGCCAGCTAGTGAGCTACAGGGATCCTCCTCTCTCTGCCTCTCCAGTACAGGGATTACAAGCACACCACACC
This sequence comes from Nannospalax galili, assembly GCF_000622305.1. NCBI lineage: Eukaryota > Metazoa > Chordata > Mammalia > Rodentia > Spalacidae > Nannospalax > Nannospalax galili. The sequence continues at coordinate 7,168,416 of NW_008339923.1, forward strand.
TGGTTTTTTTACATGATTTTTAGGGATCAAACTCAGGTTCTCGTGCTTCCATGACAAGCACTTTACCAGCTGTCTCCCCAGGCCCACTTACAGTCTTTTGATGATTACGTTTCTGAGAATGGCTCTTAGGTTCTGAGAGATGCTTTTGAGCTGCACAAGATACATATTTACAGTGGTAAGCACCTCTTCTAGAAAATGCCCAGTAGATGCCTGTGTCCCATTGAATAGGTCTTCAGTATTTGAAACCTCAGAGTTGCTCCTAAGGACATTAGGAAAGGACAGTCCTCTCATTGTAGTCTAAAATTTCTGAAACTAGCCGAGTATGGTGGCGCATGCCTTTAATCCCAGCACTCGGGAGGCAGAGCCAGGCAGATATCTGTGAGTTAAGGGCCAGCCTGGTCTACATAGCAAGTTATAGGCCAGCCAGAGCTACAGGGAGATCCTATCTCAAAAAAGACCGAAAAAAAAAAAAAAATCCAAAACTGACGTGTGAATGGAAAATGGAAGCAAATGGCCTAAATGCTGAGGACATAGTAGGTGCTTGAGCTTGTGACTCCACCAAGATCTTGAGGTTTGATATCCACCTGTCCTCTGTTCCCCTGTTCTTTAGACAAGAGCTATCAATGCTCACCTTGGGCCAGTCTGGTCAGTACCAGTGCTGCCACCGACACATCACTGACAGGGAACTAGTACACACCCCCACCCCTCTGCAGGTTGCCAAGGGCCACACTCCCCAGATGTCTTTGCATGCTGTTCAGTTAACTTTTTAGAAATGCACAAAATTGAGTTACTAAAGAAATAATAACTTTTTCAAGAGAGAAATTCTATTGAATCTGTATTTTTGAAAAGCTTGTAGATGGAACTTAACATTTTTCTAGATTACAAGTCAGTGGAAGAAGCATTGGAGCACAAAAGGAAGTTTGAATATTGGACATTGGTCTGTTTTGTCACCAAGTACTCTGTTGTGAGGGCCCTTCCCATGTCATTTTGTGTTCTTCTAGAGAACAAGGTTTTCTGGGGGATTTGGGATTTTTTTAAATATTTTATTTTCTTATGTGTATGAGCATATTACCTGCATGTGTGTAGGTGCACCCATGTTGTGCAGTGCCCAGAGAGGTCAGAAGAGGGCATCAAATCCCCTGGAACTGGAGTTATGGATGGTTGTTAGTCACCATATAGGTACTGGGAATCAAATCCAGGTCCTCTGCAAGAGCAGTTAGTGCTCTTAACCACCGTGTTGGTGCTGGGAATCAGACCCAGGTCCTCTGCAAGAGCAGTTAGTGCTCTTAACTGCTGAGCCATCTCTCCAGCTCTTGTTTTTAGCAGCACTGTTTGAACATACTTTATTTTGTTCTTCATTTTGTTGTACTTTAGGTTTTTCACAGTTGATGACAGTTTTGAGTACAGAGTTTTGCCTGTATTTTGAATCATTTCCTTAAGAGAGTCTTAAGAATGAGTCGTGGAGCCAAGGCCAAGGTGGTTCTTGATGCCTTTCACCAGGGTGCTTTCTAAAGCACTGTGAGCCCTGTCCATCCTCAGTCCTGCCTGGGCCCAGGAGATGCCCAGGGACAGTGAACAGAGCGAACAGATGAGTAAATGGTAACAGTTTGTCTATCAGTGTGTGACGGTATTGTCTTTGAAAATTCCGTAGTATGCTTCTGAAGATGCAGAGCTTCTCTTAGTTGGAAATAAGCTGGACTGTGAAACAGACAGAGAAATCACCAGACAGCAAGGAGAAAAGGTGAGTGACCACGGGAAGCCCCAGAGACGCCCAGATCATGTGTCCTCTCATAAATGACTTTAAAATGACAAAATAGCTGTCGGTGCAGTGACCGCTCTGTCACATCCTTCTTGTTGGTTTCCTTTACATTTTCTTTGAGTTCATTTTGAAACGGAAAAAGCACATTAGTATATACTGTAGTATTACCTTCTCTGACATTTTATACAGAAGAACATTTTGAGATTGTAAGATGTGCTGTCATAAGTTTTCTTATTCCAATGTATTTTCGCCTGCCTTGGCTTTTGCTAAGGATTCAATCATGGAGAAGCAATGATATTCACATTTTAAATGTCAGATACATTGCATATTTAGAGTCTTACACATGTAATTGGATTTAAAGGTCCTGATATCTAGAAATTTTTGTGTTTATATATTAAGGGAACTTGAAGTATATATGCATGAACTTGATATTGGAGCATAAATGGGACTTTACAGACCTTTAGTTCCCTCTTCCCCCCTCTTCTCCTAAAGATAAGACTCTGAGGCTATGGCTCGCCATCAGAAGCCAGGTCTGATGCAGGAAGGTGGGCCAGGTTGCCCTGCATGGGTAAAGCATACCTGTCTTCTTAGTTTGCACAGCAGATAGCTGGGATGCGGTTCTGTGAAGCCAGCGCCAAGGATAACTTCAATGTGGATGAGATATTTCTGAAACTCGTTGATGACATTCTGAAAAAGGTAAAGAAAAAAAAAATCTACATTATGAAAGAATTTCATCTGAAACCTCTTTTCCTTTATTACCTTTTTTGTTGAGAAGGTTTTCTTTAGAAACAAAAGTACTGTAGTTTGGCTTATGCTCAGGAACCAGGTGTGGTAGCGAACTTGGCAAGGTATATCCCCAATTGGCTGTCGTGACAGCTGTTTCTCATCTGTGGGATTTAGTTTGCTTTGCTTTGAAGTAGAATTTTCTGGAGTGGCTTATATGTAGTGTGATGTGAGGAACTGGGGTGTGTGGCTCATTGGTAAAGCATTTGCCTGGCATACTTGGCCCTGGGTTCCATCCTAGTATAAATATATGAGCTGAGAGTATGGCTTTGCTGTACCGCACTTGTGTAGCGTACACAAGGCCCTGGGTTCAGCAACACCATATTTGTTTGACATTTTCTTCTTTCCCCACAGAATTAAGTTTACTCTGGAGACCTAGCAGAAGCCGGCCTTCCTAGCTTAGGAGCCACTTGCCTTCCTTGTGCCCTCACCCTAAAGTGGCCTCTGTCCTCCACAGAAGCCCTCTGAGTTGCAAGGAAATTGCTGGACAGCCTCACTGGGCAGCTGCAGTTTTTTGGGGCATCTTTAGGTTCATACTGAAGGCCTTCAGTAAGAACTTAAATTCATTTACACAGTGTATCTCTTGATCGTTATCCCTGGGTGTTCACCAGGGGATTGGGTCTAGGACCCTGAAATATTATCTAGATGAGTTGATGCCTAATGTGGTGTAAATGCTGTGGCTATAGTTGCAGTGGGTGTTGTTTAGGGAATAATGGCAAGAAATATCTGTACGTGAAAATTACACGGTTATTTTTCACCGAGTATGTTTTACCAGAGTGTTTGGATCTGCCAGTATAGAACCTACCAGAAGTGGAAGGCCAACTGTTTTATATAAGTACCACAGGCTAAGCACTAGGTGACTGTGCCACCGAGGCCCAGGAGGACCGGCTCTTAGAATTCTTCAGTCTTGACACGATTCTGAAGCTTCAAATGAAACCGCTGCTTAGTGCTTGCCAGAGGTTTCTTTCTTTAGAACTCAGGCCATTTTATTCATTCACTAATATGTGAAATTTTTATTGCAGTAAATTCTGTAAAAATAAGTTGTCTATTTTTTTATTTTAATCACACTACTGGTAAGCAAGTCTAGGGCCCTCATGCATGCTGGGCAAGCACTCTGTGGCTGATCTGCCTCCCGGGTCTCTTTGAGCCAGCCTTATAAAACAGTGCTTTGTTTTTTAGATTATACAACAGAGCATTCCCTTGTAAGATGAAGGTATGTCTGTGCTTTCTCCTTATCCTCTAGATGCCTCTGGATATTTTGAGGAATGAGTTGTCCAATAGCATCCTCTCGTTACAACCAGAGCCAGATATCCCGCCAGAACTGCCTCCACCTCGGCCGCACGTCCGATGCTGTTGATTTGCTACTTTGCAGACAAAGTGCAGCAAAAAATTCCTAGAAAGGGGAAAACATTCTCTTCCGCACTACAATCATTTTGACAATTTCCTTTCGCACTTTGTAATCCAAGTCAGAGCTATACACTAACTTGTAAATATGCAAATATGCAATCCTGGGTAAGTTTGGGTTATAAGTTACATATTTCCCTCCAAATTCTGTTTCCTTCATCGCCCCAGTGTCTAGTGTACCTACACTGGGAGATGTAGTACTTCTAATATATGAAGAATGGGAGAGAAGAAGGTAGATGGTTTCTTAAGTAACATAATTGTCCTTGTTAATTATGAGGACAGATATTCTGATAAAAAAGAGAACGTGGTGCTTTGCTTACTGTTGAAAGAAAATTTGTAAAAACTAAGGATTTTTTTTTTCAAAAAGAAGCTAAA
>NW_008339923.1:7172801-7191843 GCF_000622305.1 Nannospalax galili
CCTCAAAGTCCCCTCCAGAGCTGCCGTTGAGGTTATTTATTGATTCTGTGATGAGAGGGTAGTCCTGATTAGAGGCCTGAGTTTGACTTGGTCCCGGGCCTGCAGAATCTCTGGGTTCCCTGATGGATATGACTTATGCTTTTCAGAGCGATAAAGATTCAACAAAGAAAGAACTGGTGAACTGGGGATGTAGCTCAGTGTTTGAGCATTTGCCCAGCATGCCAGGGTTCAATTCCCGGCATCACACCCCCAAAAAATTGAAAGAAGGATTTTTGAAACATTAGAAAAAGATTTTAAAGCCACGCTGCTGTCCTACATAAATCCTGTTTAAAGGAATTTTAAAGAGATACATTTTACTATATCAAAGAACACACATGTATTTGCCTAAACATTCTGTATTTTGTAATGAGCAACGCTCCCCTTTATGCTGAAGCTCACTCCTATCAAGCCTAGACTGTGTTCATTTTTTTGGGGGGGGGTCTGATTATGAATTTGTGAACTCTATCTTTGGTATATCTTTTATTAAACTGCACTGTTTTGTTTAGTCAAGGTAAATAAGTATGTATTTGAATAACTTGGTGTGTCCCGAGTGTTGTGGTATGAGAAGCATCGTGGTCTTTCTACACTAATGAAGTGCAAATAAAATTTTGTATTTATGAATGACAGTTGGACTGCCACATTTATTTATACAATTATAAATTGTACACATGATAGTATTTTTCCCAAGCCCCACGTCTTAATCTTTTGAGTACTTGGTGTTCTTCTCTGGAGACCTGTCTGGCTTCTCAAGGGATTAAGCGTGGTCTACCATACAATCCAGCACCTCAGTTTCTGAGTTTGCAAACTCTCCTGAAGCCCCAGGTGAAGTGTCAAATAGGTTTTTATGCCAGTGTTCCTAGCAGCAGTATTCGCCTTGTCAGGAACACCCAGATGACTAGGAACAGAACGGTGGGTAAGCAGAACGAGGTTGACACAAGCAATGGAAGTTACTCAGCCAGTGAAAGGAGGTGTGGGTAAGGTGGCACACATCCATATCCTAGCACTCAGGAGGAACATCATGAGTTTGAGGCCATCCCAGTCTGTGTTATGATTTCCAGGCCAGCCTGAGCTATAGCAAAACCCTGTCTCTAAAAAGTCAATTTTTTACTGCCATGTATGGTAGTGCACACTTATAATCCCAGTACTCAGGAGGATCACACAAAATCGAGGTCAACCTGGTCAACATACAGGATGCCATGCCAACCGGGGTGTGCACAACAAGACCCTGGCTTACAAACCAAAAACTTGGTTTTTTTTAAAGAAAAGCACCCTGGTCTCATGCTGTAGTGCAGTGCTACAGTGTAAAAACCTTAAGGTTATGACCCTAAGTAAAATAACCAATTCCAGAACCATAACTGCATGATTCTACTTTTGTGATGATAAAGTCATCAGTCATGAAATTCACAGAGATAAAAGGGCAGTGGTTATCACCCCACAGGAAGAGCTTCTGGGAACTGGGTTTTAATGGTGCATTGTTGGTGGGGAGGATGAAAGACTCGAGGTAGACGGTAAGAATGGTGACAAGCCATAAATGTTCTTAAAGATACTGAGTTCAAGCACAGTTAAGAGCACTGGCTGCTCTTTTCAGAGGACCTAGGTTGGGTTCCCAGCACCCACATGGCAGCTAACAACCATCCATAGCTCCAGTTCCAGGGACTCCAACAGGTCTCCACAGACATTGCATAACACAGTGTACTTACATTCAGGCAAAACACTCAGCAAATAAGTTTCCAAAGATACTGAGTTTATGCACTCCAAAATGGTGTGTGAGATCACTGCAAGTATAGAGTCCTGAAGGGTTTTCCTAAAGATTTATTTTTATGTGTATAGATGAGTACCTGCATATGTGTAAGTATGCCACATTTGTGCTTGATGCCCTCAGACACCAGAAGAGTATGTCAGGTCTTCTGGGACCGGGTGCTGGTAACTAAACCCAGGTCTTCAAGAGCAGCCAGGACTCAACCTCAGAGCCATCTCTCCAGCCCCCCTGAAAAGATTTTTTATTATAATGATAAAATAATGTATAATAATATTTTATATGTATAAGTGTACTGCCTGCATGGGTGTAAGTGCACTAGTATCATGCAATGCCCATGGAGGTCAGAAGAGGCTGTCGAATTCTCCTGGAACTGGAGTTAGGATGATTGTTAGCTGCCATGTGGGCACCAGGAATCGAACCTGGGTCCTCTGCAAGAGCAGCCAGTGTCCTTAACTGCTGAGCCATCTCTCCAGCCCCTGAAAAGATTTTTTTAATGAGTGGACCTTGGTCAACTGTTGGTCACTGGTTGCACCAGTTCTTCTCACCTCCAAGCCCATGTTTCTGTGTCCTCTGTGGTACTGGGTCTCTGACGAAGCCATGCTTGGCAAGCTCTCTTGCTGTTCCTGATAAAACCTGATGAGAAACTCAAGGAACTTGTGAAGAGGAAGGGACTCACTTGCCATTTTCGCTGGCTGTTCAGTTTCCTATGGGACCTCAGCTTCAGTGTCTGAGCACCTGAGCTGCTTCATCCTGGCACTTGATACTACTGGTCCCTCCTCAGCAGTCTGTGTACCCAGGTCCTGTCCCTCTCTGTCGAGTCTCCTGAGGAGCTCCACCTTACAAGGGTTCTTAATGTTCTGTTTTCCTAGCCCTAGGGACCAGCAGCTGCTGTTTGGCTCTGCCTTGTTGGCTTAGCGTTCTGACAACTGCAGCTAGCTCCCTGTGCTGAGCCCTCTGCTTCCAAAATACCTCACTTGTGTCTGCTTGGCACTTCTGCCAGGAGCAGTCTCAGAGATTCTCAAAGAGCAGCATCGGAAAAGGTTTTGTTTCCACAAGCATTCATGGGTGTTTTGGTAATCTTGCAGTCTAGTTTATATTCAGGACTCAACCTAGGTCCTGCCTTTTTCTCCACTGTAGTATTAACAAAAGTGGCACTCTTTCTTGGGACCAGAAGAGGAACCCAGGCCCTTGCACATACTAAGTACATCCTTAAGTACATTCTCTGCCACTGAGCTGCATCCCAGTACCATTCGTGTTTAGTAGGGTGGTTGGGGGTTAAAGGCTGGACTTTACAAGAAATATCACTGATTGGTAACTTAGGTTTGATTATGTTCCTCCTCTTTGGTTTACTTTGGATTTTTTTTTCCAGTGAGCTGGCTTCTCTCTCTCTCTCTCTCTCTCTCTCTCTCTCTCTCTCTCTCTCATTTTCTTGAAACAGTTTGCCTTGTAGCCCAGGTTAGCCACACACAATCTTGCTTTCACCTTCTAAATGCTGGGGTTACAACTACACCCCCATGCACAGCTCTCATTCTCAGATTTTAGGTGCTGGATACTTGATGCACATTTCATCCTAGTTCAGAGAACTATATAGTGACCTGTGTCACCTTCAAGAAGAACCAATAGGTAATGGGCTAAGCCTAGGTTTACAAAGGGAACTACAAGAAAATGCAGTACAAATACCATTTTATATTTTCGTAGTTCGTTAGTACCTCCTGAGTCTCACAGCAAAATTAGTAGGGCCTGATATGAAATGAAATTTCAGTCATCCAGGCTGATGGAAATGAATTTGGTCTAAGAAAGTAGTGAGACACATCTAAGACCCTGAGACCTGCAGTTTATGTTATGGCCACAGGCCATACTTCTGGTCTGTGAACTAGACTTTGAACAGAGCTTGAGTTGAACTTCGGAAATGACAATGAATTTTTTAAAGCTGAGAGAACCGATGGGTGTGTGCCTGTGCTTATTGCCTCTTCCTGGGTCTCACATGCTGTTGGAAGTTGGCAGGTGGTTTTCCTTTAATTCATAAAGTTATAAAATATGTGGGGCGGGGTGGGGGGTGCATGACTGTGAAGTTAGTGACTTGTGGTTCACTATAAAACAAGCTACCCCAGACCAATTTCTGTTCTCCATGAGTGACTACATTACTAGGGAGAAAGAATTAGTCTTACTGAAGATTTAAGGAATCGAATTTTTTACAAACTAGACCCACAAACCACTTAAGAGTAGGTCAAGATCTGGTGGCAGACCTACAGAGTGCTTGCCTGCTGTATATAATGCCCTGAGTTCAGTCTGCACACACACAGTCAGGACATGATCTACAGATCTGCTAATTGTGTAGTTGTTAACACACACGGGGCTGACCTTTGGTGCCATAAGAGAAGCAGAATGAAATATATACAGGGCCTTAGAAGATCACTGAGCGTACGAGACAGCCACAACTGGAATACTAGGCAGAGCTTCCAGTTTGTCAGGAAATACACAGAGTCCAGGGGAAGCATGACAGAGTGGAGAGGTCATAGTGTGGGAAACTTTCATTGGCCTTTTAGAATGAATAGACTACTGCCTGGAGGCAAAGTGGACACGAGGAACATTGTATTGAAGTTTCAGTCTGTTGAGTTGGGACCAGAGAGAACATTTGAAAAAGGAGAATGTCCATAGTAAAAGATGAACACTGGGGGTTGGCGAGATGGCTCAGCTGTTAAAAGCACTGGATGCTCTTGCAGAGGACCCAGGTTCAATTCCCAGCACCCACATGGCAGCTAACAACTGTTCGTAACTCCAGTTCCAAGGAATCTGACACCTGACCTCCTCGGGCATTGCACTTCTCGAGTGCACTTACACACATGCAGACAATACACTCATATAAATAAAATAAAAAAGATGCACACTGGCTGTCCCCATTGTTTATAAGTTGCAGACCACTTGGCTGTCTCTTACAAATACATTGACCAAAACCCATTCTCTCTGGGCATGGAGGCAGAGGCAGGTGGATCTCTGTGAGATCAAGTCCAGCCTGGTCTGCATAGCAAATTCCAGGCCAAGCCAGTGTACATAGAGACCCAGTCAAGAAGAAAAACACTCCAATGGTGGAGATCAAGTAATTACCAGGAAAGGAGTTGAACTGTTTGCATACGTGCTACTTGAAGCACGTCTTATTGCATCAGGTGATGGTGAAAGGATTCTGAAAGAAAATTTTGCCTTAGTGTTTTTAGCAAAGGCTCGTGTTTGATGCATCTATGGATCCCACAAGCTTACATCATAAACTCATCTGGACACACTGTGGGCAGGTAGACATACTGAGGGCAGTTTGTTCAGCCCAGATCCTCCTGCTACTGATGTGTAGATTATCAGGGCACCCAGTAAAGCAAATGGGTTCCCACAGTAGTGGGAACTTCAGCACCAACCACTATTGATGGTTTACAGGGGCAGTATTTAAATCCCAGTGGATGCTAGGTATAGTGGCACACATTCCTGTAAATCCCACACTCAGGAAGCTGAGGCAAGGAAGATTTGGGTTAAAACCAGACTGAGCTACATAGTGAGACCCTGTTTTTGTCTCAAAAAACAAAATGAAGGGCCAGCAAGATAGTTCAGCAGGTAAAGTACTCGCCTGAAAAGCCTGACCACCTGAGTTTGATCCGTGGAGCCCACATAAAGGTCAAAGGAGAGAACTGTAGGAGAGAACTGTTTGCACAAAGTTGTCCTCCGACCACCACAATCACTCCCATGCATACACGTTATACAACAAAATAAAAACAAAAATCCTAGTGGGTAAGATACAAGTTCCTAAATCTTACAAAATTCATTCCTTTAAAAAGCTACAGACATACCCTGTGGCATCCAGACATCATGGTTTCCTTGTGGTCATCCACCACTTCTGCCTCTTAGAATCTTTCCATTTCCTCTTTCCCACTGAGCCTTGAGGGGGAAGGGTGTGATATAGGTGTCCCTCTCAGGACTGAGCACTCTGTGGTTTCTCATTCTCTACATGGATGGGGAAGGTGGACAAGAAGCCTCAGCTCTAACTGAAGATCTATTGGCAATTGATAGCTACTGGGAGAGGGAGAGTCAGTTTTCTTTAGGAATGTGATGCCTGGTAGATTGACAAGAGTCCAAGGGATAGATCCACACCCAAGAGCATTTGGAGAACATGACAGGCCGTTAAAAAATGATAGAGGAATAATAGAGAATATGAGGAAGTGCTGATCTTCTTAAAGGGAGGAACTCTATAGGCTGACTAGACCTCAGTGGATGAACTTGCATCGAGGGACATCTGGAGACACTAACTTGACTCTGTAGGCCTTAACACAAATGACTGAATTCCACTGGGGGTAGGGGGCTATGGGAGGGTGCCAGTGGGGAAAGAGGTATAAAGATGATTAAGATGTTCTGTATGAAATATACAAAAATACAATAAAAAAATTTACAAAAAAATAATAGAGGACATGAACTGAGGAATGCAAATGTGAGAGGGGGTCTGAATGTGGTAAAAATACATTGTATGAAATTCTTGAAAAATCAGTAAAAATATTTTTAAACACCCAGCATGGTGGTACATGCCTTTAATCTCAGTACCCTGGAGACAGAAGCAGGTAGATCTCTGTGAGACCAAGGCCAGCCTGGTCTACATAGCATATTCCAGGCCAGCTGGGGCTACAGAGAGACCATATCTTTAAAAAAATTTGTTTTTAAATTGCAAAACTTTATGGAGCTAGTCCAAATACAATTCAGCAAATGCTTGTGATTAGAATGTGCATTTCATTGTATCAGAGAATGGACTTAGTGATGCTATCCAGGCTGACCCCTTCTGGTCCTGGGGTTTTCCTGAGAAGAGTCTGGTTTCTACCTCTATCTCCAACTTTCTAAAGCAACACGAGTTCATGCTGGTTAGTGAAGCCAGCCCTTCTCCCATAACCCCTCTGCCCTCTAAGGACCTCAGCCCAAGCTGTTTCGCTGAGAACGTTGTAAAATCAGAATGAGGTCCAAGATCAGTTTATAGCCCCATTCAAATGTCCATTTCCTGATTTTGCTCATTACACTGTAATTATGTAAGATGTTATCAGAAGAGCCAGGCAAGAGACCATGGCATGTCTACAGCATGTTTTCCAATATCCTGTTCATCTAAAATTATTTTTAAATGTTTTTAAAGTTATACCAGTGATAGCAACATCTAATTACTGTTTACTGAGTGCCAGGCCTTGCTACTTGAGACTCGCAGCTACTTAATCATCACAGATATGTAATCCTCACAACCACCCTGAGCAAGGTGAGTGATAATCTGTTGTCCACATTTCTCAGTTAAGAAAATTGAGGAAGCGGGCATGGTAGTGCACTACTTTAATCCCAGCACTCCACTCAGGAGGCAGAGGCAGGCAGATCTCTGTGAGATCAAGGCCAGCCTAATCTACATAGTGAGTTGCAGGCCAACTGGGGCTACAGGGAGAACCTGTCTCAAAAAGACCAAAAAACAAAAAGAAAAGAATACTGAGGTACATAAGAAGTTAAATGTTAAATAATGTGCCAAAATATCACAAAATAATTAAGTGATCAAGATTAGAATCTGTACAACCTGACTTTAGAGACCAGACCATGACCACTGTGCCTCCCTGGGCTCATGAAAAAGTCTTCATGTAAGGGTAGGCTAGGAGCTGAAGACAATTTCAGGGGTCCTAGGCCCCGAAGACTCTCTGGCACTCAGTGCACAGACAGTAAGGCTGTGAACACTCATCTGCTAGTCTCAGGACTAACAAGGTCTCAGTGACTTTGGCTCAAGCACTCTGAGAGTGGTAGTTGGGTGAGACCCGTGAACTGAGAGGCACATTTGAGACAGTGGGGCAGAGATAACAGGTGTGAGTGGATCACCAAGGAAAAAGGCCAGGCTCCAGCTGGAGCAGAGGAAGGCTTTAGTGGCATGTAGTAATCTGAGCTAATGTAGGTCAAGGGGAAAGGTCCAGTAAATTCGGAGAAAGTGATGTAGGAGTGAGAGGGTGAGGGTGGATAGACAATGATCAGGAGGTTGTGGATGGTGACTACCATTCAGTACACACTTAGGACATTTTCTCATAGAATGCCCATGCAGTAGGTAGAAGGTCATCTAGGTAGGGCCTTGCAAAGACTATTGGTCTAACATTATACTGTGTACAATGATTAGAATCAGGCAACTGGCATTGCTACGAGACCATTACAGTTTACCAGTTTCACTGGTTATTCTTTGCTTTTGGTTTTTTGCCAGTGGTATCAAACCCAGGGCCTTGCATGTACTAGGTGAGTACTCTACCACTGACCTATAATCCAGCCGACCCTTTAAATCATCAGCAGCAATGGCGGAAGCATCATTCTCTCGTTTCTTCTTTGGCTTCTGTGGCCCCTAATGTCAGAAGATCTCTTTCTCTGCCTATCTTTTCTGCTCCCAAGGAGTGGGAAATTTGTTGGCTTATGTTCAACAGTCATTCCTGGCTTCTTTCATTTTGTTCAGATATGAGGCCACTTGCCTCTGAAGGCAACATACCTTCCTGAAGCCATAGAGTAACTCTTGACAGGTATCTACCACCATGAGACCACACCTTGCCAACAAGAGTGAGCTCAAGCCTGGGGATGTTGTGAGGAAAGCTTTTACTCTTAACAGAGGCACATTCAGGTACTGAGCTGCTTCTCAGCTGGTCATCATCATAGGCTGCTTGGAAATGCATCGATGGTCTTGGAACTGTCAAGGAATTCTGCTTTAAAACATGGAAATCTTAGAAAAGGCAGATGAGGAAAATGGATAGAATCCAGGTCCTTCCGTTCTCCAGCCACTGAGCTAAACCTGAGCCTCTGGTTTTCTAACAGTTCCCAGTGCTTTTACTTGTGATTCCCTCACTGTCAACTGAACACATCCTCACAGTTCCCAGGATTCCATCTTGAGCCCAGCAGTCAGTGCACACACACCCATACCTGTGATCCAACCTCCTCATACTGATCTCTGACTTCAGATCTCTAGTACAGACACTCCTGGGCTCTAGAGATACAGATGGGGGAGAGAAATGTGTCTTTCATGGATTGCAAGGCTCGCTCTTGATTAAGGTGTCTCTTCCCTCCTGACTTGCAATGGATTCAATCCCATTCAATCCAAATATCTGCAGGATTCTTTGCAGAAATCAACAAACTTAATTCTAAATTTTATAGGTAGAGGTAAACGGGCTAGATTCTCAAAGCAACCTTACAGAAGAGTAAAGTTGGAGGATCCCCTGGTTTCAAGAATTCACTATCAGTCTCTGGTGATGGGGACAGTGGAGAAAGGTCAAACAGAATGAAAACCAAAATGGACCAACACATGATGATGACACATGGAAAAAAAAAAAAAGGCGATTCAGTGGAGGAAGGATTTGTCTTTTCAATGAATAATGTAGGAATAATGAGATAGCCATATGTAAAAAATAAACCAGTCTGTACCTCTCTCCCTATACGAAAAGCTCCCTGGATTCAGTCACCAGCTCTACTAACCAAAACAATAAAAAGGCACAATACTAAGTTAATATCATGCGATAGTCCACATTTACAATGTTTATGCTTTTATAATTACTTAAAAATTAAGTCAAGGAGCTGAAGAGATGACTCAGTGATTAAAAGCACCGGCTGCTCTTGCAGAGGACCCAGGTTCGATTCCCAGTACCCACATGGCAACTAACAACCATCTATTAACTTCATTTCCAGAGGAATCCGACACCCTCTTCTGACCTCTGTGAGCATTGCATGACATGGGTGCACTTTCATACATGCAGACAATACACTCATACACGTAAAATAAAAATAACAAATATTTCTTTAAAAAGTCAAAGAAATGACTCAAAATAGATCATAAACCATAATTGTAAATATGACATCTAAAATCTCCTACTAGAAGACAGAGAACTCTTTCAGCAAGGTCCCAGTCCCACAGAGCATCCTCAAGGGTTATAGGATTTGCTGTAAAGAATAAGTTCAAAAATCAAAGGAAGGTGACTATCACAGTTAGCCACCAGTCAGTTCCTGTTTTTTGTTTTTTGATTCTTTTTTTATGAGAGATTTTTATTTATTTATTTTAAGGGATGGTTTTAATATAGTTACAAAGCAAATTTGAAACATAATACAGGATTCAGGATACAAACAGTTAAATCATAGAATAAAGCAATTTATAAGGACGTGAATAAGTCACTTTGGGAAAACTAAATTTACAAAGCATTTCATACAGACCATCTCACAATCTTGATCATCTTTATACCCCTGTCCCATTGGCACTCTCCCACAGCCCTCCCCACTGGAGCCCATATACTCTGTCACCCTTGTTAAGGCCCACTGTGTTGTCAGTGTCCCCAGATGTTCCCCAGTGCAAGTCCGTCACTGAGTCTAGTCAGCCTATCTAGATTCCCTTGTTTTAGGAGGATTAGCTCTTCTTCATCTAGTAGCAATCAGTTGCCAGCATTCCTTCAGATAAAATTGGAGTCTGCTGTTCATTTTCCTGGTTCTATGCTGGGTTACTGTCTGCCTGAGTTTGCATGGGACTTGTGTATGTTGACACCATTGCCATAGAATCATATGAGCAGGTTCCCAGGAGCTTGTAGGACTCTTTCCATATTGTCATGCCCCTCCTCCCTGACTTACAATCTTTCAGACCCCTCTTCCATGATGGTCCCTGGGCCTTGGGTGGGTGAAGTTTAATAAAGGGGTCCTGTCCAAGGACCATTAATCAGCAGACCTTGATCTCTACACGTTGGCCGTTTGTGACCTTTTACGTTCCTGGCCCTCCACTGCATGAGGAGCTTCATTACTGAGAACTGATTCCTTAGTGTGTCCCTGTTTTCTTTTGCATATTGGTCTCTTTGTCTCTTCCTTCTCTCCCCACCCATGGCTGATTCCAAAACAGCTTGTGACAAGCTGTTTTACAAAAGCCAGTGGGAATGCTAAGTGAAGCTGAATAAACTGAATGCCAAGGCGGGGCAGTCTCCCACCCCGCCTAACAATTCCGCTGGGCTTAGTATTTTCCGCCAGAAAGGAAGCAGCCCTACCATCTGCCTGGTGCTTTTTGAACATACGTGTTCGTCTTTAATCAGCTGTGCAGCTTGCCCACTCGCCAAGCTGCTACTGTTGAACACAAGCTTCAAAGTCTGCTGCTCAACTTTCTCAAAGACACACATAGTTTGAAGTCATACCCTTCATTCCTTTCTTTAACATTATCCTCATGTCAAGAAAGCTCCGCTGGGCGGTGCGCAGAGAAACCCCTGACCCGGATCCCGAGAATTCTCTGCTGTGCTGTAGCACCATGTTCATCAGATATGAAACCAGACTCTTCTAGACTCCATTATTACCTAAGAGACGGGATAGCATTGGATACTGTCTGAACCTGAATTTCTGTTTATTTTCAGGTTGCTTTTTTTCTAAAGAGCTGCTGCAATGATACACATTTTCCATTAGGTGGCAGCAGAGCACCGGTGATTATATTGCAAGTTAGCTTTTGTAAATTGTTACTTTTAAATTAGAATCATTACAATTTTAATGTCTTACATTCTATGTAAAATGAATGCATAATTAAAATATGCAACTTGAATATCGCATATAATTAAGAAGGGGAATATAAGGGTTTTTTAGAATTACACCCTAGTTTTTAACAGTAATTTGATCTAATAAATTCAGTTTGAACTCAGGAGAAATTTCCTAAATAGAGGACTAAAGATTTTTAGATATAAAAAAATATTATGGGGGCTGGTGAGATAGCTTTAGCGGTTAAGAGTACTGGCTGCTCTTGAGAGGATCCGTTTTGGGTTCCCAGACCCACATGGTAGCCAATAACCATCCATAACTCTAGTTCCAGGGGTTCCGAAGCCCTCTCCTGCATGCCGGCAGTACACTCATACACATAAGCTAACAATAACAAAAATTTTGTGAGCATCAAACCTGGGCGGGGACACTGTAGAGTTAGGGTTCTGCTGACACTGACTAGCAGCGAAGCATGATGTGTCTTGCTGTGTGAGTATAGTTAAGTGATCATTAGGCTTAGGAGGCAAGGAAAGAAGTCTGAATTTACCTCTTTTCTCTCCTGAGGACTCACAGTTAGGTAGAGACAATGGTGGGGGAGGCCTCTGATGGGGTGCAGGCAGGAAACAGGTGCAATAAGTAGGAAAGAAGCAGAGTTCCAGAGAAAAAGGCTACTTGCTCCAGGCCTCAGATGGGGAGTGGTCACCAGCTGCTGAGGGCCAGGCCTCCCTGGAGGTTTTCTGGTGTTCTTTCTGTAAGAGTAACTCTGATTGCAGAGCCAGGCACATTTTTTTTTTTAAAGACATAAATTATAGCTTGTGCAGCTTCCATTTTTCTTGGTAAATCTCCCTGTACCTGCAGTAAGCATCCAGACCTCTTGCATTGGTACACCCCACAGATAAGGGTACTGGCTTTGAATTTCACATGGATGAAACCCACAAAGTTTGTGCCAGCTCCTCACCCTTGACAGGATAGTTGTGAGGTCTGTCAGACCGCAGGTGACGATTGCAGAGCCAGGCACATTTTTTTTTTTTAAAGACATAAATTATAGCTTGTGCAGCTTCCATTTTTCTTGGTAAATCTCCCTGTACCTGCAGTAAGCATCCAGACCTCTTGCATTGGTACACCCCACAGATAAGGGTACTGGCTTTGAATTTCACATGGATGAAACCCACAAAGTTTGTGCCAGCTCCTCACCCTTGACAGGATAGTTGTGAGGTCTGTCAGACCGCAGGTGACGTGGTGACCATCAGGCTAATAGACCCTAACTTCCTTGTTCCAGATGTGTCTGAATTTGGGGAGTTTAGAGCTGATAACATTCTAGTTCTTTCTTGTGTTGAATATAAGTATGCGTTTCTATTGAGTGTATTCTAGGAGTGGAACTCAGGGGTCACAGAATGTGTCTCTTTGGCTTTAACAAAACTGATGTTTCCTTGCCGGGCGTGGTGGCGCATGCCTTTAAACCCAGCACTTGGGTGGTAGGGCAGGTGGATTTCTGTGAGTTCAAGGCCAGACTGGTCTACATAGAGAGTTTCAGGCCACCTGGGACTACAGGCAGACCCTGTCTCAAAAACACCAAAACAAAACATTAAAAAAAACCTGACATTTCCTACAATTTTGGTACCAGTATACACGCTGTAGGCTGTAGGAACATACTGGTGGTTCTTTTTTTTTTAGATTTTTTAAAAATTTGTGACTCTGATTTCTCTTTTAAAAAGATTTATTTATTTTTATTTTGTGTTTATGGGCATTTGCCTGCATGTATGTGTGTGTACCAGGTGTCCTCCAAGGTCAGAAAGGGCATTAGATCCCCTGGACCTGGAGTTACAAGAGATTGTTAGCCACCATGTGGGTGCTGGGAACCAAACCCGGGTCTTCTGGGAGAACAGCAAATGCTCTTAACTACTGAACTATCTCCAGCCCCTAGATTTGTTTCTATTTTTATTCATGTATTTGTGTATGTATGCTTGTGTGGGGGTTATGCCTGTGAGTGCAGGTGCCTGAGTAAGTCAGAACAGGGTGTCAGATTCCCTGGAGCTGAGGTTACAGGCAGTTGTGAGCCTCCTTATGTGGGTGCTAGTAATTGAACTCAGGTCCACTGGAAGAGCAGTAAGAACTAACTGCTGAGCCATTGCTCCAATCTAGTACTGGCAATTCTATAATTAAGTTGTTGGTATGTAATGTTATTGCAATAATTTATGTTCTATAACAAAAATAATTATCAAATACTTGAATAATTAAATTATTTAAATAAATATTTTCTCATTCAATAAGCAATATTTAAATTGTTTAAGTAATGAAGTAAATATAAGTATTCATTACAAAAATATAATTACTTGGGGGGTTGGAGAGATAGCTCAGTGGTTAAGAACACTGGTTGTTCTTGCAGAAGACCCGGGTTCAAATCCCAGCACCCACATGGCAGCTAACAACTGTCTGTGACTCCAGTTTCAGGGGATCTGATGGCCTCTTCTATCCCCCATGGGCATTGCACAACATGGGCACAGTTACCTACATGCAGGCAATACACTCACACACATAAAAGTAATAAAATATTAAATATATATATATAATTACTAACTTGAACCTCTTTATCTTTATCCTTTTAATTTTTTTCTCTATTCTGCTAGGTGTACAGTGGTGCTTTTGTTATTGCTGTTGTTGATTTTTGAGGTTCTGGACTTTCTGCATGTTAGGCAAGCACTTTACTACTGAGCTATCCTTCCAACCTCTCATTGTGATTTTAATGTGCTTTCCTCATTTTTTTATTATTTGCCTTTTCTTATTGATCTGTAGATGCTTTTTACATGTACTAGATACACTCCTGAAGTATTCCCAACAAGCTATGAATGTTAACGTGTGATGTCAGGGAACCCAACGTCTTTGTGTGGACAGAGCCTCAAAGATGGGCCCTTGCTTAATGGCAGCTAGGTGTGGCTGGGAGAGAGCAACAGATGCCGGCACTGTTGCTAGAATCAATCGTAGGTCACATGAACATAGATAACTCAACCCAAAGCCTGTCTGATTCTGTACTTTACTGGATATTTTGAAGTATCACATGCTGGAGAACAAGGTCTAGAGTGGAATATTTCTTCAAATTTTGATCCACATGATTGGTTGGCCTGGCAAGAAAAGCCAGAATATGGTTGAGGACTTGCTGAAAAGGAGGCTGCCAAGCCATGGTGTCCCTGTGCTGTGGCTCTGCCTGGTCTTCACTCAGATGGATTTATGGAGAAGGGAAATGGGCTATTGCCCCTCAGAAGTAGGGCTTTCAGTGGCGCCTGAGGGAGAGGGTCAGGATGGCTACTTTGTTGGAGGCACTCCCTCTAACCCATGCCTGTCTGTAGCTCCTAGACAGCTGTCCCAGTGATCCCTCTTCTTACAGCCAGAAGAAGAGCCAAGGGCAGGATAGTTTCTTCCTCAGTGCTCTCCCCAACAGATCTCCTTCCAGGTGCAAGAGCACAGCTGGAGAGAGTTCATGAACATCAAAGTTCCTGTGGATGGGCCTAACTTAGCAACAAGTCTGCCTGCTCCAAGTGAGCCAAAGGCTTCTCTGCACTTTGTGTCTGGCATAATTTTGATGGCTCACTGCCACTGTCATTAAATCCATGCTTACATTCCAAGAACGGTCTGATCTTATAAGGAGAAACTCTCAGATAGAGGCAGTGCCAAGTCTTGAGCCCCCTGCAGCCTTAGATATGAAACTATCAGGCGTCCTGCCCAGAGCAGCATGCTATGACTACTCCACTAAAAAGCAAGCCTGGCTTTGTCATTACCAAGGTCACTTGCTGACCTCCCTGGTCACTCATTGCCCAGTCTCCAGGCAGCGAGAGCCCGCCCAAGTCCTTTCCTTTCCTTTCTCCTCTTGGCTCGGAGGATCCGAGTTGCACCTGTCTTAGACACAGTATTTTAAAGTTCACCAGGATCTTATTTCTTCACCATCCCATGCCTTCATTTTTATTTTTTTTGCTTATTTTTGGCCAGCATGTATGTAAGGCCACCCATGTGTGCAATGCCTGCAGAGGCCAGAAGAGGGCATCAGATCCCCAGAACTGGAGTTTCCATTGGTTGCTAGCTGCCATATGTGTGCTGGGAACTGAACCTTGGTCCTTTGTAAGAGCAACTAGTGTTCTTAACCACTGAGCCACCTCTCCAAACCTCTATGCCTTCATTTTTAGGGTTCAGGAGTTGGTCCCCTTCACATTTTTGTGGTTACTTTTCCTTTTCTGCATCACTTAGTAATTTACATCATCATCATCACAGTTTATGAATTTAGGAGCTTTCCTTCATTGAAAAAAAAAGTATCTTATATATACCTGAAATTGTCTCTGGAGCCCCCAAATCTACTCCCCCAATTCCCTTGCAAGGCTACTTGTCCTTTCTCCTCCTGGACTACCCATCCTTATCTGTCCCCTCCCCAGAGGCTGCTCTGTTGCCATAGTAACTAGCAACCTGCCAAGTTGGGGAGTTCAGAGTGTGCTGCTGGGGCCTTGGGCGTCTGTCCAGCCAACTACCCTCCCTTAGCCTTTTGTGAACTGGTTCCATTTGGGGCCCACTTGGCCCTGGAAAGATCCTACCAGCTCTCTGTTCTCACTTGTTCTATCAGTTACTCTGCAGGTGATGTTCATGCTCAGGTGGGTAGTAACAGAAAGCTCTATGTATTTTCCCATTGGAGAACACAGTCATTACTCAGTCCCCACAGTCAATTGATTTGAAAATCAAGAATGAGCATCTTCAAGCAGAAATGATAGACACTTGATCTTGGTGCCTTCACAAGTAACTGGCTGCAGAGAAGAGAGGACTCTAGAAATCAGAGGGAAACAACACAGACAGATCTTACTGAAGTTGCTAAGGTTAGACTTTTGTCACATCGTGCTGTCCTTCAGCTATATGGCAGCTCCCTGTCCTAGGAAAGGCTCACCAGGACACACAGCTACCACAGGATGAGTGTAAAGCTGGGAGCCGAGACTGCATCAGCTGCCAAACAATGCTGGTCCTAGGTGAGCCAGTGGCCACTGGCCTGACCAGATCCCGTGGCCAGACAGTAGCAGTCTGATGCTCACAATCCTGAAGTTCAGTGGTACTTATTGTTTGCTTCCTAGGATGTCTCTCTCTGCTCAAGATGCTGATATGAATAACCAGGCTTCAGTGGAAATTGGTTTCCTCAAAAGTGGTCAGGGAGAGAGATGACAATTGGAACCACACCCCATCTGGTCCCTGGGGTATGTATGGTAAAGCCAGGCCCAGAGCCTTCACAGATAGGGACCAAGATGCCAACTAATTTCCACTTCAGCAGTAAGTTTGCCATGTATTATGAATTTGGAAAAGTCACTGGATTCCCTGATGCCTCCCATTCCTCTTAGCAAGAAGTGAGAACTTGAGAGCAAGGAAAAATGGCTCAGTGATTAAGAGCACTAGCTGCTCTTGCAGAGGACCTGAGGTCAGTTCCCAGCACCCATATGGTGGCTAGCAACCATCCATAACTCCAACTCCAGGGAATCCAATGCCCTCTTCTGACCTCCATGGGTATTGCATACACATGGCATACTTACATACATGTACAAACACTCATACACAAAAATAAATAAATAGCATTTTTTTAAAAAAAGAAAAGAGGGGAAATGAGTCCTTGAAGACAAGGAGGGAGAGTGGCTATGAAGTGCCCGAGGTAAATGCTGATAGAAATTGTTCTAATTTCTCTCATTTGGTACCACAAACAAAAGTCTGTTCCCTGGGAGCCAAGCTGATACCATCTTATCCTCTAGTCCCCATCCCTCAGCCTCTTCCTGCATACCCCACCCTCTAGGCCTGGGTGACCTGCAGCCTCTCCTCTCAGAGACGTTGCAGTAGGCCTTAGCTTTTAAGGATTTTGTGGCCATTTGGTACCCAGCTCTTGTGCTTCCGGGCCTGCCCACCCACGCATCTTGGGCCCGGAGTCCTGTTCCAGGTTGGCAAATGCCCTCTCTCGCAACACGGGTGCCATCTTTTTCTCCATGCCCGCAGCCGCGTTCCCCATGCCCACTGCTGGCTCCCAGAAGCCGCTCGCAGTCCCTTCCCCGCGGCACGCCCCGCCCCTTGGAGGAACCAGGTCTCTGGGACATACCTCCACACACAAGCTCGGCACCTGTGAGACCACACACACACACACACACACACACACACACACACATACATATAATAAAGGAATCGATAAATAAGTAAATAGAAAATCTTGTTCGGCATTTCCTGCCCTTCAGTTTAGTTTAACACAACTCTTCTGAACAAGCTTTGTCTTGTTTTTCTTTGGTATTTTGTTTTGTTTTGCTATTTTTAGATCCAGCCCAGTGTTGTGTCCATGTTGTCAGTCTAGAGGTAAGATTGATCACTGTCTAGAGGTTGAGTTTATTTTCTCAACCAATTAAAGAAGGAAAAACCTCAGATCAGCAGAAAGCAAGAAGCAAGCAAACTTATATTGAAAGATAAAGAATTACACCCATACACATAACAAATCACACATACATACACACTTATACAGAAAGCTCCCCACAAGTGGAGAGGGGACCAGAAATGGAGACTCCAATATCTCCCAGGGAAGAGCCTGGGTTTTAAGTGTTTTAGTGGTTTCTCCTTTATTTTGACCTGGTCAGCCTAAACGAAGAGGAAAAAGCTGATAGGTTTATATTTTGACCTGGTCAGCTTAAACAAAGAGGAGAAGGCTGATAGGTTTATTGTTTCAAATGAAGAGGTGTCCAGGTCAGGCCTCAGTCTTATCTGGACTGGTTTAAACTAGTCTGCCAAAAAGAGAACCCTGCTGGCAAGAGGGGGAGCCCCTGTGCCTTTGTCTCAGACCAAAAAGAAGATGGAAATATGCCATCTTTATTATTCCTCAGTGACCCTGTTTGCTTATCAGGGATTAAGTGCTTTATACTAGGGTCTCACGCTTGGGAGCCAAGCACCCCACAGTGAACTACATCTTCTGTCCTACCTCAAATAGCTCTGACCTCCCCTCCAAGAGGCCACCTGGTTGCTATGAGGACTACTTTTGCAGTTTTTAATATCATGCAAATGACCTCACCAGGCATCCTGTTAGACTTTTTTTTTTTTAATTCTATTTTTTTTTTCCGTTACCAGTTCAAATCATTTTATTTGGAAATCTATGGCATATCATTAATGAATGACTTTCACTTCAGAAAGTACTTGTGTCAAAAGTGTCCAAAATCTGTCCATGAGATTCTGAAACTAGCAAGTCTTACCTGAAGAACAGCCTGAGTATCTTCCAAGACACTGTACAATAGTGAAAATTTAGCAGATCTCACACCTGCAAGAACTTACAGAGGGGCTCCAGTATCCATCACAGTCACAATTCTAGACTCATTTTTTAAAATTTTTTTTAAATGTAATAACCGCATGATTAGAAGAAGCATTTCGTTACAGCTTTAACATATTCAGTAACACATTCTAAAGCAGGGATACATCTCATTTAAAAATATGCTGGTTCCTACATTTTTAATGCTACTAAAAATAGCATTAAATAGTTTTCACATGTGTCTTTAATCTCTATGTATCTGATTATTGCTAGTCACAGTCGGCTACACTTGGATCCTTAGTACCTGAGTATGGATATAAAGTCATCAGGTAGATTTCACTGGTAATGTTTATCACCTCTACTATTTAACATGAAGTAATTTTAAAAAATTTTTAATAACTACATGATTAGAAGAAACATTTCATTACAGATTTAACATATTCAGTAACACACTCCAGAGCAAGAGTACA
>NW_008339923.1:7191918-7192532 GCF_000622305.1 Nannospalax galili
AGACCTGTAAGACATAAAATTGAATGTTTTTAACATTTAAAAAATCTCCATTTCATTTTAGAATATATTGTTCCTTTCAGAAAGACTCATTGTTTTTGTTACTAACACTGAGATGTTGGTGCATGCATCTCTAATCTGTATGCATCTGATTATTACTAGTCATAATCGGTTGCACTTGGGTCCTTGGCACCTGTGTATGTCCATAAAGTCATCGGTTAGATTTCAATGCTTATGTTTATCACCTCTACCAATTAACATGACATAAATTTCCATGCTTCCTCAAATATAATACATTTTTTTAATTTGTTGATTTTTGTGTGTTTGTATATCACACAGAATATCCAAAACCATCTTATTGAACTATACACCCACTTCCCAGATGGCACCCACCCATGGCCTCCCTCCCCCCACTAGAGCACTTATACTCTGTTATCCCTCCTACTGTCTGCTGTGCTGTCGGCACCCCCAGCCATTCCCCACTACTTGCCCATCTGATGAATCTAATCAGCCTATCTAGAAGTCTTTGTTTTAGGAAGGTCAGCTGTTCCTATTCCAGCAGCAAACAGTTGTCAATATTCGTTTAGATAAGATTGGGGTCTGCTGTTCACTTTCCC
>NW_008339923.1:7192858-7193640 GCF_000622305.1 Nannospalax galili
CATGGCTGGCTTCGCTTGGAAGCATGGAGGAAATGATTCTTCTGTGTTGACCCTCCTCTTTGTACACTGGACACTGGTTCAAGTCCATCTTGTGGGGTCTCCTTGGCCTCTTTGACCAAGAGGACAGGTGACCCACCACAATTACAGGACATTTTGAAAGATGCTCGTAGTCCCCTGAAACTAGTCGACCTAGGACTGTCCTTTATGTGCCTCTGACCAAATTATTATAGACCTCAAAGTATGTGCGTTAAACATCCAATAAGGTTAGTTCCCCCAGTCTGGTACTTTTAATTACTGTGTGTCATGTAGATAAATCTTGGGCAAAGACCAATTGTTCTCAGATAAACCTTACCTAGACATATATTTCTTGATCTGATATGTGTAACTTGTCAGTATATTGTTGGAGTAATGTGATTCCCTCTGGTTTTTAAAAATAGTTAGGCATTATTGATCTCTCGCATTGTCTCACCCCTCCATCATGATTTCCCCAATTAAGGTGCCCCCATTTTCCCCTTTTCTCCCTTAATAATACCCTTCTCCTATGGTCCTACCTCTCTTGAGCTCCTTATTTCCCTTTATCCCCTAGGTTCCTTGTATACCCTTCCCTCCCCCATACCTTAAACTAACCCAATTTTTATCCATATCTCCCTTATTAAGGCCTGTTTCCTACTGTTCTTCTCTTTCAGGTTCTTTCTTTTCCTTTACCTCCCTGTTTCCTTTCCATTATCCTGGTTTCTGTAGTTATGTCTGTTTGCATACTTATTTATCAGAGTCTTGTTCTA
>NW_008339923.1:7194120-7195185 GCF_000622305.1 Nannospalax galili
TAAACCTGTCGGGTGTGTCACTGGTGAAGATTTTCTCCCATTCTGTGGGTTTTCTGTTCCCTTCCCTGGTTGCCTCCTTTGATGTACGGAAGCTTTTAAGTCTAATTAGGTCCCATTTGTTAATCCTTGCCCTTGTTTCCTGAGCAATTAATGTCGGGTTTAGAAAATCCTTTCCTACACTATATTAGGTTATTGCCAATGTTTTCTTCTAACAGTTACAGAGTTTCAGGCTTCATATTGAAGTCTTTGATACACTTGCAGTTGACTTTGTTGCAAGGTGAAGAATAGGAGTAGAGATTCAATTTTGCCAGCACCATTTGCTGAACATTCTGTCTTTCCTCCAGTCAATGTTCTTGGCCCCTTCATCAAATATCAGGTGGCTGAAATTGCACGTACTCATATTTTGGTCTTCAGTTTTGTTCTGTTGATCTACAGGTCTCAGTCATCAATTTTGTTCCATTGATCTATGGGTCTATTTTTGTGCAAGTACCATGTTGTTTTTATGACTATAGCTCTGTAATACAGCTTAAAATCTGGTATAGTAATCCCCCTGGCATTGCTCTTAGTGCTCAGGGTTGCTTTGGCTATCCAAGGTCTTTTGTGCTTCCATATGAATCTTAGGATGGTCTTTTCCAATTCTGTGAAAAATTCCATTGGGATTTTTATTGGCATTGCATTGAATCTATGAATGGCTTTTTTTAGGATGGTCATTTTCACAATATTAATTCTTATAATCCATGAGCATGGGAGGTCTTTCCATCTACTGATGTCTTCCTCAATCTCTTTCTTTAAAGATTTAAACTTTTCATTGTAGAGGTCTTTGATGTCTTTGTTCAGGTTTATTCCATGATTTTTTTTTCTTTTGCAGCTATTGTGAATTGTAAAGGGGAGTGTTTCCATGTGTTCTTTCTCTGATTGCTTGTCATTGGTATATAGAAAAGCTACAGACTTTTCGGTTAATTTTGTAACCTGCCAGTTTACTGAGCATGTTAATAATTTCTAGGAGTTTCCTGGTAGAATTTTTGGCATCTCTTAGATATAATATCATATCATCTGCAAAAAGGG
>NW_008339923.1:7196051-7196982 GCF_000622305.1 Nannospalax galili
CTATATCTTTCTGGTGTCTGTTGTGATGTTTCCCCTTTCATCTCTGATTTTGTTGATTTGGAGGTGTTCTTTCTTTCTTTTGGTTAACTGGGCTAGCAGTCTGTCTTGTTTATCTTTTCAAAGATCAACACATCTTAGATGTGTTGATTCTTTCTATTATTTCTCTGTTTCAATATCACTAATTTCTGCCCTGATTTTTGTGATTTCTTCTTGTCTGCTGGGTTTGGGTTTTGTTTGCTGTTGCTTTTCCAGTGTCTTGAGCTGCAATGTTAAGTCATTCATTTGTGTTCTTTCTGATTTTTTGATGTAGGCACTTAGAGCTATAAACGTCCCTCTAAGGACAGCTTTCAGCATGTCCCAGAGGTTTTGTTGTGTTGTATTGTCCTTTTCATTTAGTTCCAGGAATACTTTTATTTCTTTCCTAATTTCTCTTTTGACCCATTCATCATTCAGGAGTGTGTTGTTTAATCTCCATGTGTTCATGTGGTGATTAGGGCTTCTTCAGGTGTTGATTGTAAGCTTTATCACATTGTGGCCTGATAGAATGCATGGAATTAGTTCAATCTTTTTGTGTTTGTTGAGGTTTGTTTTGTGCCCCAGTATATGGTTGATTTTGGAGAAGGTTCCATGGGGTGCCGAAAGAAAGTGTGTCCTTTGGTGCTTGAGTGGAATACTTGGTAGATATCTGTTAGGTCCATTTGATATATGGTATTGTTTAATTCAGATGTTTCTCTGTTTACTCTCTGCCCTGTTGACCTATCTAACGGAGACAGTGGGGTATTGATGTCCCCTACTATTAATGAGTTGGGGTTAATCTGGGTCTTAAAGTCCTGTAGTATTGTTTTTATGAAGTTGGGTGCAACAGAGTTTGGTGAATATATGTTCATGATTGTAATATCTTCTTGGTCAATTGTTCCTTTGATCAGAATGA
>NW_008339923.1:7198268-7200430 GCF_000622305.1 Nannospalax galili
TTTTGGTTTTTCATGTTATTTTTTCTCTGTGATTTTGACATGTGAATTTCTTTTGTAGTTTCTGATTCTTGTGTGAAACTCAGGCCTTCAAGTTTAGGTCTACTTCTTTTTGTGAACTTTATGTGTTTTTGTGGTTTACTATTTGGGCATGAAAAGCTTGTTCCTCTAAGCTTCTAGTTCTCTCTTTTGATTTTATTTTGGAGTGTCCAGATGGCTTTTGTCTTCAGGAGTTCCCACAGAGGCCCAAGTCAAATGAGGATCAGATGCTCTCAGGCTTTCTCCTAAGATCTGGATCCCTCCAGGAAAGATTTTGGCCTCAGGAATTTGGGGGTTAGACCTGCCTGGGAGCAGGGTCCAGGAAAGATGCTGGTCTAGGGCAGCTGGTGGCCATGCCACCCAGAGATGCAAAGGGAGATGGGGTGGGAAGAGGCCCCAAGAATTCTTGGAGACTGCCCTGAGGAACTGGGTTAGTCTGGATGCAGAGGATCAGGAAGTAGAGTGGTGGTTCTCCTGGTGTTTGGGGCACCAAGACAAGGAATGGGACAGGACCCAGGCTAGGAGGAGAGGTGGGCGGGGGAGATGGGAGGGTGAATGTGGCTAGGGAATTCAAGGCGGTAGGGGGCAATTGATTTACCCAGGCCAGGAGAGAGGCCTGTGGGTCGTGCAGGCCCAGGGAAGCAAGGCCCTGTTGGACTTTTACAAAACAATATCTGAGTTTCTGTGAGCTCTGGTGTTAGAGGTCTTTTTAAGCTATGTACTCACACAGCCTAACCTTCCAATAGTGCACTGAATATATTAGGAAAGTAGAAATAAATTAAGATGGATAAAAGAGTGACTTTGAAATAAAACTAGAAACGATGTGACACTTTGTGAAGTAGATAAGTAGATAAGAAACAAAGTTGTAACCTAGGAATTTATTAGGAATTTATTAGGAATTTAGAAATTAGAAATTAAAGATGAATATTAACTCTGTAACTCTGAAACAAAATTGAACATTGCTGTGACACTGTGTGAAGTAGAAGCTAAGTTGTAACCTAGCAACCAAGTAGAACCTCGTGAGTTGGGTGCCTGTGTGTTGGTGATAAGTGAGCCTGAGAAGCCGAGAAGTTCCTAGTTTCTAGTTTCATTTCAAAGGACATAAATGGAATGAGCTATAGCCAAAAGAGAAACATATAAAAACTGGCAGCTCAAAGACTTCAGCGATGCTTGGCTACACGAGACACTGACTCGGTGGGCCTCATCCCAGCGCATCGCCCAAGACCTGAAACCAGCCTGAACTCTGCCTGAAGCTCTGCCCGAGACCAGACCAGACCGGAGCCTTGCCTGAGACCTGATCGAGGACCTGAGCCTGAGAGCCAGAGACTGACGGAGTCTGCCACGACCGGACATGATCAAAACCTGCGAGAGACAGCTCCACAGCCAGGAGAGTGCACCAATCACGGCGGACGAGAGAACCTCTCCACATGGAGTGCCTGAAGGCTTAACCTCTGGAAGGTACTCCCTGAGACTTTGGGACTCTTAACTGCTAGAGAACCCGGTTTCCCCTTGAGTGTTTGTATTCATGTGTGTTTGTTATGCTTTGACCTAGTAAATGCATATTACAATCAAACAGTCGTGTGTGAGAATCTCTTCTGTCCGTTGCGCCTGTCCTAAGCTCTCCCTGTTAGGGAAAGAGGAATTTACTGCTTGAATTTACTGCTTGTCTGAATTTACTGCTTGAATTTACTTGTTTGAATTACTGCTTGTAATTGATTAACTCAACTGGAGACACAGGCATCCGGAGATAGGGGCAAGTGCTGCAGTCCCTGAGCCTGACCTGTCTGGTCTGTGTCATGTCACGTAGGCATGTCTGCTTACACAAGATAACAGGGAAGGGTCGCGCCAGGCACATACCACCCATCCCTCCCCGATTGAGACACCTGAAGGGAGTTGTAACATTTTTCTTGTTTTGAAGTTATTGGTTTGTGAAATGACTGCTTTGAAACTATTGGTTGTATAAACGTCGGCTTTTGTGTAACGGTTGTGGAAACCTATATAATCTTTACCTAAAATTGCCTCGGGGTCGATCGCTCTAACCAGACCTGCGTGTCTTGGAAGGACGGTCGGCCCCAGCTAGCTGGTTTAATAAAACTCTGCTTGATTTTTGCATCTCCATACTCGTG
>NW_008339923.1:7201144-7202664 GCF_000622305.1 Nannospalax galili
CTTCCATTCCTCCTTTTCCTTCCATTTATTCTCTGTATCTCCCACCCCTCTCCATCCCTCTCTCCAGCCACTGAGAAAGCCCCGTGGGCACGGGTTGAGCAAATAAGAGCCATTAGGGTGCTTGCCGCTGAAAGACTCCTGTGAAAGAATAGGGGGGTCCCAGGCATGAATCCCAGATAAATTCACGTCCCCCGCAGAAGAAAAACTGGGCAACGACAGGCACCCATCCACAAACACACCCACTGGCCATCATTGTTTAGAGTGGCATCTTCACTTCTCCCTTTTCATCTCCCTCTCTCTTCTGTGAACACCATGGGCCAGACTCAGGCCACTCCTAAAGGTTTAATCCTCTCTCGCTTCTCGGAGGTGAAGGAGCGGGCTTTGAAATTGGGCCCTGGCATCAGGAAGGGTAAGTTTGGCACTTTCTGCTCTACTGAATGGCCCACATTTGGAGTAGGTTGGCTGACCCAGGAGTCCCTTTCCCTGGACACCATCAGCAAAGTCAAGGCTGTCATTGCTCGGCCTGACCCAGAGGGCCACCCGGATCAACTCCCCTATATCATTTTGTGGGAGAATCTGGCAGAGGATCCCCCATCCTGGTTAAGGCCCCTCTTGGTGAGAAAGCCCCATGCTTGCCCACCAAAAGTCTCCATCATGGACACCCAGGAAGAATTGAAGTCCTCCAGTCACAGAGGCAGGGATCCTAGTGCTCCGCCAGGTCTCCCTGAGAGCTCCTACCTCTACCCCCCTTTGCCCATTGAGCAGCCGCCACCTTATGTAGCTCCGAGGCAGCCTATGGGGGGGGATGGAGCCGGGGGTCCCCATGGGAATCCAGTGGTTGCCCCCTCCCCAGACTCCTCTGCAGGAGAGGATAGACGACTTGCGGAGGCAGGAGGTTTGCAGTTAAGGTCTCGAGGAAACAGGGACCGAGTGGGGAAGCTCCATCCTCCACTACAGGAGGAGCCGTGCCAGTTCTGCCAGTCCGAATGGTTGGTGGCCCAGATGGAGTTCAGCAGTATTAATACTGGCCATTTTCCTCTAGCGATCTCTACAATTGGAGGACCCAAAACCCTCCCTTTTCTGAAGACCCTAAGTGTCTAATAGGTTTGGTAGAACCCATTATGTACACCCATTGTCCCACATGGGATGACTGCCAGCAGCTACTTCGCACCCTCTTCACAACAGAAGAGCGAGAACACATCCTGAATGAAGCCAGGAAGAACGTCCTCAGAGAAAATGGGAGACCCACTACCCTTCAGCCCGCCATCGATGAAGCATTCCCCCTGACATGCCCAAATTGGGATTTTGGGACAGCAGAAGGTAGGGAGCACTTCCAGGCCTACCGCCAGATGCTGATGATTGGTCTCCAGGTGGCTGCAAGACAGCCCACTAACCTGGCTAAGGTGAAAACAATTGTTCAGGGAGAAACCGAAAGCCCAGCCGCGTATCTGGAAAGGCTATTTGATGCCTATAGGCAATACACCCCTATAAACCCAGAGGCAGAGGAACACAGGTCAGCT
>NW_008339923.1:7203899-7208448 GCF_000622305.1 Nannospalax galili
GCATCACATCCATAGACTGCTAGAAGTAAAAATCCTTAAACCCTGCCAGTCAGCATGGAATACACCCCTGCTTCCTGTGAGAAAGCCTGGCAGTGGAGATTACAGACCGGTGCAGGATTTGCGAAGGGTAAATGAAAGGATAGAGGACATTCACCCCACGGTGCCCAATCCATGCGCCCTACTTAGCCACCTGCCACCATCTCATGTGTGGTATACCACCCTAGACTTGAAGGATGCTTTCTTCAGTGTCCCTCTCGCTGAAGTCAGTCAACCCTTGTTTGCCTTTGAGTGGAAAGAACCAGGAGGGGGGAAGACAGGGCAGCTCACTTGGACCAGACTTACACAAGGCTTTAAGCACTCTCCCACCTTGTTCAATGAGTACTAAGCCAAGACCTGGAGCCCTTCTGCAAAAGGCACCCCATGTGACTCTGCTGCAGTATGTGGATGACTTGTTGCTGGCTACAGCAACCCGTGAAGAGTGCATGGAAGCTACAAGGAATCTGTTGGCCGAACTGGGCAGCCTGGGATATTGGGCCAGTCCCAAAAAGGCGCACATCTGCCACAGGTCAGTGGTTTACTTGGGGTACAAGATAGCGGAAGGAGCCAGATGGCTGACACAAGCCATTAAACAGACTATCCTGACCATTCTTGTGCCCTCCTCTCCCTGGGGAGTAAGGGAATTCTTTGGCTCAGCTGGATTTTGCAGACTCTGGATCCCAGGGTATGCAGAGATAGCCCTGACCATTTGTGCCCTCCTCTCCCTGGGGAGTAAGGGAATTCTTTGGCTCAGCTGGATTTTGCAGACTCTGGATCCCAGGGTATGCAGAGATATACAAACCCTTATATGAGGTGACTAGAGGAACAGAAGAGTCCTTCTGATGGACAGGTGAACAGGACTGAGCCTTCCGAACCCTTAAAGAAGCTTTGTTGAAGGCCCCCGCTCTGGCCCTGCCCAATATCAACAAGCCATACCAACTATATGTAGATGAGAGATCAGGAGTTGTAAAAGGAGTTCTGACCCAGCAACTAGGACCCTGGAAAAGGCCAGTGGCTTACCCGTCGAAAAGACTGGACTCTGTAGCAGCTGGATGGCCCAGTTGCCTGCGCATCATTGCTATAACTGCCCTCCTGGTTAAGGACGCAGACAAGCTGACTTTGTGCCAGCCCTTAACTATAACCACCTCTCATTCTATCGAAGGGGTACTTAAGAACCCTCCAGAACAATGGATGATGAACGCTAGGCTGACCCATTACCAGGTGCTGCTCCTTAACACCCCCCCATAAGTTTCCTCCCTAGTACTTCACTCAATTCAGCCACCCTGCTGCCTGATCCAGCACCAGAGATCCTGCATGACTGCACTGAGATCCTGTACCAGATACATGGGATCAGACTGGACCTAACTGATGTGCCATGGAAGGATCCAGATGCCACCTTCTACACTGATGGCAGCAGCTTCATGTGAGAGGGAACCAGGTACGCGGGGGCAGCAGTAGTCACCTTGACTGGAACAAAATGGGCCTCTTCTTTCCCTGCTGGGACTTCAGCCCAAAAGGCCGAATTGATTGCCTTAACTAAGGCCTTACATTTGGGAAAAGATAAAACTGTCAACATTTACACGGACAGTTGCTGTGCTTTCACTACAGCGCATGTCCATGGAGCTATATACTGAGAGAGGGGGCTACTAACAGCAGAAGGAAAAACCATCAAAAATAAACAAGAAATTTTAGACCTGCTCGCTGCCCTCTGGCTCCCTCGGAAACTTGCTATCATTCACTGCCCCGGGCAACAGAAGAGGGATTCTCCAGAGGCCCAGGGCACCAGAAGGGCAGACCCAGCTGCCAGAACAGCAGCTCTGGGGAGTACCAAAATGGTAGTCACCTTGCCAGCCCCTACCCTACAGGAAAAGCCCATCTATTCATTGAAGGATGATGAGAACTTCGCCTCACTACCTCGCACCAAGACCAATAGTTGGTATTTCCATACCAGAACAAGGCCGCGCGTCAGATCACTGGGGGATGTGAGAGCTGTGCAAAGCTAAGACCAGCCCCAAAGGGGCTCCACCTCACAGGTACCCGGGAGAGGGGGAGGGCCCCAGGAAGAAGATGGGAGATAGACTTCACCGAGGTAAAGCCAGGAAAGTATGGGTACAAGTATTTGCTGGTCATGGTGGATACTTTTTCAGGATGGGTGGAGGCTTTTCCAACTAAACATGAAACTAGCCAGATGGTGGCAAAGAAATTAATAGAGGAGATAGTCCCCAGATATGGGATCCCTTAGGCTATAGGTTCTGATAACGGCCCAGCTTTCGTTAGTAAAGTCCTGCAGGGACTAGCCCAGGCTTTGGGGACAGATTGGAAGTTACATTGTGCCTATAACCCACAAAGCTCTGGGCAGGTAGAAAGAATGAATCGGACATTAAAGGAGACCCTTTCTAAATTGGTAATTGAGACTGATGGTGACTGGGTGGCCCTCCTCCCCTTGGCCATTTTCCGTGTTCAGAATTCCCCCTATGTGCATGGTCTAACACCCTTTGAAATAATGTACGGGGCCCCTCCGCCAATAACCTGGTGAGCGCAGCCCCCGCGGGATGAGAAGTCAGCCCCCAACTATTTAAATGTGTTGCAATCCCTTGCCAAAGTACAGCAGGAAATTTGGCCCCTAATCAAAGCATACCATAAAGTGGAAAGAACCCCGATTGTGGAGCATGGCATAGTCCCAGGGGATATGGTCTGGGTAAAAAGACACAAAGTAAAAACTCTTGAACCCAGATGGAAGGGACCTTATGTTGTATTGTCTACCACCCCCACTGCCCTAAAGGTTGATGGCATTGCTCCCTGGGTCCACCACACCCATGTTCTGAAGGCCTTGCCTCTCAAGGGCCCGGAATCCTGTGTGAAGGAGTGGGAGAGAACAGTAGTGTCAGCGGGAGCTTGGGACATCAACCCCCACCATACTCAAAACGGCATCTTCACACCCTCCGAACTCATCCAAACTGTGCATTTGATGGGATCCTCCCTTCTGACTGGTTGGCTGCTGGTAATGAACTGCTTGTCAGCTAGTGGCAGCCTGCCTGAGAGTAGCACAAATCCTCACATGCCTGTACAGGTTACTTGGACAATCACTAATCTGGAAACTGGGAATCCCATGTTAATATTATCTGCTGTGCACCCCCCCAATACTTGGTGGCCTCCACTAAATATGGATCTCTGTACCCTAGCGGATGGGGAGTGGGATCGTGGTGTGGCAGCTATCAGTAGGGATGTAGAGGACTCCTCTGCAGGATTTAATTGTAAATTTAACGGGAGTCCGATTTCTCAGACAAAAACAATTCTATGTCTGTCCTGGTCCCCAATACAAACCTAGCTGTGGGAGACCTGATCAGTACTATTGTCCATGGTGGGGGTGTGAAACCACTGGCCAGGTCTTCTGGCTGACTAATGCCCATGGAGATTATGTCACTATCATACGGGACCAAGCAAGCCATCCATGTGAAACAACTAGGGGGCCTAAGCCCCGCGTCTACAATCCCTTGCTCATTAAATTTACTGAGGCAGGAAAGAAGTTTTCTGGTTGGGAGGGCGTCAACACCTGGGGCTTACGATTGTATCTCCAGAGAGTTTTGGGTGATCCTGGAATTTTGTTTACAATTACCAGGCGCCAAACGCCCCTTGCCACAGCAATAAGACCCAACTCCATTCTTGTCCTAAGACTGGTTGTGGACAAGCCTGTAACTCCTCCTCCTCCCAGTTCCAACCGGTATCCTGTTACTAAAGGAGGACCTACCAAGCAGCCTTTTATGCCCCTTTCTCCAATCCACTATTACCAGTGGTCTCTAGATTTTATTAAGATTATAAATCAGGCCTATGACCTTTTCAATGCAACTAACCCTGGGCTAGCTGAATCTTGCTGGCTTTGCTATACTGCGACTCCTCCTTACTTAGAGGGGATTGCCGCCTCTGGCCCCTATGAAATTTCTCATAATTCCTCCAAATGTGCATGGGGCACTGTGCCAAGAATTACTTTGGAATATATCTCGGGATCGGGACTATGCTTTGGTACAATCCCAAAATAGTACTCCTCCCTCTGCAATCAGACTAGGATTCTTCCTGTGTCCACCAATATTTTCGTTATCCCCCTCCCAATGCGTGGTGGGTGTGCTCTTCAGGACTAACACCTTGCGTCTCCGCGAATGTCCTCAATGCAGAAGGCTTTTGTGTTCTCACCCTTCTTCTGCCTCGTCTGGTCTACCATCCGGATCAGGAATTCTTACTATCATACGCACCCTCCCTCTCTCATTGTATTGATCTTGCCCCTGTATTAATGCAGTTATAGCCTTAACCCTTGCAACTTTAGTCAGTACAGGTGTTGCTGCGGGGGTGGGCACAGGGACCACTGCATTAATACAGGGGTGAGATCAATATAACCCTTTACGCACTAGCTTAGACCTGGATCTTCAGAGAATAGAAGAGTCCATATCTAAGCTTCAGGCTCTATTGGATCATTAGCAGAAGTAACTTTACAAAACCAAAGAGGGTTAGACCTCTTGTC
>NW_008339923.1:7209105-7221825 GCF_000622305.1 Nannospalax galili
CGGGCTTTTGTGTAACGGTTGTGGGAGCCTATATAATCTTTACCTGAAATTGCCTCGGGGTTGATTGCTCTAACCAGACCTGCGTGTCTTGGAAGGACGGTTGGCCCCAGCTAGCTGGTTTAATAAAACTCTGATTGACTTTTGCATCTCCATACGCATGCATTTGTTCTCCTGAAGAGACCCACCGAGTCACGGACCCTAACATCCCGAGAAGCAGTGACACACTCTAGATGTCACACTCAGGCCAGTGGCTTGAGACACATTCAGGACAAATAGACATCAGTCAAGACCAACATCTGGGAAAAGAAGCCTTTAAAAAATGAGTGAGGTTGGGGATTCAGCTCAGTGGCAGAACATTGTATAAGGCCTTGGGTTGTATCCCCAGTGGGGGAAAAAAAAAAAAAGGAGCTTTATGTGCCTGATGGGAACTGTGGCATATTAAGGTGGATATCTTTTCTCTTGGCTTCTTGGAAGATTCTCTTGAATATTGAAAACCCATACTAAATAAAGTTGTTTAATCCTGGTTATTATAAAATGTAATCTCCTTGCTTCACAAAAATAATTCATGATCAAGTTACTTTCAGTAGTATGCTCTCTTCTGTATTTTATAATATGTGGTACAATTGAACTGAGCCAATTTCAGGGACTTATTTACACATACATCGAGGCATACCTGATTGGACCATATTTATGTTTTCATTCACTCCTTTACTTGTTTCTTTATTTAACAATCCTCTCACAGGAGAGGAAAGACCTCTGGGAGTGTGGCCCTGTGGGGGGAGGGGAGGTTAATGGGATTTCCCTGCGGCCTTTGCCTGGTGGTTGTTGTTGTGTAGGCTATAATTATTTTTTGGCCAACTTTCTCCCCATGTGCTTGATGTCAGGTGTATTCTAAAGCTGTAAATGAGTGTCTGACCCAGAGCAAATAGTCACTGAATAAATATTGATAAAGGATTGTGTTTCCCAAGGAAGACAGGGAAGGAAAAAGGGGGGGTAAGGAATGGAGGAAGGAAAGGAGGGAAAAAGAGAGGAAGGGAGGGAGGGAGGGGAGAGATGTTCATCAGTGATGTGGCTGTATGGGTACATAGATGCATTTAAGCCAACAGCTTGCAGAGGGTATTCAGGAATTGCCCCTTCGTCATAATTCTAAGACAGAAGACAGCTCCTACAAGCTTCCCTCTTATACTGTCATGAGCATTTAGCATAGGTTGCTTCACCAGAAGGAAAT
Source organism: Nannospalax galili (assembly GCF_000622305.1). Taxonomy (NCBI): domain Eukaryota; kingdom Metazoa; phylum Chordata; class Mammalia; order Rodentia; family Spalacidae; genus Nannospalax; species Nannospalax galili. The sequence continues at coordinate 7,210,334 of NW_008339923.1, forward strand.
GTTACTCACCTAGAAAAGCACAAGTTATACTCTTACCTTTTTGCCTATTGATACAAATTTAATAATAAACAGTGAACAGTCAAATGTGCAGTCAATGGCATTGACTAAGAGCCTGGGGAACAGGTCACTGTGGCTGCCAGCACTCTTCAGTGATAACTGAAGTCCACCCTTACCAGTGGACAGGGCTCCCTCCTGGCTAGAGCTTAGTTTAATTTTTTCCTCCCTGTGGATTTTACCAAGGCAAACAGCCCCGCCTGTCACCTAGGAGACTGGCAGAGATTGGGAACCACACCCATTCTCATTGTGGATTTGAGCTTGCAGCTGGGCTCTGAGACCTCCCAGGACTGTAAACTAATCGGATCACATGATGAATGAGGGTGCTGAGGCCCTAGGACCAGCCTGATACTCGATGACAGGCCTAGGCAGCAGCAACTTGTACATCAGTGAGGAGCCTGTTTAAGCTGTGAGGCTTGCCCCTCCTCCCCTTAAGAAGGAGGCTGGGAAGAGGTTTTGTTTTGAGAGTGATGGTAAGAATGCCCACTAGATTCCAGATTAGGATGTTGCACACAGCACTGTGGTTTCTGACTTTGACCACTTTTATTTTACCGTGTTTCCACAGAGCCTGAAGGTTGGCATTGGATTTGAGACTGGCTGAAGTGAGGACACAGCCTTGGGCTCCCAGTTCGGCTTTGTTAATCAAAATTTTTTAAATGAGGAGGGTTGGCTAGACAATAGGGATCCCAGGCATTTGGGATGGGCTGAGTCTTTATTCCAGGGCTCTGGCAACAGCTGCTCCTTTCTTTGTGCCATTGTGTGCCCTTTGGCTCAGTGACTTCTGAAGAGGGACTGTTCCAGCTGTATGCAAAGCACAGAGTTCATGGAGTGGGGGTAGAGGAGGAGGGTGCTGCATGCATTACTGGATTTCCATATCAATAGTTTCCTCCTTTCTCTCCTTCCTTTCTCTTGCCCACTCAGGTTGGCCTCCAACTCTAGCTGAAGACTTTGAACCTCTGATGCTCCTGCCTCATCTCCCAAGTGCTGGCACGACAGGCCTGTGTCGCCAATCCCTTATTCTTACACTAACCTGTGAGGCAGGCACTCTGTTCGAAGTTGGAAGGGGGACTTCCAGATAGAGGGGAGTAACTTGTCTAAGCCCCATGGCTAGTAACTGGCTGAGTTGGGGGGCACACTGCAGAAACTCATACTGTGATTCTTACACACACACACACACACACACACACACTTACTTGCACTGGTGGACTCAGCTGAGCAGGATGAGGGGAGCAAAAGCATGTGCTGGCTAAGACTGTCTTTCTCCAATCTTCACTGGCTACGAAGCTCGAGGTAAGCCCTCCCTCTGTTCCCTGAACTCTAGGAGCATGAGTAAGGGCACTGAACCATGCACCCCAGTTCTCTTGTCCTTGTAGTGCCAAGGGGGTAGCCCTCTGCCCTCTGATGAAGTGGCAAAAAATTAGCAGAAGAAAAGGCACACATATTTATTTACCATTGGGGGACAGCTGGAGAGTACCCAGTACCTCATGAGGACCTGTTCTCAGAGAGAACAAGGAGGCTGGGTACGAATAATGTGGATGGGAGATGATTGAGCCAAAAGGACAGGGAGTAGCTTCTCTTCGGAAGGATAGGAGGCTCAGCAAAGCTTTGACAAAGAACATCCAGAGTGGTGACATTCCTGCCTTCCATGGCAGTGTGAGTTCAGTCAAGTCTCAAAGGAAGGGATGAAAGCAATTTTCCTCTTTGATGGTCCATTATTTAGGAAGATTAAGGAATATCAGGGTAAAGCCCCTTCCAGAGTCTCCTGGTTCCCAATGGCCTTTAACTGAAAGTCACCAAGGGTCAGGCAGAGTGTAGGCCCAACTGAGGTGGGAGGATCACTTGAGCCTAAGAATTTGAGGTTAGCCTAGGGAACATGGCAAGACAACATTTCAAAACAAAATAGCAAGGTGACATGTTTTAGGGTGAGATTCTTGGAACTTGATCCTTTCCTAGAGCATGACAGAGCTACACAACCTAGGACAACACCCATGCAGAATGTCCCTACAGGATAGTTTGCACCTAAAGGGAAAATGAGGCCCTGCCCATAGATGTGCACCACCCAGGAGAACAGCCAATTAGGTCACAATTTTAAGTGATGTTTGTCAAGTGCCAAGTCTGGCTAGGAACTGGTGGCTCACTGTCCACTGGGCAGACAGTCTCTGTCCCGTGGACTTTACCTTCTGACCCATAGTGCAGAGACCCAGGAGGCACCAAGAAGTGGCAAGGGAGCAGCCACAGCATGAGGACAGCAGAGAATCAAAGAGGAACCACTTTCAGCATAATGCTCAGGAAACAGCCCAGGGCCAGTGCGAGGGAGTGGGCAGCCTCCTGTAGGCCTGAGACTCTAGAGCAGGAATGGGCAAGACCTACCAAAACCAGGCAAAGTCAATGGCTTCCCACAGGGTCTGGAGAGGGAGTCACACACTATTCTTTTTATTTTATTTTATTTATATTATATGTGTATAAGTGTTTTGCCTGCACATACGTACCCATGCATGCAATGCCTGTGGATCCCCTGGAACTGGAGTTACAGATGATTGTTAGCTGCCATATGGGTGCTGGGAATTGAACCAGGGTCTTCTGCAAGAGCAGTAAGAACTGTTAACTGCTGAGCCATCTCTCCAGCCTCAATGAAAAAAAATTTTTTTAAGAATAAAGTACAGGCTGGAGAGATGGTCCAATGGTTAAGAGCACTGGCTGTTCTTGCAGAGGACCCTGGTTCAATTCCCAGAATCCACATAGCAGCTCACAATGGCCTTTAACTCTAGTTCCAGAGGATCCTAGGCTTTCTTCTGACCTGTACATATATGGTACACATACATACACATAAAATTTAAAAAAAAAACTTTAAACAAATTTTTAAATTTATTATTTGTATATGTGTGTCTGCATGATGTGTGTGTGTGCACATGTGCTATGGTACACATATGGAGGTTGGAGACAACTTGTGGGAATTTGTTCTCTCCTTCCACCATGTGAATTCTGGGACTAGGACTCAGGTCATCAGTGCCTTTACCTGCTGAGCCACCTTGGTCCTACACTTTATTCTAATGCATGTATTCAGCTATGGGAAAAGAAGGCAGCAAAGGGCAGGATAGATCCAGCCTGCAGTTTGTTCCAAGGTTTAGAAGGCATTGTGCATGTTTGCGTGCCAACACATAGCAGTGACTTAAAATGGTAGTTGCTGTTATGTAAAGCTTCCTGTGTCTGGACTAGTCTCTGCAACACCTAAACCCAGATTGCCCAGCCTTGTATATCCATGTGCCAGCCTGTATTCAGGCCTCCAGCAGGGGCAGAGGTTTCCTTCACATCATGCTACGTTGATGGCAGTATAGATGGTGGTCAGTATTAGTTGACTGTTCCCCATGAGCCAGGAGTCACCAAGGGAAGTCAATCATTGCATTGTCTAAAGTGAGCAACACCAACTGTGAGTGCTTTCAAGATGGTAGGTTTGTGTTTGTAATGAACTTGATAAAATAATTTTAATGTATGTGAAAGATCTTGTCCGATCCTACCTTTCATATGTGACACAGGAATGTTTCTTCCCCAGACCCTACATACCTAGTGCATGGCAGAGCCTGAACTGAAGGTCTGTAGTCTGGAGACATTCTGGTTTGATGTTGAGATGTATGTCAAATGAGAATGTCATATGAGGCTAGTACCCAGCACTGACCTAAAGGGTAGGGGGTGGACAGGATGGAGAAAGTAGGAGCAGTGTGTGTGTGCGTGCGTGTGTGTGTGTAACATTTGAATATGAATTCAATAAAAGAAGGGGAGATAAAAAGGATTTGGAGAGTTGTTTTGCAGAGCTGAGGTTAGAACCCAGGGCTTTATGAATGCTAGGCAAGTGCTCTACCACAGGTTGTAAACCATCCCCCCCACCAGCTTGAGTTTAGTATTTTTGCAAAGAACTAAAGATAGAAAAAAGAAAGTATTCAGTAAGGTAAGAAATCAGGATTTTGTTTTCAATGTGAAGAATAATAATTTGTTGCCTGGTGTGGTGGCACACACCTTTAATCCCAGCACTAGGGAGGCAGATGCAGGCAGATCGCTGTGAATTGTGGACTAGCCTGGTCTACATAGGGAGTTCTAGGCTAGCCAGAGCTATAGAGTGAGATTCTGTCCAAAAACATACATGTGGACAATAGCCCTAAATATAAGAATCAGGCTGACCTTGAACTTAAGATCTTCCCATGTCAGCCTCCGAAGTGCTGGGATTATAGGCATTTGCCAGGATCAGTGAAGAGTTTCTTTTACAGTTAATGAGAGGTTCTAAACTCCAAAGATTGTGAGAAGATTACACAGCTTTACGTTTGAAACCCAGAAACATAAGACTGAACAAAAGTAACAAGACACAAAACACACAGAATGATTTCATTTACAGAAAACTTCAAAACTGGCAAATCTAAACCCCAATATTGAAGTGAGGAGAGTGGCCACCCACATGAGGGGCAGCGAGAGGCTTCTGTGCCATGCTCTTTTGCTTGGTGGATAGTGGGGCACTTTCGCTGTATTAAATTCATCAAGCTGAACACGTGTGCTTTGTGTGCTTTTATTACTAGATATTATATTGTAATTTAAAGAAATAGTTCTGCTTGTTATCTGCAAACATATGTCATCACATTTAAATGACGGACACAAAGGATTGCTACAAATAAAAAGGCACAGAATGTCAAAATAAATGAGAGGATTTCAGAAGACTGACAAGCAGCCCAGTAGGCCCTGGGCAGAGTACAGAGGGACAGGCCACGCTGACTTGCCACCATTCCATGGCTTTGACTAGTGAGAAAACGGGATCCCCACAGGTCCCTCTAAATCCCAGGGGCACTCTATAGAAGCTGCTAGGGGAGACTTACAGTGGATCTGTGCCACAGTTGGGGAACACTGAGCTTTGAAACCCCCAATCTCAGAAGGGGCTTCTGGCCACTTACTCATTTCTCCTCAAGAGAGAGACATGTTTTGTCTTGTTTGGTTTTTCTCCTACTGGGGATGGTACCCAGGACCCAGTGCCTGATAGGCAAGGCCCTCTGACACTAAGGTATGCCCAGAGACCCAGGGTCTTTATCCCTCTGAAATATGTGATCTCTTGGGAGAATTTTTATTCTCTATTTATAAAAATTTATTTGATTTATTTTTATTTAGATATACGTATGTGTGCCTGTGTGAGTGTGTGCATGCCACATGCATGCAGGTGCCCATGGAAACCAGAGGGCTTTGGATCTCCTGGAGCTAGAGATAAAGGCGATTATGAGCTATGATGGGGGTGCTGAGGTCTGAACCCAGGCTTCTAGAAGAGCAGTAAGTGCTCTTAACTACTGTTTCTCCAGCCCCTTGTTTTCTATTTTTATTTTGAAAATAAGTGATAAAATTTTGCCTTATCAGTCACAATAAAGGCATTTTTGCATATATATCCCTCAACTGACTTTTCTTTTCTAGGTATTTGCAATCCATGATAGAAAAAGATTATTTCACTCACACTGTCCTGCCTTCCATTTCTGAGCTAGAGAAAATTGTTCTGCCATAAATTTTCACAGGCTAACCGAGCATCTTATCTTTAGGCGGTTAAAGTTTTAATCCAGAGAGTGTTAGTGATAGAGATCACAACTTCAATAACATTGAGAAAAGAGTGAAGTTTAACACTTATAAATGAGAAATAGAAGTGTTACCAGTTTCTCTCCAGCTATGTAAAATAAGATGGGAAATATCTCTTTAAAATCAGTAACTGACCCAACTTCATTTGATCGAGAAAATATTTAATTTATGTAATAATTTTAATCCTTCATTTTCCTTTTTAGAGATTTTGATTATTTTTTTTTTTTATGTGCATGAGTGTTTTGCTGGCATGTCTGTAAGTGCACCACGTACATGCAGTACCTGCAGAGGCCAGAAGAGGGTACCGAATCTCCTGGAACTGGAATTATGGATGGTTGTTAGCTGCCATGTGGGTAAGGGGAACCAGACCCTTGTCCTCTGCAAGAGCAGCCAGTGTTCTTAACTGCTGAGCCATCCTTCCAGCCCCTCATTTTCTATGGGGAGCGGCCTGAGACAAAGCCCAGAGATAAGATGGCGCCGATATCCGGCCTTGAGAGAAGTAAACAAGTTAACAGAGTCTGCGCTGGAATTCCCCTGGTCTCGGACCAGAGGCGTCCTAATCAGGTGATCCAATCACCTTCTGCCACGTACTAGGCGAGAACAATACCCTATATAAGCAGCTACGAGCTTTGGGTCGTCGTCGGTCTTTGGTTCTCCCTTGAGCTTGTTGCACTGCCTGTCGAGATGCAATAAAGCCTTCCTGCAGAAGAATCCTGACCGTGTCGTCGTTCTTCCTCGACCTTCACTGCTGGCGGGGTGGTCGCTGGAGGGCGCGCGACAATTTTCCTTTTTAAAAAAATGTTTATTTATATTTTATGTATATGAGTGTTCTGCCTTCATGTATCTAAGTGGAGGACATTTGTGCAATACCTATGGAGGCCAGAAGAGAGCATCAGATCCACTGAAATTGGAGTTACTGAAGGTTGTTAGTTGCCATGTGGGTGCTTGGAACCAAATCCAGGTTCTCTACAGGAACAGGGAGTGTTCTTAACTGCTGCCTGTGGAGGCCAGAAGAGAGCATCAAATCCACTGAAATTGGAGTTACTGAAGGTTGTTGGTTGCCATGTGGGTGCTCAGAACCAAATTCAGGTTCTCTGTAGGAACAGGAAGTGTTCTTAACTGCCGAGCCATCTCTCCAGCCTTTTATGCAGAGCCATTTCCCTTTATAAAACAAGAAAGGAAATTTTTGGAAAGGATCTTGATTCTGGAGGCAAAACTGTCGTTTTCATTTGCCTTTGAAATTGTCACTGAGAGTCACTTGGATGGCAGAGTGGGCCGGACTGTACGGCCTCACTTCTGCAGGAACTTCTCAGGGTCTCAGAAGGAGAACTTCTTAAAGTGAGACTCGACTTCTTTCTATAAACAGGTCAAAAGTGGGGCATAGCAAGATGTAGGGAATTGGAAACTTCTCAGAGACCAGCGACCAGCAGGAGGCTTTGAATCAGGAAACCTCCACTAGGTACAGTGGAATGCATAAAACCTTCCCCTTTTTCTATAGCTAAATGAGAATGTTTGTACCCTTGAAAGTGGGTTTGTATTTTTAGATGTGCTAATCAAAAAACATTAAGAAGGCCATTGTTTTGTGTGGGAATCACTTCTGGGAAAGACTCTTTGTAAGAAGTCTTTACAAATTGAAATTTTATATAACCTTGTAAACCAAATTAATCTCATGTTTTGAGAACATTTAGAACTATATACTCTTTCTAAGGAAAACAGTGTAATCAGTCCTACATTATTTGGAATCCCTGTGTAAAATGTAACTAACTCTTAGAAGCTAAGCTGAAGTAGAACTTTAATCTTATACTAAGCTCCCTATTTGTGACTCAGTTGTATTCCAGACTCACAGCAATCTGTGTGTGCCTGAGACGTGACAGTGATGATATTGAAAACAGCAATGATGTTAAAAACAACATCTTGCCCCACACAGGTTGCAAGCAACTTGGGGGCATAGGTTGATGACTGTGTCTGTGGCTTGTATGTGTCTTTTGTCTGTGACTGTGTGTGAGGTTCTGAGTCCGTAGAGTAGAAAAACAATTTCTTCCATTTTAAAGCTGTTATCAAAGATTGGTCATTCCTTTCTGGTACCAAGCTTGGTATGCTGTTCACTAGATAAGAGAGGAACCCTTTGTTAAAAGAAGTTCATGTACAATAGCATAAGGTAGGGTGGAGCAGGGCATAGAATAGATGAAAAATAGAATAGAGTTCACTTCTTGAAGAACAGATCTGAGAGGAATCAGAGTAGCTCAGAACAAGATCGGGTTCACTCTTGGTTAAACTACTCCAAGAGTGAAATTTCTTGTTAATGGAGCACCAGCCACAGTTTCGGATGAGACTCTTGCACTAGGCCTAAACAGACTGGACTGAAAATCAAAATGGAGTCACTCATGCTAAAGTTCCACAACAGGGAACTGAATGACACTAAGTTATCAGCTGAACTTTTGAGAAAGTAAGGAAAAAACTGATACCTAAATTTCCTAATCAGGCCAGTGGGCATACCAATTACATCTTCTATTTTATTATTATTATTTTTTGTTGTTGTTGTTGTTTTTTGAAACAGGGTCTCCCTATACCCCCAGCTGGCCTAGAACGCATTATGTAGACCAGGCTGGCCTGAACTCATAGAGATCCACCTGCCTCTGCCTCCCAAGTGCTGGGACTACACACATGCACCACCATGCCCAGTGCATATTTTTTTTAAAAGATGTATTTTACTTTTAATGACATGTGGCTGGAGACCAGAGGTATAGGAGTCCAGTGGAGCTAGAGTTACAGGCAGTTGTCAGCATCCCCACGTGGGTGCTGGGAACTGAACTCAGGTCCTCTGCAAGAGCAGTACAGAATTTCAATGACTGAGCCATCTCTCCAGTCCAAGTTCCCTCTATTTTAATCCTTAGCAAGAAGTAACAAAGAGACTGGCTAGATGGTGATTAGGTGATTAAGAGCAGTTACCGCTCTTCCAGGGGACTGGAGTTCAATTTCCAGCACCCATGTCAGGCTGATGACAACTTCCTGTAACTCCTGCTCCAGAAGGATCTGATGCCTCTGGCCTACACAGTTAGCTGCACACATGCATATACACACATGCACATAATTAATTTTTAAAAAAATATTTTATTATTTTATATGTATGAGTGTGTTGCCTGCATGTATGTAAGTGCACCCATGTCGTGCAGTGCCCACAGAGGCCTGAAGAGGGTGTCAGATCCTCTGGAGTTACAGATGACTGTTAGCCATCATGTGGATGCTTGGAACCGAACCAGGTCCTCTGCACATCAGCCAGTACTCAACCACTGAGCCATCTCTCCAGCCTCCTAAAATTTTTTTGAAGGAAGTGGCTAGAAGCTAAACCAGTCTGTCAGTGTCCCATTCTTCTGTCTCCACCTCCGCCTTGAAAGGAAAGTAACTCTGAAAGGACCAACTTGCTCTTTTGCTTTTTGTTTCAGTTGGTTTTCATTTCTTCTCTGTCTATGAAACCAACATCCTCTGCTCAGCCTGTCTAACTCTCATTTGTTTTTTTTCACCCTGTTATGTGTTTTGATTATTAATTTGATATTGAATTTCTGCAAATTTCATGCAATATATTTTGATCATATTTAATCTTCTCCTTGCTCTACAACCCACCTTACTAGCCCCGATCAAATTTCTATACTCTAACATGTGTGTGTGTGTGTGTATTCTCATTCAGTTTTATGGAATGAAATATTGGCTGATTGTAGAAGAGAAAAAAACAAAAACATCAACAACAAAACCTAGGCATTCAAATCTGTGATCCAAGTCATTGGTAGTTTTGTCTTCTGACAGGTCAGACTGCGGCTCACCCTCCATAGTGTTCTGCAGACTAAGTGCTAGAAGAGGGATCAGCTATTCAGGATCCAGAGAAGGCAGAAAGCTGGAAGTAGGGGAGAGTGTTAACCCAGCAGCTGCCTCCTGTAGGCCAGCCCCAAGTGAGGGGGTCCTGGCTACCTCCTCAGCTGTGTCCGAGGCCTTGTTAGAAATGCAGGTCCTCCTTGGCCTGCTGAGTTACCTTCACAGTGAAGCCTGAGAATTACTGCCCTGTGTGTCTAAAGATAAGAATATTTTCAAATTCAGAGAACTTCATGAATAACAGCAGATACCAGTTTCAAAGCAGAAAACAAACTTCAAGCTTTCCTCCTAAAACAAACGAGAATTGTTGGACGTGGTGGCACATGCCTTTAATCCTAGCACTCTGAGGCAGGGGCAGGTGGATCTCTGTGAGTTCAAAGCCAACCTGGTCTACATAGTGAGTTCCAGGCCAGCTGGGGCTACAGAGAGACAAATTTTTGACAAAATGACAATAAATCAATGAATAAATAAATAAGTAAATAAATAAATAAATAAATAAGATAGATGAGAATTGATAAATGGGGGAGGGAGGTCATAGCAAATGCACAAATGTTAATTCTAGCTATGGGAGAAAAAACTACTTTTTTTTTTGTAGAAGAAGCATTTCATTACAGCTTTAACATAATCACAATTTCCAGAGCAAAGATACATCTCTTTCAAAAGTGGCTATAAAATTTTTAGGCTCACAGTTGAATTAACACAGTTATACAATATTGAAGTATAAACCCTGTAAGACATAAAATTAAATGAGTTTTTAACCTTTAAAAAAAGATCTCCATTTCATTTTAAAATATACTGTTTCTTACAAAAAGACTCATTGTTTTTGCTAATAACACTTAGATGTTGGCTCATGCGTCTCTAATCTGTATGTATCTGATGATTACTAGTCATGGTCGGTTGCACTCGGATCCTTGGCACCTGTGTATTGATATAAACACATCAGGTAGATTTCAATGGTAATGTTTATCACCTCTACTACTTAACATGACTTAAATTTTTATGCTTCCTCCTCAAATATAACTCATTTTTTAATTTGTTAATTTTTTGTGTGTATATCACACAGAACTTCCCAAACAATCTTATTTATCTATATACCCACTTCCTAGATGGCACCCTGCCATAGCCTCCCCCCTCCCCACTAGAGCCCTTGTACTCTGTCATCCCTGCTACTGTCAGCTGTGTTGTTGGCACCCCCAGCCATTCCCCACTACTTGTCCATCTGGTGAATTTAGTCAGCCTATCTAGAGGTCTTTGTTTTAGGAAGGTCAGCTGTTCCTCATCTAGCAGCAATCAGTTGTCAATATTCCTTTAGATAGGATTGGGGTCTGCTGGTCATTTTCCCAGTTCTATTCTGGGTTACTATCTGGGAGTCTCTTGGACCACCCTGGCCAACAACTCAAAAGAAGGTACCTCCTATCTGGCATTGTTTCTTGTTATATAGCCTTTAGCTATACATATGGACTCTTAAAAAATTATATTGGCCCCTTTAATCTTTGGTTATACTTTCCTTTTGGGTGTTTAAGGCCATACAGTTAGCCCAGATAAACCAATTTATTTTTACTCTTAAGGCCGTTTGAGGAACTGTTCCTCAGGGATCACATGGGCTTGGGAGGAGCCCCTGGCTCCTTTCTTTTACCAGTTCCGTCTATGTGAAGATAAGTCAAAGGTCCTGCTCGACCATGGTTGGCTTCACTTGGAAGCATGAAAGAAATGATTCCCCTGTGTTGACCCTCCTCTTTGTAGACTGGACCCTGGTTCAAGTCCATCTCGTGGGTTTTTCACAGTGTCCTTGATCAAGAGGACAGGTGATTCACCACAGTTACAGGACATTTTGAAAGATGCTCATAGTCCCCTGGAACTAGTAGACCTAGGAGGGCAAGGAGCAAAAACTTTCCTTTATGTCCCTCTGACCAAATTAGTATAGGCCTCAAAGTATGGCTGTTAAACATCCAAGAAGGTTAGTTCCACCAGTCTGGTACTTT
>NW_008339923.1:7221936-7241957 GCF_000622305.1 Nannospalax galili
CCATGGTTTCCCCAATTAGGGTGCCCCCATTTTCCCCATTTCTCCCTTAATAGTACCCTTCTCCTATGGTCCTATCTCCCTTAAGCCCCTTCTTTCTCTTTATCCCCTAGGTTCCTTGTATACCCTTCCCTCCCCACTCCCTTAAACTAACCCAATTTTTATCCATATCTCTCTTATTAACACTTGTTTCCTACTGTTCTCTTTCAGATGAGAATTGATAAATGGGAGAGGGAGCAAATGCAGAAATGTTAATTCTAGCTATGGGAGAAAAGACTACTTTACATAATTCAAATGATTTAGACTATTATAGCTAATCTGAAAGAGCAAACACTATTTTTAGTTAATTTTCCCCTTTGCAGTCTTCTTTCCCAAACTGTTCTAGGAGGTCTAGGTGCAGCTTGTTAGCAAGGGTTCTGTCCCTTGCGTCAAAGCAAACAAACATCAATTTTCTAAGAATTATTGGTACAAGTATAGGAAACTAATATACTAGTAAGTTTAACAAGGAAAATTTACCCTCAGAATTTTCATTCTTCCTTATGTGAAAATAATTGAAAACAATAGAATTCCTAAGGAATTAATTTCACTATGTTCTTACAGTTTAACTAGTCAACAGTTGATTTGGCAAGTGGTACAAGCAGTAGCTTGCTTACAGGTAAAAATCTTGAGGAAGATTTTAGTTTTGACCTTCAGGAAATAAAAATGCTAAAGCATCATATGATTTCCATCAGCACTGCAGGAACTGTGACTTCAAACTAACCCAGGTCGTATATTCCCTCAGGACATGCCCTGCCACCACAAAGCCTGGGACGCACTTGAACTTGCAGGTGCCCGCTTATCCAGCCACTGTGCTGCATATTCAAGTGAGGAACTTCAAATAGCCCAGAAGGACCTGGATGTCCTTTAAGACCTTTCTCAAGACCTTTCATGGTGGCACTGGATTTGCCCCTTGTCTCCTAGTATATCGTTCAATTAAAATGCTACCAATTAAAAATTATAACTTTTGTGGCTGGAGAGATGGCTCAGTGGTTAAGAACACTGGCTGCTCTTACAGAGGACGTGGGTTCAGTTCTCAGTACCCACAATGCAGCTAACAACTGTCTGTAACTCCAGTTTCAGAGAATCCATCACCCTCTTTTGGTTTCCTTAGGCATTGCATAACACAGGTGTACTTACATACATGCATGCAAAACACTCATACACATTAAATAGAGATAGATAGATGACAGATGATGGATAGATGATAGATAGATGATAGCTAGATAAATGATAGCTAGATAGCTAGATAGGTGATAGATCAATTATAAAGTAATTTGTTTTGGGGCTGGGGATGTAGCTCAGTTGATAGAGGATTTGCCTAGCGTGCATGAAGCCCTGGATTTCATTCCCTGCTGAGAATGGTAGGTATGGTGGTGCCTGTCATAATCCTTACACTTGGGAGGTTGAAGTGAGGGGAGAGAGAGGATCAGAAGTTCAAGATCATCCTCTGCTATACAATGAGTTCTAGGTCAGTCTGGCACACTAGAGACACTGTCTCAAACAACGACAACAAAAATGACCTCTGTTACCTGAAAGTCCTAGAAATCTTGGCAAGATTTAAATTCAAAATCAAACAGAAAAGGGTTTTGAGGGAGAGGAGAGAAGTCAAGGGAGCGTGCCTAGACAAAGGCCGATTTAAACCTGACTTCTTCCTAGACTCTTGTGCAAAGTTTTTAAAGTCACTGTCTCTGCTGGGATTCTAAACATTTCTTTTTTCACAACTTGACACATGTATTTGAGCATTTAGATTCCAGCTAATGATGTAGGTTAGGCCCTTGGGATCAAGTTACGATCTCACATACTCATGATTTTTCTGTTACCTTTACTATAAAGAGAGAGTCTTTGATGAGATGATCACCATTGTGTGGCGTGTGAAGACAGGGACATGTGGTGCTATTCCCTGGTGTACTGAGCATCAGACCTGTGATGCCACCTGCTCCATGAGGCAGAGAGGTGAGACCATGAGCTGGACTTGCTGTGCAGTCTGGGATTGCTCAGAAGGGCCTGTACCAGAGGCTGCTCTCCTAGGACCTTTCCCCAATGCTCTAAACTCCTGCTGAATTTGGGGGAAGAAGAATGAGGTAGAACAGTGACAAAGAGTCTACCTTAGGTAGGCGCCTGACTCTTCTCTGGGTCCTTCTTTGCCTGTCCTTGAAAAATTTAGTTTTAGCAAAGACACCTGCTAAGTCAGTTTATCAACTAGCCCCTATCCAGTACTGGATCAGGTTCTTTTTTTTTAATTCATTTTTTAAAAATTTATTTTATTTTATGTGTGTATGTTGCCTGTATATTTGTAAGTGCACCTGTGTGGTACAATGCCCATGGAGGCCAGAAGAGGGCGTCAGACCCCCTGGAACTGAATTAAGGACGGTTGTTAATGTCTGAGCTATCTCTCCAGCCACTCCTTTTTAATTATTATTATTATTATTATTATTATTTTTGTGTGGTCTTTTTGAGACAGGGTCTCCCTGTAGCCCCAGCTGCCCTGGAACTTACTGTGTGGACCAGGCTGGCCTTGAACTCACAGAGATCCGCCTGCCTCTGCCTCCCAAGTGCTGGGATTAAAGGCGTGTGCCACCACGCCCAACCTTTAATTTTTTAAAAATTTACTTTTAGCTGGGTGTGGTGGTGCATGCCTTTAATCCTAGCACTTGGGAGGCAGAGGCAGGTGGATCTTTGTGAGTCTGAGGCCAGCCTGATCTACATAGTGAGTTCCAGGACAGCTGGGCCTACAGGAAGACCCTGTCTCAAAAAGATGAAAAAAAAAATTACTTTTATTTTAGGGCTGGGAAGATGGCTCAGCGGTTAAGAGCACTGACTGCTCTTGCAGAGGACCCAGGTTCAATTCCCAGCACCCACATGGTGGTTAACAACCATCTGTAGCTCCAGTTCCAGGGGATCTGATGCCCTCTTCTGACCTCCTTGGGTACTGCATGACATGGGTGCACTTACATACATGCAGGCAATACACTCATACACATAAAATAAAAATTATAAAATATTTTTTAAATTTATTTTTATTTTAAGTGTATGAATGTTTTGCCTGCATGTATGTAAGTGCACTACATGCATGCAGTGCTGATAGAGGTCAGAGTCACTGAGCCATCTCTCCAGTCCCCTGAATCTGGTTCCATCATTCCCCAGATTCTATATGACCCTAACTTGCCTTTAGTAAGAATCCTGTTAGCTTGATTTATCCAAAATCCAACCCCCAGTTTTCCCTAGTAGTTGATTTTTTAATTATAATGAAACATCTGTAAGCTAGGTGGATTTATAAAGAACGGAGGTTTATTTAGCTCACAGTTCTGGGATTCACCTGCATTGGCTCAGCTGTGTTGAAGTCTAATGGTAGATGCTCTAGACAGAGTACATCTGGAAGGAATAGATCACATACTGAAATGGAACAGACAGTAATTCAGGAGTTGGACTTGATTTGATAACATCTTCTCTTACAAGAGCTCAGGGCTACATAAGCATTTTAATCCCTTCCATGAACACATCTCTAATGATCTAGAGACTTCTCATCATAGCCACACTAAGGATCAAACCTCCAACACATGCGCCCGTGGAGGATACACCCAAACCATTTCCAAATCATAGTCACAGCTCACTTAATGCTTTCTCCTAGTGATTTTCCATCTGTTAATCCAACCCTGTACCTTGTCTGTCCTTCCCCACTTGCCTAGGCTGTATTTGAATTAAACCCAATCACTCTCCCCAAATGTAGGACTGTGCTGCAGTGTTCTACACACCTATCACGGTGGTCTCAAATGAGGTTTTCCTTTTTGTGTTTTAACAAGTGTCATTGAATAGTTTTTGTCTTTAACAGAAGTTCCTTTGTATCAAGAATCCACTGTGTGTCTTGCAATGTCCTCAATGTCTTTTACATTTGGTCCTGTGTGTGACAAAGGCTGAGTGGCTATTGTTGCCTCCCTTCCAGATTCCTCTTTTTGGAGGCTGTGCTGGCCATGAGCTCCCACCTCTTCCCCTTGGTTGGGTCAGGGACAGATACTTGGTTCCAGCTGGGGCAATCCAATTTTCTCTCTCAGGGGTTCTGGAACACAGGGAACAATGAGTTATACAATGAGTCACACAGTGAGTTACACAATGAGTTACACTGTCCGCATGGTTACAGCTCAGACCTTTACGGCAGGCAGTGAAAGCTACAAACAGAAATGACAGGAGAAGCCACAGGGTGCCCGGACACAGCTTTGCAGGGAGAAGCAGAAGCAAGGAAGTTAGAAGACAGTCTGACCATGTCTTCACCTCCTACAGTCTGGAGAGAGGAACTGCTATATCCTCAGAACAACCATCTTTCACTTAATGGGAACTCAAAAGGTCTTGTGTTCTGGTGTAAAAGATATAGCCTAAACCTATTCTGGTACAACACTTAATTTTATGCGATATAATTCCCAGTGTTCTTCTGGAAAGAAATTAGCATCTTTTAGAAAGGGTTTTAGGGTAGCCTATGATAGCCTCTAACTCACTATGTAGCTGAGGATGACATTGAACTCCTGATCTTCCTGCTTCTTCTACCTTCCAAGTGCTGGGATGACAGGCCTGCTGTCATCACATCCAACATAAGCAACTGAGTTTTGTTTGTTTGTTTGTTTTTGCAGTGCTGGAGCTCAAACCCACCATTAACAGTCTTGATGTTTTTAAAACTGGGGAGGGAATTTAATGATAAACTCGAATGAGATTAAGACTTGCAGGAAACCTGTCATCCATTCACCCAGTCAAGCAGGACAAGGGTGATCTTTAATAAATGTGCTTCTCCCACTATATCTGGTCTCCATCGTCTAATGACCATTTTCTTTTTCTGTACAATGTTCTGTCAAAAGTAAATTGCATTGTTCTCCCAGAGGCCTTTCTCTTTGAATGAAGCATGTACTAAATCTTGTACCTAAATTGTCTGCAAAGTTGCCTTCAGGCAGCATCTGCTGCGCTTTGAGGTGGTGGGTATTATTTCGTGGTCTTCAGCCACAGCCTTGCTTGGGAACTTGCTAGAGATGTGAATTTTCATGTTTACTCAGACTTACTGATTAGAAAACTCTTAGAGGTGAGCTCCTACAGTACTCTGGGTGCCAGGTGATGCTGGCAAGCTCAATTTAAGGACCCATGTCCTGAAGACACAGAGCTTACAAAGGATTGACCTTGGGCTGGGTTACACAGAAGTGAAGGGGACATTTCTCGTCTATATGTTTCCCGCTTAAAGCAGCATTGCCCTAATAAATAAATTATCCTGATGACAGGAGCTTAGACAGTGACTCAGAGAAAAGCCCATTTATTTATTGTTTCCACTGCAGACTGTAGGGTTTTGTTCCGGGAACATAAACAATTGCTGCTTTCCCTGGACTCATGATAACCACAAGCTGCTGGTCAGCCCTGTTCTCCCCATTCAGGAGGAGGTTTATAAGGAGGCTAATGAGAGTTTTCCGCAGAGGCAACATGCCCAAGCAAGTCAGTGGGATTCTGTTTGCTTGAAGTTGTTGGCCATAAGGTCTCCAACCGACAGCAGACTTGAGACTGTGTCATGCTCTCAAATGGGAGACCTCAAAACTTGACAGGTAAAAGCCAGCATCATTCTTAGAATGGGGAGCAGAAAAGATCTAATGGTTGAGGAAACACTTTAGGGAAAGACAAAAGTGACCACTGCTTTCAGGATCATTCTTCTCTAGTCTTTCCCACCTTTGTCAAGAAAACACTGGCTTCTCTTGCTCTTGGGCCCACCGTAGCATCCATCTTCCTGACACAAGATAACAGCTATTCTTGCCTATAGATTGGCCTAAACAAGGTCCAAAATCATGACTGGTCATCTTTGTGTCCTCTGTTTGGTAGAATGCATTTACTGAATGAATGAACGTTAGCCGTGTGACTGTCTGGGTGGTTATGGAGGAGTCAGCTGACAGACTTCCCTGACTGAAGATTCCTGTTGAGTGCACACACACACACACACACACACACACACACACACACATGCATTATCTTGATGGCGATTTCAGGTCAATTAAAAGTCCCTTTCAGGGTCGGGGTATAGTTCGGGGTAAAGCCCTGAGCATGCAGGAAGTTCCTTTACCACCACAGAAAACACACCAACCACCACCACCAAACTTTTTTATTTTAAAAGGATATGGTGGCTAACTGTAGCCATCAATCTCACTAGAAATGAGCTCCACTCCTCCCCTCCGCCCCAGACCCCCAGTCATCACACACCTCTTGAAGGATAACTTCTTCCTCAGGAGCAGACAGCACATACCTCTTGCAGGAAGGGTCACCTCTTACTCATGTGTGGGATCACTTCCACGCTCAAACTGATTGCAAAGAAAAATCTTGAGAATTCAAACTGCCCTTTGCTGGTTCTTTGGGGCCCAGTGAGAAATGTACCGTTGTGCTCTCTGTGAGCAAAGTTTGTTGAGGAAACAGGAAGTGTCAACGGGAGAGAGGTACTGTTTTCTTAGGTGATGGAAGACTGCTCCACTTGGGGACTCAGATTTACATACAAACAGGGTAATTGCACGGAGAGCTGCTGCTTGATATGCTAATTATGAGTCTGCAATCTGTCTAGGCTGTTGGAAAAAAGAATTGAGAATTGAAGAGAACTGAAACCCAGGAGGCTAAGTGACTCACCCAAAGAGGTCATATGACCAGCCAGTGGGAAATTTGCTCTGTGCTTTGAATGTGCCACAGATTTTATATACAATATCTTATTTAGTTCTCTCAACATCTTTGGGGTATTTTATTACTGTTATCACCATGCAGATGGAGAAGGGAAATTACATAACCTCAGAGAGAGATGAAATTGCAACTTGCCAGAGTAACTCTGGTAGTGAATGGCAAGATCAGTTGAAACAGGTTGAAAGCTGAGGTCAGTATAAGGGGAGAGGGGAGAATTAGTCAGAAGCCTGGCCCTGCTGAGAACTTTCTTCTGGGTTTCCGAGGCATCATATCAGAGGAACCAGTAGGGGGTGAGATGCTGCATTCTGGGAAGGTAGCCAAAGGGTAGTATTCAGGACCTAATATTTCTTCTTCAGTCAGTCTGGTCCCAAAGAAGGACAACAGAAGGTCATTTGCTCACCAGAGACAGTGCTAAGGCTGAGTGTGTTGTTTCTGTTGTTATATTCATGTGTAGTGTATGTGTTTGTGTGCATGGGAGGGGTGTACATGAACCTTTGTACAGACGTGCAGAGGCCAGAGGAGATCATCAGGTGTCTTCCGCTATTATTCTTATATTCATTCTCTTGAGAGAGAGGGTCTCTCTCTGAACTAAAAGCTTGCCAATTCTGCCAGGCTGGTTGGCCAGTGAGCCCTCAGGATCTCTGCTGACAATTTTGGGGTTACAGGTGTATGCAGCTGTATCCAGCTTTTTATTTTCTCCTTCCATGGGTGCGGTCCAGGGATTGAACTCAGCTCAAGTACAGTAAGGGCTTTTACCCACTGCACTGGCACACTGCATTTTCTGAAAATAGACTATTGTTTGTTTAGTCTTTGATAATTCCATATATATATATATATATATATAAACAATGTATCTTGACCATATCCACCCACAGCTCCCTTCTCCCCTAGGAGTCCCCCAATATGCCCCCTCCCTCCTTCATATTCTCTCTCTTTTTTGTGTGACCCATTGAGTCCTACTAGTGCTGCCTGTTGGAATGTTGACTGATCTTGTGCAGGTAACCACAGCTGCTGTGAGTCCATGAGTGCAATGACCATGTCATGTCCAAAAGACAGTGCTTCACAGCACTCCTCTCCATCCTCCAACTCTTATGTTCTTTCTGCCCCTTTTCTGTGATATTCCCTGAGCCATGATGGAGGTGAGGGGATTGATACAGATGTCCCATTTAGGACTGAGCACTCAATGGTAACTTAATTCTCAACACTTTGACTGGTTTTTTATCTCTGTATTAACTGATGATCCCTGCAGAAAGAAGCATCTTTGATCAAGGTTGAGGACAGCACTAATCTATGTGTATCAACATAAATATTTAGAAGGCACTTTGATATCATTTCCATTTATTAAGACAAGAGTAATAGGCTCCAGCCTAGGGCCTATGATCTCCTGAGCCGTGGGCTTTTGACCAGGTTTATAGTACTAGGCATGAATTCTCCCCTTGAGTAAGCCTCAAATTCAATCCAAAAGTGTTTGGTTACCCCCTATACCTTTCCTGCCACTATTGCACTAATGGGCATTTCTTGCCTGGCAGGTCAGGACTCACCTATGGGTAATACTATTGGGAGTTTTTCTCCCTCCACTGCCTGCATAGAACCTTCTAGAAAACTAGAATTTTTCAGGTTAGTTCTAGCTTGATTTCTCTGTCTTGCAAACCATAGTGTGTTGTATCTTCTGCAATAGGCTCTTATCAACAAGTTCTGATGGGCAGCCAAAAACAGTGTCTGCCCAGCTTTTATGTGAACATTGCGGATTCAAACTCAGGTCTTCATGCTTACACAGCAAGTGTCCTTACCCACTGAGCCATTACCCCAGCTTCCTCATTTTTGAGGTGCTAGGGTTGATCCCAAGAATTCACACACGGTAGGCAAGTGTTCTACTGCTGAGCTGCAGTCCTAGCCTTGGATGTTCCAATTTTTAAATCTGCAAAGAACGTTTGCTGCTTGTTTCCTGTTATTATACATAAAAAGCTATATTTCTTAAATATGAAAAAACTAGACAGTCTATAAATTCTAGCCTTCTAGTTGGTTACAGATCAAGTTTACTATTGTCGAGGTTTTTCTATTACATCCCACTCACAAGCTGTCTAAATAGCAGCAAAAGTGGTATTAGTATTATGAATCAAGAGCTTAAAAATGTACAGATGTCTTTTTTCCATTTCCTTTCATTTGAAATTTGTAGAGCATCTAATAATGGTTGATGTGGTATAATTCCCTTAATTTAAAAAATTTTTAAATGTGCACATTCAAGTTGACATATCTGGAGGGGAATAGAAATATTTTCTCACAGCAAAAATGTACATGTTTCTCCTTTGAGAAATTTCTCATCAACTGGCAATTTAGTTTCCAGATTTATCTTGAAATTTGTACAAACTCCTACTTGAGTTGTTTGTGCAGGATGAACATGGAAACTCTGCGATTCAATGTCATAAGCCCTGGTCAGGTATGCTCCCTCCAAGCCTTAGGCTGACCAAGCATGCTCTGACAGGAACCTCTGTGTGGGCCATTACCCAGAGGCTTCACAAGAAGCCTTAGGTAAATGTACAGAGCAGATCTGAGGGAGAAGAAGGGTCACTATGGGCGAGATCATCACTACCACATGCCTCTGGCACATAGTAGATACTCAACAAAGATGAAACTTTGGAACCTAGTAACAAGTTGTAGGGACAGAAAAGTAACATGTAGAAGGGGTTCTTACCCCCTTCCTCCTCCTTTTTGCCTCTTTCTCCTCCTCTTCCTCCTTTTTCTTCTTCCTCCTTTCTTCTTTTAGAGAGAATATCTCACTATTTTTCCCGACTTGCTTGGATCTCACTATGTAGACCAGGCTGGTCTCAAACTCATCGAGATCCGCTCACCTCTGCCTGCCTCCCTAGCACTGAGATCGAAGGCCTATGCCATCACACCAGCCCGGGGCTTCTCTTTTTAAGCATCCTCTGCTGCTCTGTCCTCTGAAAGTGCCTTCCTAATAGAAATGTAAAATCATTCCATTAGTCCATATTTTTTCCCTGATTAAAACTCAGAAAGAACATAGCTCCAGGATGTTGTGAGCATGCTATGTCAGAAACATAGATGAATGCCCTTCTATCTTTTACACAATGTCAGATTCAATAGCAACAAACTCACAAGCTATAGTTTCTTTTGTGTTTTTTGTTTTGTTTTGTTTTTGTTGTTGTTGCAGCTGGCCTGGAACTCCCTATGTAGATCAGGCTGTCCTTGAACTCACAGAGATCCATCTACCTCTGCCTTCTAAGTGCTGGGACTACAGTATGTGCCACCATGCCCAGCACCTATTTCAGTTTCTTTAGCTGTACTTTACCAGGTAACCTCAATTTCCCTTGATAGCATCACCATTGGCCATCATAGTTTATTCTAATCTTAACTACTAACTCTTAGATCAAACATGTATGTATGCATTTATATTACAGATCAATATAAAAGGGTTAAAGAGGCTGCAGAGTTCAAAGAGAACTTGCTAGCCAAGCATGGTAGCTCATGCCTTTACTCTCAGGACTTGGGAGGCAGAGGCAGGCAGATCTCTGAGACTGAGGCCAGCCTGGTCTACATAGTGAGTTCCAAGCCAAGGTGGGGCTACAGGGAGACTCTGTCTCAAAAACCCAAAAAACAAAACAAAGCAAAATCAAAGAGGCCTTGCTGAAGGCAGGTAGAGAAATGATACCCACACAAAGAGAGTCACTGTAGGTGGTTAGATATTACTGAACCCAGCTGGGGAGCTGCTGGAGGCTCACAGAGGTGCAGGAGTGGGTCCAAAGTAACATACTGATGGATAGCAATTTGTGTGAGACATATCAAACAACAGGGACCATGCTGAGAAGAAGCTCTAGGGAAAGTTGGGAGTTCTCTGCCTGTTGATCCCTTGATATACACACCAGACAGTCAGATCATAGGTTGATGGAGCTGTGGTCCACACAGTATTAGGTGTCTCTCTTTCTCTGGGATCCAGGTAAGAGTGTTTCATCCTTTGTTGGTCTGGTGTGTTTCTTAAGTTTGTAGGCCTGTCTTTCTGATATGGTTTTAATATGCCTGTATACCTATGTGTTTCCAAAGTTTATAGGTAGTACTTTTTTAATATTTTATTTATTATTTTTATTTTATGTATATGAGTGTATTGCCTGCATATATGTGAGTGCACCCATGTCATGCAATGCTGCGGATGTCAGAAGAGGGCTTCTGATTCCCCTGAAACTGGAGTTAAGGAGAGTTCGTAGCTGCCATGCGGGTGCTAGGAATCGAACCCAGGTCCTCTGTAAGAGCAGTCAGTGCTCTTAACCACTGAGCCATCTCTCCAGCCCCTAGGTAGTACTTTTTACTTTTATAAATTTCAGTCTATGTCTCATGGTTCATGTCAGACAAGTGGTGGTGTCTACATCTATAAATAAAATGCAGAGTCATTCTGTCTCCACAGTTATGCTCAAAATGAAGCCAACTGATGCTTTGTAAAAAGGAGTCACCCAGGACAAGGAGGCACCTGAAAGCCACTATTTCACACAATACGGAGTAACTTACAGGATGGCAGCTTGGAGCAGGACACAGCAAGGTAGAGCAGGGCAGTAACTTAGATCAGGGCACAGCCTAATCTTTACAGAGAGAAGCTTTAATGTCCTCCAAAACACAGACAGGGCCTGGGATATAGCCCAGCATGTGTAAAGTCCTAGATTTGATCCTCAATACCACAAAGCCAAGTAGACAAAGGAAAGACAGGGCTGTGACAAGTCTCTTTGCTCTTTAATGTGGGAAAAATATGGATAACAGGGATGGAAAGTACTTAAATCTGTGACTCAGTAAGCTAAATTGAACACACACACACACACACACACACACACACACACACACACACAATCATCAAAGACATTGTGAGCCCTGACGATGTAATTTTTGTATCTATGATGTTATCACTGTAAGCAAGGGCCTTCCTAAAGCATCTCATTAATTCAGCATTTGATCCAGTCACACTGTCTACATCAACATTTGAGCTTGAGATACAGTTTTTGAACCTGTGAATCGAGTTGTGCTTTTTATTCACCCAACAGCATACAAGCACCACCTAAGGGCATTCTTGGCCAACTAACCCCAGTTCACTGTTTATCTCCTCATGTGGCACAAAGGTGCACTGGGTCAAACATAGGAGACCTGTTGAGCAGAAGCTGAATAATCACAGGTATATTCTCTTCTGTCCTAGAGGTATTTTTTCCCCCAGAGTCTCAAAGAATCTAACTGCTTCCTCCCTCCTTGATCCTCTCAAATAACATTTTCCCACGACTGAAATTAAACTTCTAGCAGGATCTGAAGGGAGCCAGTTTACAGCATTTTGTGACTAGCTATTTTTTGGATCCATCAAATGGATTCCAACTTTCCCTGGAGCTTCTGTACATACAACAAGTACACTTCCATATGTGGAGGCAAAACACTCATACACACAAAATAAAAATAAATAAATAAAAAAGAATGGTAATGTATGGTATAAAGATTGATAACTTGTTCAGGTCTTGATCCATTATATTTCCAGAGTGGCCTGTGTGATGCTGAGCGCCTCTGAAGTTGTTTATACTGGACAGAACACAAGACCTAGCTTGGAGAGGCAGAACAGACCCTGAGATCATGGAGCTCTGGGTGACATTGGAGGCCAGCTCTGGATGTCACCAACAGCTCTTCTCTTTCGCATATTATTTTCTGTATGAGATGATGAGTTCACCAGAGGCAGGCGCCATGCTTTATTTTTTCCATCCCTGCAGCTCTTAATGTCTGTGAAATTTAACCTCTTGGGTATTTGCTACATAGTCTTCATACAAATGAAAACTTGAGTGGATGAACAAGTGTTCTTCATGTCTTCGCTCCCAATTACATTCAAAAGAGTGAAACAAAATGAAAAGTCCTCATGTTTTCAAAATGTGGGTGGATGTTAGGATGAGCCAGCTTGATTTAATTTGCAACATTCTTACCTTGAAGAATATATGTTAATCATAGGGTGATCACATAGCCTGAGCTGCCTGGGCCAGATCTGGTTCATGCTGCTGTCCCTGTAATTATGAAGTGTAATTTTGTCTTTTTGAACTCACAAATCTGGATGATAAATTATATCATAAAGGAAGCAGCTTCCAAACAGTAGCCAGAAGATGGCAGGTGTGAGATTCCCAAACATAGGGGCTACCAAATGCAAAGCTCTTTTCTTCTCCCAAATTCTGGGAAACTATTTATTTACTAAATTTATTTCATTTTAAGTATATGAATGTTCTGCCTGTATGTATGTGGGTGTACTTTGTGCATGCAGTGTCCATGGAGGCCAGAAGAGGGCATGAGATCCTCTTGACATTAGCCACCACCTGGGTGCTGAAATCCAAACCCAGGTCCTCTGCAGAGCAGCCAGTGCTCTTACCCACTGTGCCATCTCTCCAGCCCTGGGGGTGGAGGGGATACAACACAATATTTAAATGTAAATTTCTTCTAAGTTTAAAGCTGAGAGTGAGCCTCTGGGGGTGGTGGTCCATGCCTTTAATCCCAGCACTTGGGAGGCAGAGGCAGGTGGATATCTGTGAGTTCAAGGCCAACCTGGTCTACATGGTAAGTTCCAGACCAGCTGGGGCTATAGGGAGCTCCTGTCTCAAAAATTACATAAAGCTAAGTGTGTTGGTGTACAACTGTGATCCTAGCACTAAGGAGGCTGAGGCAGGAGGGTGGTGAGTCTGAGGCCAGGTTCTTTTTTTTTGTCTTTTTGAAACAAGGTCTCCCTGTAGCCACAGCTGCCCTGGAACTCACTATGTAGACCAGGCTGCCCTTGAACTCACAGAGATCTGCCTGCCTCTGCCTCTCAGCCCAACCTAGGTTTTTAATGAGATCCAGTCTCAACTGTCCTAACCCTATGCCCACAGACAAAGAAAATCACATAAAACATGGCTAAGTCTCAATATTTTGACCCAATAGGGTAATCAGGCATGCATGAAATACACACACACACACACACACACACACACACACACACATGCACACACCATTTATTAATATTTATTTCATCATAGGTTAACTTTCCTCATTATGCTACTCTTCCTTTAAAATTCGTTTACTATCATTTTTTATTTTTTATTTTTATTTATGTGTATGTGCTCAGACGTCCTCAGAGGATAGAAAATGGAGTTGGATTTCCTGAAGCTAGAGTTATAGGCAATTGTGAGCTGCCAGACATGGGTATTTGAAACAGAACTCAGGTCCTCTGGAAGAGCAGCAAGTGCTCTTAACTTCTGAGCCATCTCTCCAGCACCCAATTTTCTTTCTTTGAGTACAATTTGTTTGAGAATGCACAGAGATGACCTACAACTTACTATTGATAATATTATATTGATAATTAAATTGATACTTGCAAGTTCATCTCAACACTTAGATTCATAAAGCCAGGGTGTATATTAAAAATTATTGAAGTTCAGCTGGGCATGGTGGTGCATGCCGGTTGTCTCAGCACTTGGGAGGCAGAGTCAGGAGGATCTCTGTGAGTTCAAGGCCTGCCTGGTCTACATAGTGAGTTCCAGGTCAGCTGGGGCTGGAAGGGGACCCTGTCTCAAAAAGACCAAAATAAATAAATAAATAAATAAAATAAAAAAAAATTGAAGTTCAAATCCTTCATTATGTAGGTGGTGCCTCTAAAAGCCAAGAAAACTCATCTATTTTGTCTGCGGTAACTGCAATAATTTGTCCATGTCTATAACTCATATTGCCCTAATTTTTATTAGTAGAGTTGGCCAGGCAGTAATTTTACATAGAAATAATAGTTAAAATGTATTTTTGCTGGGTGTGGTGGTACACGACTTTAATCCCTGCACTGGGGAAGCAGAGGCAGGAGGATCTATATGAGATTGAAGCCAGCCTGGTCTACATAGTGAGATCCAGGTCAGCCATGGCTACCCTGTCTCAAAACACAAACAAACAAACAAACCCCAAACAACAACAACAAAAAGTATTTTCATGTGCAACCCAAGGTGTTCTATCTCTTGAATTCATCTGGAGGCTTATTTCATAAGTACTATTTGTTCTAGAACTTTCTATAACTCATTTTTCTAGTTTTGCTTTCCGTGTAAGCCCCATATATTTCATAGGCTAAATTGAGCATGAAAGTTGACCAGAGTCAGCAAGAAGACATGGTTACTGGCATCTTCTTGTTTGCACCTCCATTTCTTTTTTTTGTGATGTTACAGATTGAATCCAGGACTTCATGCATGCTAAGCAAGCGCTTTCCCCTGGAGCTACATTTCCAGTCTTCACAACTCTATTTCTATTCTAAAGAACTAGTAACTCTGTAGAAAGATCAGTAAGTGTTGGTGAATTACAACAAAAACAAGCGCAAGGTATACTGCACATGCGCAGTGAAATTTGTAACATTCTAAATCAAAAGGGGGATAACAGCTCATTAATTTCCCTTCACTTTTCAGGATACACATGGCCAGGGAAAGTAGAGAACTTTGATTATTTTTCCTTATTTAACAACATACTTTCTCTGTGTCTCAAGCTTAGAGTCTCAGAACAGTTTTTAAATAGAATTTAAAAAAAAAATCTAGCTGTTGCGTTGCCAGAGGAAAAGAGTCCAAGATTTTAATTTCAAGTTTAGTAAACATGCCAAAGCTTGTCTAAGGGAATACTTCAGCCCTTGATGAAAAGAAGCTTTAGAATCACCTGGAAGGGAGTTTAAATTATACAGGATACCTACTCCCATTTTGACCTATTCCTCCCAGGCTGACACTTTAGTTTCTCAGAATTCTATTCTTGCTGTAGGGGAGAGGGTGCCAGCCCAACACATACCACCAGGGGGCACCCTCTCCAAGACATTTGAGTTCTTTCTGGGTGGATGCTGTGGTTCTTATCGCACTCCTGTCAGCCCAGAGGGCACCTTTTGCTTAGGAACATCCTTTATATGAAATGAAAATTATTACTATTATTTTAAATTTTTGGGGGTCTTTTTGAGACAGGGTCTCCCTGTAGCCCCAGCTGTCCTGGAATTCACTATGTAGACCAGGCTGGCTTTGACCTCACAGAGATCCGCCTGCCTCTGCCTCCCGAGTGCTGGGATTAAAGGTGTGCGCCACTATGCCCGGCTTATTTTTTTAATTTTTATTTATTATTTTTATTTTATATGTATTCTTGTATTGCCTGAATCCATGTCATGCAATGCCGGCAGAGGAGAGAAGAGGCTGTTGGACCCCCTGGAACTGGAGTTACAGTTGTTAGCTGCCATGTGGGTGCTGGAATTTGAACCCAGGTCTTCTGCAAGAACAGTCAGTGTTCTTAACTGCTGAGCCATCTCTCCAGCCCCAAAATGAGAATTATTTTGTGTATTGTGTACATTGCTTCTTAGAAGGGTATTTTTAAAAAACCTGTAATGCCGTAATGAACAATTCATGATGTTATGTATTTTAACATGCTATGTATAAACATACCAGAAAATATATAACAAAGTACTCTTTAATTAGAAGCAACTGTTAACATGCAGACAAATATATATGTGTTATATTGTTGACTCCAATACTTTGAACAGCACCGACTCAAAGATGAATCAAAGAGGAAAGATGCACATGCCTATAGTCCTAGCTGCTTGGGAAGCTAGAACAGGATTCCTTCAGCATAGGAATGAGGCTAGTCTGGGCAATATAGCCAGACAAGAAAGAAAGAGAGGAAAGCAGAAAGAAGGAGAAGGGAAGCAGGGAAAAGAGAGAGGAGGGGGACAACAAGAAATTCAGGCCAAGTCTCTTATCAAAGCCCACAGAGAGCAAATGACCTTGGTAGAATTGGAACCCAGGTTTTCATATCATCAGTGCCTCAACGTTGTCACCACATCACATGCAGGCCTTTGACAAAGAGGTGACGAACAGATCTATCACTGTGGCAAATGGTGCTGTGTGCATTTCCAGAGACCTGGATGTAGGTCTCTGAAGAATGGGAAAATCTAACCCCAGGTGCAGATGTTACAAATACAACATGCTTCCTATGCACAGAATCTGTCACAGAGCTGGTAGAGGAATCCAGAGTCAAGCTGGGGACACTGAAGCAACCCAGAGACTGGCAAGGGCAGGAGGCTGCCATCTCCCTTGACTGTCAGGTGATGGGAGGTGAAATATTCCCAGAGGGAGCGGGCCTCCTAGGGGCAGCTGGAACCTCAGAATGGCACTCCATATAGGAGACAGGCCATTGCTGGAGAGGTCACCTGAAGCAGAGAGAGAGGGTGATATATGGTTTTCTCCCTTCCTGGCCCACTCCAATCTCCTGATAGCACTGCCCCTGGCTAAACCTAGTCAACAACTTCAGAAGCCTGAAAAACCACCCTGGGCTAGTCACCTTCCAGATGAGGGGGTGAGCAAGGGACTGCACCTGAGGGCAGAGGTAACAGGCACAGCACACTTTGTTTTGCTGTTGTTTTACAGAATAAGCAATTTAAAGTTCATTTAAATTGTGAACCATCTGTGTCTCTTCCTCTGGCTGAACTGGAAGCTCACTGTTTCCACTAGGCTGGGTGGCTCACAAGCTCCTAGGATCCTACTATTTCCTCCAGTGTTCCCTCTGCCCCCATCCCCAAAGCTGGGGTTACAGGAAAGCAGTCATGCTCCACTTTTTATGTGGGTGCTGGGGATGGGAAGTCAGGTCCTCCTGCTGGCAGAGTCAGCACTCCTACCCAGTGACACCCCCCCTCCTCCAACCCAACAAACCTGTATCTCCGTAAACCCGAGACACAAAACCACTGGAAAACAGTGAAAGCGGTTACAGAACACCTCCTCACCAAGGCGGGGCAGTCACATTGTCATGCTAATAAGGACGATCTTTGCTGTCCCTGCCTTAAGAGGAAGCTGAGTACTGAAGGGTCTAGTGAATTATAGGAAGACTCACTTACTGAAACAGTTTTGGGTCTTTTTTTTTTTTTTTTTTTTGCATGACTGTGTATGGTTTGAAGAGAAGGCACGCTTGTGCTAAGAGTTCTGTGCATTACAGGAATGTGAGGGTGTGGGAGACTTCTGGGTCTCGGGCTTTCTAGCCTAGGGTCTAGGGCTTTGGGAGTGGAAGGGAGAGCTGGAGCGCCCTCTAGTGGAAATGGCTAGACAGGCGTGGCTGCTAGTGCTTCTGGTCTTCAACCACAACTGAACCAACTGATGGCCTTTTCCGGATACTCCAAGAGAAACTACTGATGTCTTCCTAGATAATGCATCGAAAGATACTCAGTAAATATTACATTTTGTGTGATTCATATCCGGAAGAATTTCCAGAAAAGTGACTCTCAAAGTCCAGGCCTGTAGGTGAAGCAGCAGACTAGGAAGGTGTCAATGTGAGCACAACCCTGAACAAGGCATAGTTAGTTCCTTCTGGAAGAATGGCTTTCCTGATTTATGCAACTGAAAAAAAAAATCAGTTTATCCTGCAGTTTCTGATAGCTCTGGCTAAGTAGGGCCATTCTGTCGTTAAGATTACAGACTTCGGTAAATAACTTTCCTTTACCATTTTCTGCAAGTCTGTCCTTTTTCTCTCCCTACCAGTGCTTTTCACCACACCATCAACAGCTCCCCACCCACCTCCGTCTGCCCCACCCTGCTGCTCTGGGACTCTATTACAGCAAATAAGATCAGCTAGGCTCAGAATCCGCTCCTCCCCCCTCAACAGCTAAATTGTCTAAGCCTAGCCTTCTGTGTTTGCAGCACTGTGGCCTGGTGTCTTACAAAAGCAATGCATCTTTCTGGAAAAGGCAGACCTCCCCAGTGTTAGATGCCCACACTAGAACCTTATACTTGCACCCCTGCTTCCTTAAAATTCCCAGGCTAGATGAAAAACAAGCTGGGCTTTATCCTCCCGGCATTTATTGCCGGACATCCAAAGCCTGGGATCGAAACTGCATTCAGTCTCTGTCAACAGCATTTCACACGATGTGTTTTCGTAGTTGCTCATTTACTTCTCATACATTCAGGTAGCTGTGATATTTTCTAATTCTACAGGTAAGGGAGGCATCTGGGACTCAAAGGTCAAGAGCCTTGGTCTTGCAGAACTGTACTAGGGTTCCAGGCGCACTAACACGAAAGAACGTGACTGAGATTTCTGAGGACCTGGGTTTGAATCTCGACTCCATCAACAGTCCTCAGACCAGTGATCTCACCTCCTTGCGTCCGAGTTGTGCCTCATCTCAGAAGACAGGAGCTCCAATTCGGGACTCTTATGAGGATGGTAAAACAATGCCTATTAAGTGTCTAACAGTGCCTGGCGCACTGGAGCCTGTGAGCTCCCTTTCAGACCCCAAGCTTAGCGAGCTGCTTCTCCTGTTTCTACAGCAGCTCCTCCCTCTCGGAGCCGCCCAGGTCTTGGGGTGTCAACTGTGGAGCGCTATGCCCGTCTTGACGCGATAGCTGCTTCAGGTACCACCGATCCTGCAAGGCACTTTGGGGAGAAATGTGGGGGAGAGCTCTGAAGAGGGGTGGCAGGAAGTGGATGGAGAGGGTGGGGGGACAGAAGGAGGACTGCTGCACCCACTGCGCACACCGCAAAGGGGCCCATCCACACCGCCCGCACTTTCGGTGTCCCCAAGTGGCCGATGCCTGCCCTCGTCCCTCACTTCAACCTTGCTTCTTCCCTTGGTGGGCAGCTCTGGCTGGTGTCTCCAGGGCAGAGAGGGCGCGTGGGCGCGCGGGCTCCGCGCCCCCGGCAGCTCAGAACTGCGCTGGCCAGAGCAACGGGTACCGCCGGGCGCAGACTGACAGTGGGCGGGGAGCTGGACGCGGGAGCCCGGCGCGCGCCACCAGGCTAGTGTCGCCGAGCGAGGCCGTGACGGTAGCGAGAGCACAGATCTCGGAGCACGCGGTGTAGGGGGTGCGAGCTGTGCCGGGAGGACCCGAGCGCCATTGTCCCGAGCGGGCGGCTTCGGGCCTCGCGGGGCTCCCAGAGGCCGGCCGTGCTCACAGGAAGGGGACGGCAGGAGCGCGGGGCGCACACCGGGCGGGGCAGGGGGTCAGTGATGATCGGGCGCGCGGGGAGGCTGCACGCCACCGCCGCCGCCTGGAGCATCTGCCGCCCGAGCTGCAGATCGCGGCCGCCGCCCGGGCCATGGAGACGCTGAACGGCCCCACGGGCGGCAGCGCCGCGGACGCCAAGCCGCAGCCGGCCGGCCAGCACCACCGCCACCACCACCTGCACCCGCTGGCGGAGAGGAGGCGGCTGCACCGCGCGCCCTCGCCCGCCAGACCTTTCCTCAAGGACCTGCACGCGCGGCCCGCGACGGCCTCGGCCGCCCCCTCTTCCGGCCGTGCCCCGGTGCCCGCCGCTCCTCGCTCGCCCAGCCTCGCGGGGAAGGC
>NW_008339923.1:7242032-7255892 GCF_000622305.1 Nannospalax galili
AGCCGAGCCGCCGCCCGCCGCCACCAAAGGCCGCAAAGCCAAGCGCGGCCCCGGGACGCCCCCCGCCCGCGCCCTCGGCCCCCTGACCCCCGCCGCAGCGGTCCCCGCCGTGACCCTCTCTGTGACCTCGGTGGCGGGTTCCCTGGCCCCTGGCTCGCGTGTCAGCCACACGGACAGCAGCTCCGACCTCTCCGACTGCCCCTCCGAACCCCTGTCGGACGAGCAGCGCCTGCTCCCCGCCGCCAGCAGCGATGCCGAGTCCGGCACCGGCTCCAGTGACCGCGAACCCCTGCGAGGAGCAGCCACGCTGGGCTGCGCAGTACGGGGGGCGCCGCCGGACAGCCCCGAGCCCCCGGTTCTCCTGGCTGCGCCCCCGGCCCCTGGGTCCTGTCTTGGGGGCCGAAGCAGCCCAGGCGGGCCCCTCCCGGTGTCTCCCGGACCCGGTGCGCCATCTGAGAGAGCGATTCCTGGGACCCCCAAGGAGCCCAACTTGGGCGAGCAGCCCCGGCTGGTGGTGGTGGCTGAGGAGGAGGAGCTGCTGCGGGAGATGGAGGAGCTGCGCTCGGAGAATGACTACCTCAAGGTGAGCATCCGCTAGGGTGGCAGGTGTCGCGGAGAATTTTCTGCTCCCGGAGCATCAGGCTGCCACCAGTAGGTCCTTGCGAGCCCAACGTCCTGGGGCCGCACTAGCTCCTTACCCTTTCTGCTTTGTGCTTTATTGCCCCCAGTAGTCATTAGATCCTGGTGACTTAACCCAAAACTTGTTGGAAGGACCTGTAGGTCTTTCTCACACTTTCGCTTTTCTTGTTTTTAAAAGTCTTGTTGATTTCGTTGATGCCTTTTGTTTTTGGTGATTGTGTTTAGGGAAAGGTGGCTGGCGGCTATAAATCGTTTTGGATGCTGTGACCCCTGCAGTGTCACCTGTTGAAGAGGGTTATCCAGCCGTTCAGCTGTGACCTTCACGTGCACTCATGTGTGAGTTCGCTGTGTCAGATTTGCCTGCAGGACCTCCTGCTAGTTCAGAAACTGCCAGGGGCCCGCCCTATCTCCTCCGTGCCCCTGGGGTATAGCAAAGGGACTGGGTCATTTTCGTGATAAACTTTAAGTTCCGAAAGGGACCCTTGAACTTGCAGCCTGGATTCAGGGACAGTATTTCCGTTGGCAATCCTTTCTACGTGTCTACAATCAGGTTTTCCTGTGTCAGGAAAGGCCACACCAGTTCTTTCAAGGAATTGCAGCCTCCCACACTCTGAGTACTAGCCAACCCAGCCTGCTAACAGCGGTTTTAGCCTTGTTAGCATTAGGATGCATAATCCGACTCCGTCTTTTCTGCAGAGCAGAGGGTTTAAACTTGGTGTGTGAGGCAAAGACAATTGAGGTGATTTGAGAGAAAATAAAGGGGATGGTAGTGAGAGTGACTTTTAAATTATTGTAATCCTCAGTAAATAACTCCTGTGGTGTAAATCTATTCATGCATCAATTAAGATCTTGAATATTCGCCAAAGAGGCAGGGTGTCCCTGCTTCATCTGTGAGTTACCTGATTGAGCTATTTTCTTAGCAAGCATTGAATCTACCCGATTGAGGTCCAGTTTTGAGTGCCTGAGACTGAGGTTCATGTTTAAAAATTTTTTTTTTAATTTACTGATTTTATGTGGATGAGTGTTTTG
This sequence comes from Nannospalax galili, assembly GCF_000622305.1. NCBI lineage: Eukaryota > Metazoa > Chordata > Mammalia > Rodentia > Spalacidae > Nannospalax > Nannospalax galili. The sequence goes on from NW_008339923.1 coordinate 7,243,701, forward strand.
CCTGCATGTAAGTGTACCACGTGCATGCATGAGGTTCAGTTTGTTAAGGTGATGGTAGTGAAGTGTGCAGTTCAAGCTGGAATTAGCACCCTGACTGTGGGTCCTCGAAACTCAAATCTCCTCGGGAGCTGCTTTTGAGTCCGGTACTTAGGTTATCTCCTGCAAAGACAAGGCAGCCAGAGGTGAGAACAGAGCACTTTGGGACTCAAGGATGTTTCCAATAGTATATCTATCTGCTTCTGTCATTTGCCCTTATGTAATAGACAGCGGAGTGGAATTCAGAGGTGCTGAAAAGAAAAAGGCAGCTATGTGGTATGTGGCTCTCATGCATAGTACTTTTGCAGATCCCTGGTAAATGTCAGCTCCCTGAGGGGGTGAAAGATAAGGATGCTCTTTGCAGCCCAGCTATTAGCCTAACCTAGGACCTGTGACCTATAGTATTTCTGATTAAATCATATGTATCCAAATTAAAGTTGCTGAGCAACAGAAAACAGAAAAAGTGTTTCTTACTTAGAGTGGGCAACCTAGACATCACTTCCAAGTTAATTTTTGGACAACTAGTTATTTGCCTTATTTAAATTTTAAAACATGGGTAGATTCTCCATGAATGAGATAGCTATCTGCTTTTGGAGTATGATAGTGTATTTGATACTCACTGGATGTTTACAGAGTAGGTATTGGTTTTGCCCACATCCTTCAGACCCCATCATGCTAGATGTAGGATACAGGGCCTGAGCATGCTAAGCAAGGACTATACCACTGACCCTCGAGTACCTGCTGCTGTTATATTTATCACAACTCCAATTCTACAGACAGTTCTGGGTGCTGAGAACCAGAAACTTAAGGGACTTGCCCCAAAGAGGAACTGCCTCTCTTAGCTGTGTTCAGAACCTGTATACCAGGCTGTCCCCCAGTTGCCAGCAAGGCTGGTGTTCTTGGTGTACACTGTACACTGCCTCAGAGCTGTTTCATTAGCTCTCTGTGTTCCTGGTTTGCTTTCCTAGGGGACCTCTATTCTCCCAGGTGAGGGGCCTGTAATGAGCATCTCTCTGCTAGCCTGTGTGTGAAGGGCCCTATAAATACCAATGGCAAGGTTTAATCTGCAAGAAATGTTCAATTGCTGTGTCCTGGGGAGACAGGGTCATGGCCATCTGTTTGCTAAACCTGAGTCCATCCTGAGGCCTTTTCTTGGACAGCAGGAGAGAGAATTGGTTAGAGGGAGTCTGAAAGAGAGCAGGAAACCAGAATAATCCCCCTCCTCTCTCTCTCTCTCTCTCTCTCTCTCTCTCTCTTTCTCTCTCTCTCTCTCTCGTGATGTATGTTTGTTCCTTCAGAAGCTTAAATTATAATAGTTTAATTTATGAAAAAAAACAAGAATCCTGATGGACTTGTCTACATGTCAGTGAGCCTGCCCACTTATGTAGAGTGGGACTCTGAATGCCAGTGACATCAGGGGGTGTGGGCAGCAGCCCTGCCTTTCTTTGTACATAGTGGCTAGAATATACACATTACAAACTCAACTACCACCTTTTTGTTATTGGTGTTGCTCTGAGTACTTTAAAAAATTTGTGGGGTTTTTTGTTTTATTTTTTGAGACAGGATCTCCCTGTAGCTCCATCTAGCCTAGAACTCTCTGTGTAGACCAAGCTGGTCTTGATCTCAGAGGTCCCACCTGCTTTTGGCTCCAGTGCTGGAATTAAAGTGGTGTGCCACTATGCCTGGCTGGGTACTTCTTTTGGATGATAAAGTGCTTTCTTTACCTTCTACTTGGTTTAGCCAGTGTTGCACAGATCTCCCACAGTGCTAGCTAATAAGAAACTTGGTCTAGTATTTTACTTCCTTATACTCTACAGGGTTGTGGCCGAATTTCCCGAGACAGTGCTGTCACCATCACGGTGCAACACTGTTACAGTCTGAGGGTTTGAATGACCAAAGCCTCATCAAACAGGAAGGCCAATACAACTCTAGGAAGATGTTCTTGATCAGGAAATTCTAGAAGAAGCTCTTGGTTTTTAGCATTCCTTCTGAACTGCTGTGTAGAGTATGTAGGGTTGTCCTGATCCCACTTCCTGCCCTTTCATCAAGGGAACTGAAAAAAACAAAATGCTTTCCCATGAAACTACAAGCAGAAATACACATGGGGTGTCGTTTGACCTCTGAAGAACTCAGATACCTAGCAGTTTTCAGAAATTAAGACAAGCGACTGAACTCAGTTATCCGAGGCCTTTGAGTTTTTCTCATACATTGGCACGTTTCTTAATGGTGAGGACTGACTTGCACAAACACTAGCCTGCCTCCTCCCTGCCAGGCAACTTGCTTGAGTGCTTTAGGACAATCAGAAAAACAGGCTTTGCTCTTTGTCCACAAATTAATTATGCCCTCCATTTCCACAGGCTTTTCATAATGTAATCACTGAGTTTATTGGCCTATTTTGGGAATGCTTTTAAGCAGTTTTACTTTTTACTGTGATATATTCACAACCTGCCCCCTGACAGTGGACACCTCAGTGCTGATGACCTGCAGGGTGGCCAGGATTGGGATAAGAAGGACTGTTTTTGTTTGTTTTTTGTTTTTCTCATTAAAAGAAAATGAAAGCAGATAACTTTGGCTTCTTGGGAGGAATAATTCTTTAAAAAAAAATATTTTATGGGTCTGGAGAGATGGTTCAGCAGTTGAAAGCACTGACTGCTCTTGCAGAGGACCCGGGTTCGATTCCCAGCACCCACATGGTGTCTAACAACTGTTTGTAACTCCAGTTCCAGGGGATCCGATGCCGTCTTTTGACCTCCACAGGCATTGCATAACACAGGCACATTTATACACATGCAGGCAATACACTCATGCATATAAAAATAAAAATAAAATAGAATATTAACAAAGATAATAAATATTTTGAGACTATTACCTGTGTCATACAGCGTGAAGGTCAGAAGAGGGTGTTGCATCCCCTGGAACTGAGGTTACAGATTGTTGTTACCACCATGTGGGTGCTGGAATTCGAACTTGGGTCCTTTGCAAGAGCAGCCAGTGCTCTTAACTGCTGAGCCATCTCTTCCTCCTGGGAGGAGTGGTTCTTAAGAGATATTGAGGTTTTAGTGTTTTGGGAAGTGCTATGGATTGGACCCCCACCATCAGTGTATTAAACACAGGCTCTACTACAGAGCAACATCTTCAGCCCCTGAGGTTCACTTGTTGATGGCAGCATGTCCCCAGCTGACTCAGCCTTGTCATCCTTCCTGTCGCTTGGGGGGAGTCTTTTGATTTTCAAGCTCTAAAGGGGTTTATTCCATCTGGCTGCCTGGATACCAGGTGCTCAGCATGGTCTAAAGGGAATACTTTGGGCAAGAATTAGCAGCTCTCAGTTGCCCAGAAGTGACCACTCCTCCTTTCTTCCCCTCCCCCTCTCTTTCCTTTTGTTGGGGTGGGGGATAGTGGTGGGAGAGTTAACAAGGACAGTATCCGTTATTTTCCGACAGTCTGCTTTCCATATGAATTCCTTATTCAGCTGTGAAAGTGCCACTAATGCTAATCTTAGGGTAGCAAGATGCTGTCTATGATCATGGCCAGTAGCTACTGAGCTGCCAGGCTGGACTGTCACTTGGTAAACAATAGTAGCAGCCCCTGTGCCTTCTGAGCTACAGCTGGGACTCTATACAGAACATTTCCATTATCCCAAGGGAAATGAGGTGGATTATTGGTATATGACAAAAGACAATGGTTTCTGTCTGCAACTCCCAGAAGATGGAACAATTGCAACAGTAACCAGAGGACTGCTCTTCACATGCAAGTTGGGTCTATTTACAAGGAATTACTCAAATAGAAATAGCTACTGCTCTGAGTTTTTTAAATCCACATAAAAAGTGATGGGCTTCATTATGACATTTTCTCTTTTTTTTTTGGTCTTTTTGAGACAGGGTCTCCCTGTAGCCCCAGCTGTCCTGGAACTCACCATGTAGACCAGGCTGGTCTTGAACTCACAGAGATCCACCTGCCTCTGCCTCCTGAGTGCTGGGATTAAAGGCATGCGCCACCACGCCCTTTTAAAAAATTTTCATTTATCATGTTTATGTGTATGCGTGTATTGCCTGCATGTAGGTAAATGCACCCCTGTCGTGCAATGCCTGCAGAGGTCAGAAGGGGCTGTCAGATCCCCTGGGACTGGAGTTATGGACAGTTGTTAGCTGCCATGTGGGTGCTGGGATTCGAACCCCGGGTCTTCTGCAAGAACAACCAATGTTCTTAACTGCTGAGCCATCTCTCCAGCCCCTCATTATGACATTTTCATGCATATATGCTATTATACTTTGTTTGATTTAAGAGAAATTAAGATTGGAATATAAACATTAATATGATCAAGGGCTTTGATTACTTATACCAAGAAAACATGAGTTTGGATAAAACTGTTCTTTTATTCATTTGTACAATGGCACCTCATTGTGTCTCCAATTTGATATTTATGATAAACTTGATTTGGTATCTGTAGGCAAAGGGATGGATCATTGGACAGCTTTATACTACTTGAAGAATCCATCTTAAATGGGGTTTGGTGGGGTATGCCTTTAATCTGAGCACTGGGGAGGCAGAGGCAGATAGATCTCTGTGAATTTGAGGCCAGCCTGGTCCACATAGTGAGTTCCAGGCCATTAAAGGCTTCATAGTGAGACTTTGTCTCAAAAAGAATTAATTTTGTATAAAATATTTAAAAATAATAGGTATGAGCCTGTGAGATGACTCAGTGGGTAAAGATATATGTTACCAAACCTAACAACCTGAGTTCCATCTCTGGGATCCACGTGGTAGAAGAGAACCAACTCCCGAAAGTTGTCCTCTGACCTCCACAGGGTGTGCGTGCCCCTTCCCATAAATAAAATGTAAGAAAAAAAATTAAAAAGAGCAAAACATATAAAAATAAAAATATAATTAAAAACTAGAATAGTTTTTCAATCAATTACTGACCTAATGCTTGAATATATCTAACCAACCTGATGTTAATTCAATATAAAACTGTTGGTTAAGGACAGTTTTTTCCTTATAATTTCTGTGTATAAAAAGATATCAGACATCAGATTTAAACACTGTATGTTCTGTTTCATTTGATTTTCTCAAACTTTTAAATGGCAGGTATCTTTTAAGGTTCTGAAATCTAGTATACCCTAGGAAGTTTATGTAATGTTAGTTTGAAAGTCACAAACCACCGTGGCCCTAATCTAAGTAATGACAGTTTTTGCTTTTCAAGTGGCCCTTGCCAGCTTGCATGTTTTATTATTTGTTTCTGTGATAACCTACTTTCACACAACCTGAAAACTGCTTTTTTCCAGACACCATGGAAAGGCTTGAAATGCTGGCCTCAGTCTTACCTTGGAGACAGACATGTTGTGTGTTGGAAGACGTTTAAACTCTAGGCCTTCAGTACCCTGTTCTGTTGTTGCTGTGGTGGTGTTTTTTGAGACAGGGGTGTCTCACTATGTAGCCCCAGTTGTCCTGGAACTCATCATGTGACCATCCCAGGCTGGCCTCCATTCCCAGGGATCTACTTGCCTCTGCCTCCTGAATACCAGGAAAAAAGCTAATTACCACACCTGGCTAGTGGTTTTTGAAATGCACATCTTCATACCTTTGCTGAATTTTACAGTGTTTCACCAAGGAGCAGTTGCTGTAATGGTCAGCACTGTCAGGCTTTAAATGTCAGGCTGCTTTTATTAGTTTACAAGGATGGTGGGATTTTAAAAAGTACAATTGAGGGTCTGTTACCATTTCATCTGTCCCAGTTGTGAATAATTTGTAGTATTTATTGGAAAGCCTGTGCATCTTTAGAAGCAGACGGCTACAGGTTTGCAGGCTGGCTTATTTTATTAGTTCTGAGACTTTGGACATATTAAGAGACCCAGCCTTAGTTTGGTTAAGTTTCTAAAATGGAGGTTATTTTAGGGTTAGTAATGAGGGCAAAGTGCATAATGTAGGATGCCTTCTGTTTTAGAAGTTTAGATAAAATACAAGGTTTTAGAAGCAATGGTTGAAATGAATGTAATAATTCTGGTCTCTAATTTTCTTTTCAATGCCCTGAATATTGGTGCCTGTTTATGCCCAGAATAAAATTATCTGTTTACACATGGCCTGCTCAATGAGGGAGCTGAAGGTTCATTCAGTCCATAAAGAGTTTTAGCCTGCAATGGTTGTTTGTACATCTCTCTGTCATATCCAGCAGTATGAGGTCTCCTGCTGCAATATGGTAAACATGGAGAACATTTTTATTTCCGGAAACTGTGTTTTACATCAATTTATATATGTATCCAGCATTATGTATATAGCATTTTAAGAACTTTGTTTTGAGTAACAGGTAATTCCAGGCATTAATGACTGTTTTTAACCCTGGCTTCTCTGAAACTAGCTATGTAGGCCAGGCTGGCTTTGAACTCATAGTGATCTGCCTTGCCTCTTGAGTACTGGGATGCACCACCATACCTTGAGACTTCTGACTTTTCTAGACAAACTTTCTAAACGGAAGAGCAAGCCCAAACAATTTGTTTCTCAGCAGAAGGGCCAACACCACTGCATATGAATGTGTATGTATTAATTTAGAATACAGTGATTATTGATTGTATTGGACTACTTTTTTAAAAAAAATAATTATCTAGAATAATTACTTCTAACTCCTTGAGAAACAAGCATTTCCATTAGGTTTTTTCACAAAGTTTAGTTTATCCAATTCCTGGATAGGACGCAAGTGAACTTAACCTTGATTTTTGAAGATTCAAGATGAACTTTCTACTTTCTTATCAAAAGCATGACACCTGTGGGACAGTCTGTTGATCAGGATAGTGTGGACGACAGGTGGAACCTACAAGCTGGGGTTAGAGGGGATGGGCTCCCATATTTGTGCTCTTTCTACGACATGGCCCCGTGCTAAGGTGGACTATAGAGTCCTCTTCCTCCATTGGGTGCCCACCTATATTTTCCCATGAGAATTCCCAGGTCATTTATTATTGTATTTCCTTTATTTAATCTTATTCAGGATAATCTCATTTTCAGGGTATTTTTCTCTGTTCAGTGTCCTGTCTACTTGAAGCTCAGCTGTTTGGAAACTCTTGTTTATTGTAAGTAAATCCTAGACCGTAAGAACAAATGCGGGATTAGGGAGAGTGGTAAGAACCCTTGGAACCTAGGAACAATCCAAGTAGCCAGGCAGGAACAAGTTTGGGTGAGACATTGTTTTTTTTTCCCCCCTTTGGCCTAAATATTAATTGAACAAAATAAATCGGAATAACTGAGCACAACTTATTCTGTAGGCATTTGAATAATCAATTATTTAAACAAATTGCAGAATTTTCTAGAATGCTTTCTCTAATATCCTTTCAAATGGCTCCTCTTGAAGTCTTTACCATTCTTCACTAGAATGTATATTCCCTCTACTGCAGCTAAGTCTACTACTTTGGGAAGTTTTCATGTTTAGGTTGCAACGCTGGAGCAAGCAATGTTGCAGTTAATTTGATTTTCATTGTCTTTGCTGTTTGGTCTTTTCTGTGTTGATGGTGTTCCTGTGTATTCATCCCACAAATAATTTTTGAGAGACTATTGTGTGCCTTGTGCTCTGACTATAAAGAAGGACCAGCAGACAAGGCTTTAGACCTTCAAAGCTTTTAGGATGGGTCACAATAAATAAGAAAAAAAAAGCTCAGATAATACTAGATGACAATAGAAGGACAAAAATAGAGCAAGGCAAGAGAGACTGTGGGACTGGGCAGGGGACCTTACCCTTGTACCTTCCAAATTATTTGAGGAGCCTGTGAGGTTCCCACAGATCTGGGCAGGAATATTTCCTAGAGGTGAGGCCTGCTGGCCCCTAGAAGCCCTGAGGCCTAGTGTGGTGGGAGGGAGGAAGGACTTTGAAGAAAGAAAAGGAGAGGTCCTGTAGGGTTAAGGTAGTGAGTGGAGGGGTCTAATTTACATACCAAAGGATTAGTCTGCTGCCTAAGAATAGATTCTGGAAGGATTAGTGGGCCTAATGGGGAAGCCAGAAGCCCCCTCTGGAAGCATTGGATTATGCTGGGGATAATGGCCTGGACCCTGAACTGCTACCGGGGTTTGGGATCCTGGGAGAAGTGAGCCACCCACTGAGATGATAATAGTGCTCCTCTTGGCCTGTGGGATGAGAGGAAAGTTGGAGCCACATCTCCATCTGTTTGTCAACAGCATTACAAGTTCAGTTTAAAGATTCAAAATGGTATTATTTTGCAATGCTAGAATCAAACACTTTATTCCATAAAATTGAGAGTTCCATGTTGATATAGAAAGGGAAGGACTGAAGAAAACAGAAACAAAGAACAAAGAGCAGATTGGCTGTTTCAAAGATGCTTTCCTTGTAAGGCAGTGAGAGGGACACAGAGCCATAGAAAAATAACAGATTAGTTAATCAGGTTACTTCAGGTTACTCCCCTCCCTGTAAAGATTAAAGCCCTGGGAATTCATTATCATGCATTGAAACTGGCCTGTTTGGGACATTTGGCTATTAATGCTCCTGATTCTTCAGGTCACATAACAACATGGTTTTGTTTGGTGACATGGAATTTAGCATGACTGTCTTCACTTGGATATTTAGGCCAGTCTCTGTAGGGGTGTAAGGCAGAGCTCAGTGCAAAACAATTTCACAAAATCTATAATTTTATGTAATGTTCAGCCTCCAGAGTGTGTTCATGTTGGTGATAACAAAAGGGGATATGGAGAATAAAGGAGAGAGGAAAAAACAAAAAACAAAACAAAACTGACCCAATGTATATTTTTGAAATAATGAATAACAGAGAGCCCGACTCATTAGATAAAATTGCTTAGTGTTAAAATTTGTATTGTGGAATAGAATTTTAGAGACATTAACAGACTTTCTGTAATTCCAGGGCAATTAACAGTTATTATCCTACTACAGTTTGTCTCCATTGAAGGAGATGGGATAGTCTGATTCATCTTAGTGCCTGTATCGTTAGAGGGTTAGGTCACTTTGGGTTTGAATCTGAAGGCTTAATTATCTGCAGAGCTGATTTCACTTATGGAAAAGTAAGGAAGTAAAATGGGTGGAATAGGTTCTAAGAGGCTGAATGGAATCATCTAGGCTGGTTTTTACTTCCTGACTTTAAGAGATTTGAATACTTGGTGACCTGTGAGAATTTCCAGAGGTCCCTTGCTGTCTTCCCCTCTATGGCCATGAACTGATGGGTACTTACATACATTTGACATTTAGTGTTTGGGTTGGAGTGGTGGACTGGGAGAAATGCATCCTTTGAGTTGGGTCTGGTTCATGTGCCTATCCTGTCTGGTTTCCCAGGATGAGCTGGATGAACTCCGTGCAGAGATGGAAGAGATGAGAGACAGCTATCTAGAAGAGGATGTTTACCAGCTGCAGGAGCTTCGGCGAGAGCTGGACCGAGCCAACAAGAACTGCCGGATCCTGCAATACCGACTCAGGAAGGCGGAGCAGAAAAGCCTGAAGGTGGCAGAGACAGGGCAGGTGGATGGGGAACTTATCAGAAACTTGGAGCAGGACTTGAAGGTGAGCAAGATAGCCCAGGCATCCTCGAAGGCATGGGCTCGCCCATCTGACAAAACTGAGCTGGAAGCTCCCCCATCTGCATATCACACGATCATCTTTTTTGCCATTTATTACAGTGCTAAGACTTGAACCCAGGGAGTCACTGCATACCATACTAGACAAGCACTCCACCGCTGAGTCATACTCCCAGCTTGCTGATGCATAGTTGTTTTGTGTTTATTCGGGTAGGCAGATGGCAGGGTCTCTTTCTATGTTGCTTAGCCCAGCTTATACTGGGTTCAAGCATGATCTTGCAACATCAGCTGGGGCTAGAAATGTGTGCCACCCTGCTAGGCTGAGACACTGGCTTTTTAATTTTTTTTTCCTTCTTATGTCTGCCTCAACAAATTTTTTTTTAATTTAAAATATTTTGTTATTTTTATTTTATGTGTACGCGTGTATTAAATGCACCTGTGTCCTGCAATGCCTGCGGAGGTCAGAAGAAGCTGTCAGATCTCCTGTAACTGGAGTTACGGACTGTTGTTAGCTGCCATGTGGGTGCTGGGATTCGAACCCGGGTCTACTGCAGGAACAGCCAGTGTTCTTAATCACTGAGCCATCTCTCCCCTGCCTCAACAAATTTAAGCTTAAACATTCTTGGTTTACTTAATAGCGTATGTTTAAGTCTATGACTTTGATGGCCTAAGATTTGAATCTGTCATAAAGTGGATTAAACTAAACCTTTTTTAAGAAGTTGTAGTAATCGGGCCAGTGAGGTGGCTCAACAAGTAAAGGTACTTGTTGTCCAAGCCTGAAGGCTGACGTTTGATCCCCAGGACCCACAGGGTGGAAGGAGAGAACCAACTTCCAAAAGTTGTCCTCTGATCTCCACATGTATACCATGGCATGTATACACACACACACACACACACACACACACACACACACACAATAAATGTAAAGAGTTTTATTTGTTTTCTTTTCATTTTTTGAGACAAGGTCTTCCTATAGCCCCAGCTGGCTTGGAGCTTACTATGTTGACCAAACCGGCCTTGATCTCACAGAGATCCACCTGCTTCTGCCTCCCAAGTGCTGGAATTAAAAACGTGTGCCAGTACACCTGGCAGTAAATAAAGTTTTTAATGTAGTAATAAATCTATAATAAATAATACCTTCAGTATTATTTATACCCTTTGCTCGCTCCATGAAGAGCAATGCTCTGTCATGACCTGATCATAAAATTATTTGTGTAGAGATGGATTATGCGTGATATCTTCCCTTATCCTCCCTTTTGTGAAATATTTGTGAAATCTCATCTAGCTTTATAACAGGAAAAGAATCTGCAATTCTATTACAGTTGAAACCACTAACAAAAGGTCCTTCAGTGTGAGGAAATGACAATTTATAGTTCACTTAAGTCTTTCCTCAATGGCTGTTAGAAAGTAAAGGTCTTTAATTGCTTTGAACAGGGAAACATTTCAGCCTCACTAGAGCCATAGAAGACATCTTAAAACTTGACTACATTGAACATCTATTGCACACAGAATTGTTTTTAGTTTTACTTTTTAGCAGTTGGGTTTCATACCGGTTTGTTTGACAGGAAGCATGTGACCACAGGGAGAATCCCATACTCATTGATAGCCGTTTCCATGGTTTGTCTGTCATGCCTAGTCAGTCATATTTTACCTTGTAATGTTGGTTTCATGTTTTAAATTTACTGAGTATCCCTTATCCAAAGTGTTAGGGTCCAGAAACAATACAGATTTTGGAGCAGTTCAGATGTTGGAGTTTTGAACCAGAGAGGTGCAACCTATAATTCTTTCTGTATTAAATACAGGTCTGTCACATAGTTCCATAATTTTTGCTACTATCATGTTTCTTAATAATCTTGTCTCTGAGGTTGTCTGATATCCCCCTTAATACCTGGACTTCACATCCTGATGATGGCCGCTGTGTGCCCAATGCAGGTAGCCAAAGATGTGTCTGTCAGACTGCACCACGAGCTTGAGACTGTGGAGGAAAAGCGAGCTAAAGCTGAAGATGACAATGAAACTCTCCGACAACAGATGATTGAGGTGGAAATCTCCAGACAGGCCCTCCAGAATGAGCTGGAGAGGCTGAAAGAGGTAATACAGCACCTTTTGGGGTTTAGTTGTTGGGAATTCGGGACTCCTTACATCTTTATTCTTATGCTGGAAAGCAGGAGTCAACCAACCACGGAAGCTCTTTGACTCAGGAGTTAAGAATGGTATATTCACTGTAGACAAACAAACAAACAAACAAACAAACAAAAACCATAAACACACAAATACAAAGAAGATTATGGAACAAAGACTGGCTTGCTTGCAAAGTCTGAAGGATTTACTGCCTTTTACAGAAAAAGCTTACAGAACCTCGTCTAAATCTATTTCTTATCATTTCTATTCAAATGAGCTGACCATTAATTCCTGTGTGACTATTGTTACTAGAGTACAGAACTGAACAGTAGCTTTTTCCTGAGTTTTCTTATAGTGAGATGGGAAGTATATTTTGTTTGTCCATCAAAACAGATACGTGCTGCATACACAGGTACATGTGTGCACACATACATCTATTCAGCCAGTATGATTTAAATATAGATATTCTCTAACATTACAGAGTGATTGTGCTAGCAAAGTTGTCTAGAATATATATAT
>NW_008339923.1:7255931-7285149 GCF_000622305.1 Nannospalax galili
ATGTTTATATATATATATTTAATTTGCATGTTGCAATGTAAATCCTGATTTGACTTCTTTTTGACTTCTATTATAAGATTGAAGCTGAGTGTTTTCTTGGAAAACACCCTGCATACTGATGAAATGAAAAGGTACTAGGGAAGGTGCTGAGTTACTTGTTCAAGCTGACATGTGACCTACTGACAGCCTCATTTAGCAGTTCATGTCTTTTGGATCGTTTCTTTATCCACCTCATCATTGCCATCCCCTGAGTGCCCAGCACCACATTTTCAGGCTGGGGCCTGAAGACATGAATGTGCGCTGCGGTCCTTCAGGGTGCCCAAAGTTTACACACAGGTAGCAGAACACAAATCACAGCAAAACAGTGATTGTGTCACCTCTGGTGTTCACCCCCACCACTTCTGATCATGACCATGCAGTCTCTGAAAGTCCTGTTTTCTTTATCTTTTATCTGTCCCCTTTGTCACTGAGATCCTTCTGTAATTGAGCTCCAAAGAAGAGGGCATAATGTCTGGTTCACTGTGGGGTCCTTGTACCTGGACTGGTGCCTGACATGCTGAGTGAGGGAGGGAACAGAGATGAGAATACAAAGCTGTGGTGATTATGGCTTGCTGGGCGAGGCTTCACAGAGCAGGTTAGCTTCTGAGAGCTTGCTGTCATAATGAATAACCCACACCCTTTAACTTCTGCCTGGATTCACTGCCAGGATGGGGGAATCTGCACTCTAGTTGTGGGTCTTTCAACACATTTACCATCTGTGGTTTTTTTGCCCCCTGCTTTTCCTTTGGTCTAAGTACACCATAGAATTTCCAGTTTAAGCCTCATCTTGTATGCACAGAAAATAATTCAGAGTTATGTTTTATAGGATTGATCTGGATAGATGTTTTTTGTATTAATTTATAAACGTACATATTATATATGTGTGTATACATATACACATGCACACAGATATAAACATACACTGGTACCATGGGATCTGCAGGAGATGGTTCTAGCACCCCCACAGAAACTAAAATCTTTGTATTCTCAGGTTCTTTACAAAAAATGTTATAGTATTTCCAAAGAACTTGTATACACCTGCATGCTTTAAATCATCTCTGTATTATACATAATGCCTAATATAGTATAACTGCTATAGAAATAGTTGTTCTGTCATGTTGCTTAGGGAATATAAGAAAACAGTCTTTTTTGTGGATTGGTTGAATCTGATGGTGCGGAACCCATGGATACAGAACTCTGCCTACATATATATTTTAAGCGGTTTCTTTTTGCATATATTTAAATAGTTTTGGGTGAGACTTGGAACCTCTTGGGATGAAGAAATTATTGTTGCTCTTGAGACATTAAAAGAAAGGCCAGATGAGGCAAAGGTTTTCCTAGTGCCTGATGTTGACTCAGGCAGATGTGAGGAGAGAAGTAGAGGGATCAGCCCCTCTCTATATGGGTTAAAATTATACAGAGGGATTGCTCCATTGGGATGAAATAAATATTTACCTCCAGAGTTCTAGTCAGACTGGTGGGAACACGTCTCTACATGAAACTTCTATAGGAATTGTAAGGCTTACAGGAGTCTTGAGGGTTAGACACTGGCACTTTATGCTGGAAGTGGAGAATGATGGGGCCAGAGATATAAGGTTCCAAGATGGTGGAGGTGACATCACTGGATGCCAGCTCTAGTCTCCGTTTTTGGGGAATTTTCTCAAAAGCCAAAGCAAATACACTGTGAGTTTAGCTCAGTGCGAGCCTCGTTCTTTGTTCTTTACCTCTGAAATTTTGTAACAGATGCATGAAGATCTGGAAATGCAAGGACCTTTCCTGCCTCTCTGAATAAGAGTCCTTCCTGGTACATATAGCCCCTGGGCTTCAGAGGACAGGAAGGAGCAGCCCTCCTGTGACTCTGTTAAAGCCCTTTTTCAGCCTGGTAGACATCTTCAGTGTCAGCTTTGTCAAGCATTTCCCACTCTGTGTATGTAGTACAATCTTTTTGCTCATACCCTATAAGCCACCTCTGCCTTCTGCTGTCCTTACAGTTACAAGGGCTTCTGGTGGCAGTGATCACTACTACCTTGTCCCTACCTTCAGTGACTTGCCAGCAGCTTTGGAATCTGCCCTTTTGGTTTTATAGTCAAAGTTGGCTTTGTACTTCACATAGTCAGATGGTTTCTAGGGATTGGGGAGAAGAGTCTAATGGGTTTGGAGTTCCCTTGAGAGTGATGAATGTTTTGGAACCAGACAGAAGTGGTGGTTATAGTATGTTGTGACTGTACCAAATGCTGTTGAATTATATACTTGGAAATGGTTATTTTGGTGTTATATGAATTTTAACCTCAGTCAAAAATGACTTTTTATCTTCTGTCATACTTTACCAGTATTTTAGGGCTAAAAGTGTTAGTTGACGATGTGCATTAAATATGTGCTATTTCTAGTCTTTCTCTTCCTCTACATCCCATAATTCTGACCGTGTCCTTTTAGCTTAAACAAACTTGTCTTGGTTTCTAGTTGTTTGACTTTTTAGCAAGACACAGGAGACTATTAGTACCTAGGTGTCACTCTTTCTCTGCTGTCCTCCTTCCCATCCCAGGCTACACACTCAAGAGAGAAAGAAAGAGTTCAATGGGGTGACTAATGGCAGCTTTCCTCTCTGGTCCTCTTTAAACTAAAAGAGGTGTGTCATGGAAAAATCACTTCCTTCATTGATAAATGGGAAGACATGCTTTCTCCGTCGATAATGGGGAGAACAGAGGCCCATCTAGAATTGGCATCTCTCCTGACCACCGGCTTGTCTGCTTGCTTCCTGTGCTTTTCTTGCATCCAGGAACCCATACATACCCTTTCTCTTGGTGCAACGCTCAAGCAGTTGTTACCCCAAATACCCACTCTGTTTCCTCTCAGCTCTGTTGTACAGTATCTCAAAAAGTTGAAACTGGTAGTTTGTACCTTTCAAAGATTGCCCATATGCTTTTTCACTCAGTTATAATCCCCTCTCCCAATTTTTGAGTCCGGTTATATGTTAGACACAAATAATAGCTGAATTAGTTGGCATTTACAAGGGACAAAGATATGTAATAGGTCAGTCCAGTGAGTCAGTATTGAGGAAAGGCGTATTAGGCAGATTTAGTGTTAGAACTCATTGGTTTGTAATAGTTGAAATTTGAGATTTGGAAAGTTTCCATTTCACAAAGTAGAATGAGACTTCCAACTGGACCAATGGCAGAATAGTTGGTTTTAGAGTAGAACAGGGAAAGGCAGATTAGGAAAAAAGCCTGATGGGTCAAGTTCAAGTTACTGTCCTCTAAAGGGGTAAGCAGAAGGACTTCCTTATCTATCCTGCCAGTAGGAACTGGCTTGTTTGTGGATTTGGCTATTTTGTCTCTCTGGATTTCTCAGAGGGTCTGATAGACAGTGTAGTTTGGGTGTGGTGTGGGGAGAATACCACTGGGGTTTGCTCTGATCTGTTGGGCCTAATGCAGGAGCTCAGGCCAACCCAATGGCTTCTTGTATTTGATAGAAGTCACAGGAAGCCTCTGGAAGCCAGAGGGCTTTTTCAGGATGCCTTTTACACTCTGGATGTGGTATCAGTGTGGATTTGTGTTTAGTAAATAAATGATTAAATTTTATGTTTCTCTTGTGTTTTCAAGATTGTGGACGTTCCAAGTTTGGGTGGAGATTTTCATGTAATTTCATGTAGACTGAAGTTGTACATTTTATATCATCCCACAATGTATAGATTTTTGTTTGTTTGTTTTTTTTAATTTGTTTGTGAGACAGGGTCTTAGTATGTAGCTCTGGCTGGCCTGGAACTCACTATGCAGACTGGCCTCAAACTCACACAGAGATCTTGCTTCTGCCTTCTGAGGGCTTGGATCAAAGGTATGTCTGGCCCAAAACATAAAAGTTTTATGAAATAATATATGGAGTGTACCATGTTTTCAATTCTGTTCAGTTTGTTTTTAATTGATTTATAGCCATTGCTGGGTTGCTACAATTTGTAAAAGCATGTTAGATTTATTGTGGTTTTCAAATTTTCTGTATCCTTTATAATTTTGTCTTATTGTGATCGTGAATTTCAATTTTCTTAAGATTTGCCAAGCTTTGCTTTGTGAATTTTGAGGCTATATTTTATTTTATTTTTTTTAATAATATATTTTTGTCTTTTTTAAAAAAATATTTTATTATTTTTATTTTATGTCATGAGTGTATTACCTGCATGTATGTAAGTGCAGCTGTGTTCTGCAGTGCCCACAGAGGTCAGAAGAGGGCATCAGATCTTCTGGAGCCAGAGTTAAGAACCATTGTTTAGCCACCATATGGATGGTGGGAATCCAACCTGGGTCCTCTGCAAGAGCAATCAGTGCCCAGTGCTCTTAACCACTGAGTGCTGAGCCTTCTCTCAAGCCCCTTGAGGTGTGTGTGTTAGTTAGTTAGTTAGTTAGTTAGTTAGTTAGTAGTTAGTTAGTTAGTAGTTAGTTAGTTAGTTAGTTAGTTAGTTAGTTAGTTGTCTTTTTGAGACAGAGGCTCCCTGTAGCCCCAGCTGGCCTGGAACTATGTAGACTAGGCTGGCCTTGAACTCTCAGAGATCCATCTGCCTAGTGCTGGGTTTAAAGGTGTGCACCACCATGCCCGGCATGTTTATATTTTTCTTTTCCTTTCTCCATGTCTCATTTCTACTGTTCTTATCCACACTAAAGAGGAATTGCTCTTTATTCCCCCATTACATCTTTTGTTTCAATGAGTTTCCTTTCTAGAATTTAAAAAAGTTTTGTTCATTCATTTTCATAGAATTTTCTTCTTTCTTTCCTGTCATTGATTGTTTTAAGTCTTCAAACAATTTAAAATCAGGCTTTGTCTGGCTTGCTACCTGGGAAGTTCCAGCTGTTACCAGTCCTTTTGTTTACTGGCCCTTCTGTCTGCTGACCCTTGCTCCCTCATAGGGGGTATCATTGTGAGCTCATTTTGGTGGGAATCCTGTGGGGTTTGCTGAAAGTCCTTTAGTGAGATTTGGGGATGGTTGGGATGGTTTTTCCCAGAGGCCTCAGTTTGTTATTGATTGGGTATAATTCTTAATTTCTGGCCTGTGGTAGGATGGCTTGTGTGAATCTGGCCATCAGAGTTGCATGTGGCATAGGTTTAGGCCATCTTTATACTTCATGAAACTGCTTTCTGCTCCAGGTTCATGAGCAGAATCTCACTGTCCTTCTCCCCAGGTGATTCTCAGTTTTCCCTCAGTATGCATGCCACTGGCTATGAGGGCCTGGAACGTTTCCCATTGCCCCCCTCCCCAACCCCCAACACATACCTTGTGCTGACTGCTCCGTTTTTCAATCCTTTATTCATTACTGACACTGGAGGAATCTTGTCTTTTTCCCAAAATTTAGCTAAATAGAAGTTTTTGTTTGATTTTATTGAGGTTTCCTGGCTATAAGTTGGAAAGAAGGATTGAGAAGGGTTGTAATCGATAGGCTATATTGCCTAAACTGGACATAACGTTGGGGTTCAGTGGAAATTCTCCCAGCAGTAGCTCTGGAGCCTGAAGCCTGTATCCTTGTCTCTCAGCTCACCACTTGGCCAGGCTCTGCATCCCGCCTCCCTCCCTTCCCAGCTGCACTCAGCCCACACTGCTCAGGGTGTCTGGTACTGGCTTCTGCTGCATCATGGCTTCTACTGTCTGTCTGCTCCCTGAGCATCTTTCAGGTCTTCTCAACCAAGGACTTTCTCTATGTGCTTCTATATTTAAGCTGCCTGACAGCCAGAGTCTGCAAATGTAGGCACACAGACAAAATAAATGGTTATTGCCCTTATGCTACTGTACAGTAAAATAATATCACCAGTGTTCCTAGACTTTACGGTCCCCCTTGTAAGCAAAGATTCGCTTGAAGGTGGCAGTAAAACTCTTTGAGCAGAGTCTTTCACTGGGGCTCTCCTTAGGACAGTATCTGGCTTTGAGTAGCTGTACCATCCTTGGCCTAAAACCTGGTAGGACCAACCAAGTAGGTCATGTGGTCCACATGCAGACCTTCTATGTGCTCACTTAGGACACCTGAAAAGGAAAGGAGCAGTATCTGTTTTCATTTGCTAGGCATGGTATCATGGTATGTCTTCGTGCGTGTGTGTGTGTGTGTGTGTGTGTGTGTGTGTGTGTGTGTCACATGTGAGTGAAATTCTAGCCAGGGAATAGGAGGGAAAAGAAATCTGGTGGCTTAAATGATATCCAAGTTGTGTGTCCTGCTAAATTCATAATGGGGTAAAATGGAGTGGAGAGTGGGAGGAAGAAGAATTAATGGAGTCTGGTTAAGTCTTTTTCCTAATATCAAAACAAGAAGAGGCTAGTGTATGTTGTATATCCCTCTGTGTGTATCTGTATATGTTTGTGTGCATGTAGCTGTGTGTGTGTGTGTGTGTGTGTGTGTGTGTGCGTCTGTGTATGTTGTATGAGTGTGCAGTAGTGTCTAGGGCCTGCAGGGAAACTGCTGTCTTTCCTGTTGCTCCTGGGAGCCTTTTCTATCTTCTATCCACAGCAGGGCAAGGGTTCCCAGGTGGGAAATGCAGACTCTAGAGACTTATGGATAAATAGGAATGAGGCTTCAACCACCGAAAGACACAGCATATGTGTTTTTGAATGTTTAAGCTATAATTGCATATTTTGGACAGCTGGGAAGAGTGTTTGTGTTCAGTTTCACAATCATAAGTAGCACTAATGGCTGATTCATGTCAGTGGAGGATAACAGTTCTGGTCACTGAGAATCGATGCCCTGGAAGCAGGTGCTTGTCAAAATCAAGTCAAAATTGTATTAAATTTTTTCAGGCCAGCGAAAGTCCTGCAGCTCTCTTCCCAGTGCTGTCTCCTCAGGGCATCTTCGCTGGGCCGTGTGTGATGTGCAAGGTCAGTTTATTTGCTTCTTCACCTGAGCCGTGACAGAGACTGGAGCAAAGAGGATTGGTCTGTTCAAGTATTCAGAATACTCTGGTTTTGTAGGTTATATTAGTTGTTATATTAGTAGAAGAAAAAGTAGTGGTGAGGAGAAGGGGAAAGGCTGAGGTGAGCACAGCCTCTGCATGTGTATTTGAAGGAGTGAGCTGTACGTGAGTCACATCTGTGTGCAAGGCCAGACCCGTACCAGGACCTACAGTGTGTGTTAGGCAGCTTTCTACAGCAGTGAAAAAAGTACCTGAGATAATTGACTTATGATTAATTTTGGCTTAGATTTAGAGAGTTCAACCCATGGTTCTTTTGGGCCCGTGATGAGGCAAATATCATGTGGGGACATGAGGTGGAGCAAAGCACAAGGTGGGAGAAAAGTAGAGACTGAGGAAGTGACCAACATTCTAGTGTCCTCTTTAAAGGCAAATCCCAGTGGCCTTCCTTCCTCCCTCCCTCTGAAGGTTCCAACATTTTCCAGCAGTACCACAGGTTCACAGACAAATCTTTAGCACATTGGCATTTGGGAGACTTTAATTCCAAACTATAGTATTGGGTCTGTTGAGCATTGGAACCCAGAGGGTTCTTAGATAGTTGGGTCCACCCTCTCAGGACAAAGCAAGGAAGCCCAGGTCTAGGTGCCCTGAGTGGCCTCCAGTCAAGTTGCAGCAAGGGATGGGGAGAGGCTCTCTTGCTTTTGGGTCCAACAGTGCCCCCCTCTCATGCTCCCACTCCATAGCTCCCTCTGGAGTATATTCACCATTGTAGACATAGGCTGGTCACTAGGGTCACAGCTCCAAGTGAAGGCTCCAAGGCAGGGTGTGCAACAGGAAGTTCAGGTCCCTGTCCTCAGGTAGGCTAAGAAGGGTACTTGCCTCTTCCTTAGTCTCATTAATGTTCCCTCTATATTAATTTCTACTTATAAAAGTATTTATTACACTGTTTCATCTTTAATAAGAACATTACAGGAGGAGGAAGTGGGGGGAATGTTTTCTCTTCAAAAAAGCAGGACCTCTTACCTGCCTCACTATTTTGGTCCCCCCTCACTCCTATCCACTGCCTTGGTTTGTGCCTTCTGTCCCTGACTCCCCCTCTACCATCAGTCTTGTGCATTCTTCTAAGATTCTCTTGGAAATATCAGCTCCTCACTGAAGACTTCTATAACTTTCCAGACTCTGAACAGATAGTTCCATATTATGAAACTATTAAATGATTATTGTGGAAAGCTTGAGGAATAAAATTGTAGAAGGAGAAAGTACTCAGAGGCATCTCACTTTTCATATAAGATTGGAAATATGCCGGATCATTCTGGGTCAAAATAGGGTATGATTTCATAAATCACATGGTTTACTGTCATCAAGAGATGGTCTTTTTCCTTCTGGTGCGCTATAAAGAGGACTGGACTAGGAGAGCAAATCTCACTATGGTACAAACATACCTCATCTATTCAGCACCAAGGTGAGTGAGTTCTCAAAGTATTAATGTCTAGTGCTCAATTCAGATGTAGTAGGCCTCTTGGAAAATCCTGTAGTCTATATTATCTACAGTTTCACTTTCCAAGATTTCAATTACCTAAGGCCAACTATGACAGAAAATGTCAAATGGAAAACCCCAGAAATGATAATATATGTTTATATTACAGTATATTGTTATAGTTGTTATCTTTTATTATTGTTGTTGATCTCTTACTGTGACTAATTAGTAAATGGAATTATCATAGGTATGTATGGATAGGAAAAAACATGATACAGTCATGCATCATTGGAAGGGAATTTCTGGAAAATGTATCCTTAGGCAACTCGTGCAAATACCATTGAGTACCTTTTCACAAACTAAGGTAACTGTGATGATGTCATTAGATCTTACTATCATTTGGGGCCATAGTTATATATGTCATAAATGCAGTCAGCTATGGACCACATGTGTACAGATATTTGTTCTCCCTCCGCTCCCTTCCCTAGCACATCTTCCATCTCTTAAATTCCTTAGAATCTCTGAAGTGATAAGGGTTATGTGAGCTGATGAGACAACTGATGGTTTGGGGTCCCTGGATTGTCTCAGGTTGGTTGGTCAAGGGAACTCTCAGATCTGTCACCTACCTCTGGTATAGTAGGGGGAGGGAGAAAGCTACCCAAGGTTAAATTGATCTGGCCTGGGATGTAGCCTCATGTTGGAATGCTTGCTTACCATGCGTCAGGCTCTGTTTCACCTCTCACTTCAAGAAACCAAAAGATAATTGAAGGTTAAGTTGTTCATCAATGGTCAATGATAGAATCAACAATGCCTTTGTAGTGAAGACTACCCAGAATCCCTGACACAGGGAGGTGCCCTGAAGGCAAGGTGTTTTAGAGAGGAAATTGAAAGCTCAAGTTCCATGTACCTTACTCTAGGTGTCTTTTCCATCTGGCCCTTCCCCAGTTGCATTCTTTTATAATAAATGGCTAAATACAAAAGCGATGATCTTTGACTTCTGTGAACTATTCTAGCAAATGACTGAACCCTAGGGCGTGAGAGCTCATTTTACCAAGTTGGACAGAAATTGTGGGTAACCTGGGGTCTAACCTTTGCAGTTGGCATCTGAAGTGGGGGAAGTCTTATAGAGCACTAATTTCTAGATCTGATACTTTCTGGCTAGAGTGTCAGGACTAAATTTTATTGTAAGACACCTAATCCTTCATTGGAAAATTGATCACTGTGAGAAAACCCCACACATTTGTCATAGAAGTGGTTTGTGTTGAGTTTGAGAAAAGGAAAAGGAAAACAATTATTTGTTCCTGTTTTGACAGACTATTGCAAGCAGAGGTGCTATAGGTGTTCATGTGCAAGTTTTTTGTGAAAACATGAGTTTTTATTTCTCGGGGATAAATGCCCAGGAGCACAGTTCCTGGGTTGTATAGTAGTTCTGTAAAGAAAATCCTCCAGAGAGGCTGCCCCAGTGTTAGTCATGGATCTGCTCAAGCCAGTGTCTCCACGTCCACACCAGCAATGTCACTGGTTTTTATGCAGCTGTTCTGGTAGATGCAGTCTCACTGGGGTTTTAATTTACACTTTTCAAATGGCTGGCTAGAGTTCCTCATGTGTTCCAGATACTGGAACTTGTCAAATACACAAGCTCCCTCTCAGCAGCTTGTCTTTTCATCCTCTTAACAGGGTCTTACTCGGAGTATAAGTTCTTCATTTTGATGTTTAATGAGGTCCAGTTGATGAATGTTGCCTTTTATGGTAATGATTTTGGGAGTTTTAAAAGTTCTATCCCTACCTTTAGATTCTGAAATTTTTAATTTTTTCCTCCCTAAAGATTCTATAGTTTTATATTTAGGTCTGCATTCATTTGGAGTTAAGTTTTGTGTAAGATAAGAAATTTAGGTTCAGGGCTTTCTTTCTTTCTTTTTTTTTTTTTTGTCTTTTTGAGACAGGGTCTCCTTGTAGCCCCAGATGTCCTGGAACTCATTATGTAGACCAGGCTGGCCTAGAACTCAAAAAGATCCACCTGCCTGTCTGTGGCTATCCAGTTGCCCCAGCACCACATGAGGGAATGGCATCTTTCCTCCGCTGAACTGCTTCTGTACTTTTGTTAGTTGGGCACATATGTATGGCTCTCCTTACTCATTCTTTGCTCTGTTCTGCTGATCTCTTCAAAACCACACGGCCTTGATTCCTAAGCTCCATACTAGGTGCTTTCTTGATGTGTCGTCCAGGCCAGCCAGCAGCTCAGCTTGTCTGATCCCATGTTGGCCTTTTGGAACATACATAGTTTTGCCTTATGGTATATAAGCGAGTTCATCTCTGCCCTTGCCAAGCACTCAGTAAATTATTTGTTAAATAAGTAAGGGTTTTATCATCTTTCTTTTCCCTCAAGAAAGAGCCATGACCTTATTTAAAAATCTCTCTGCAAAGAATTTCTGATTCTGTAAATGATTACCCCAGGATAGTTAATAAGGACCAATAACTCTACTCTAGGTTAAGTCTTTTTTGTTTTTTGTTTTTTTTTGACAATGCCTATGAGTCATAAAATCTCCTGTGTTTAGCTAGTGATAAACAGAACTACTTCTGTTTCTCAACTTCCTGAACATTCAGCCAGGCTCCTAACAGGGAGAATGAGGTGCCATGTTGCCCCCTGTGAGCCCATGGCTGCCTCTTTCTATGAAGTCTCACCCACAGCACTGTGGTTCCCAGATGGCCTCTCAGGACAGTGACAGTGCCTTTTGGGATGGTGTATCAGAGCAGCAATGTGGTTTGCAGATTTCCACAAGCATTTATGCTCCAACCACTTTTCTCCTTCCACTCAAAAAACCTTTTTTTGGGGGTAGGGAAATGACAATCCTTGGTAATAATGGAAAGCTACATTACAGTACGTTATTTGCTACTCTTTAAATTTAAAATGTAAGAACAGGACTTGTGGTTTATAGCAAAATAGACAGTATCCAAGTTGCTTTTCTTTTTTAAAAAATATTTTGTTTATTACATATTTTTATTACATATTTTTATTTTATGTGTATGAGTGTATGTGATGAGGGCATCATGCAGTGCCCTCAGGAGTCAGAAGAGGGTGTCAGATCCCCTGGAACTGGAATTATGGATGGTTATTCACCACCAAATAGGTGCTGGGTATTAAACCTGGGTCCTCTGCAAGAGCAGCCAGTATTTTTTTAATTATTTTTATTTTATGTGTATGAGTGTATTGCCTGTATATAGGTAGGTACATCTATGTTGCGCAGTGGTCATGGACGTCAGAAGAGGGCATTGGTTCCTCTGGAACTGGAGTTGCAGATGGTTGTTAGCCACCATGTGGATGCTGAGAATCAAACTTCGGTCCTCTGCAAGAACAGTCAGTGCTCTTAACCGCTGAGCCATCTCTCCAGACCCATAGCAGCCAGTGCTCTTAACTGCTGAGCCATCTCTCCAGCCCCCTCATGTTACTTCTCTTAAGAATAATTAAAATATAGGGGCTAGAGAGATGGCTCAGCAATTAAGAGCACTGGCTGCTCTTCCAGAGGACCAGAGATTAGTTCTCAGCACCTACATGGCAGCTAACAACCACATGTAACTCCAGGTCCAGGGGACCAGACATCCTTTTCTGCCTCTGTTGGCACTGCACAACATGGGTACATTTCCATACATGAAAGCAAAACATTCATAGACATAAAATTACAAAACAAATGAAAAGCCAGGTGTGGTGGTGCATGCCTTTAGTCCCAGCACTCAGGAGGCAGAGGCAGGCAGATCTCTTGAGTTCAAGGCCAGCCTGGTCTACATAGTGAGTTCAAGGCCAGCTGGGGCTACAGGGAGACCCTGCCTCAAAAAGACCAAAAACAGCAACAACAACAACAACAAAAAAAACAAATGAAAAGAATAATTAAAATATAGGCAGACCACACATTTCTGAATAATTTTGAACTTTTACATCAAGTTTGTAGCTTTGTTTGTGCTATGGGAGTGAGAAAATATTCTTTTTGAACTTTACATCTGACTCTTGGAGGTCTGTTGAAATTATATGCTATGTGCCATGCTATTGATAGAATGTGATTTAGGTAACTTTATCTGCAAGTGCAGAATCCAGACCTGGAGAAATAGAAATGCCTACAGAATGCACTGCAGCACGACCTGTTTCTGAGAGTACTTTCTGGGTATTTGACTCAGTGAGCCATCATATACTGTGAGTGGTTATGATGATGAGCCAAATAAGCAATTTAGTCCCCACCTCTCCCATTACCACCATTCGTTCAACATCAAAAAGTCACCTATAGTCCTACAGCCAAACAGAGTGTCTTACCGTTGAGCAGAGAGTCAAGAAGCACTTGAGCTTTAGAGGAAGGACAGGACACTTTCCCTTGCTGCTTATTCGTGCAGGTTGATTAATTCTGCTACTGAAAGGATTTATGTGGGACAGGGGCTTCTCGTTGTTCATGGCATCACAGATGAACTTTCTTGTGGCCTACAGCTGTTTCGCTGGGCTGAGGGAATGTGGAAAGTGTGGGGGTGCTCATCAGATGGCTGGCATTGGCATACAGCTTCTATTCATCTTTGGGTGCTGATGTGAGCTGGTTGCCCAGGCGAGGCAGTATGCGTTTACCAAACACCCATTTGTGTTTATCATTTAATTCTAAGCATTCAGGGTAGACCCTTGTCAGTTATTTCCCACTGTGCTTGGCCTTATCTTTGCCAGTGGGAGGAGTGGGAAAGAATGACCTGGAAAGGCAAGAGGCTTGTTTGTGGGGAGCCAGTGGAGGGGTGTCAGGCACTGGGGACTGCCAGACGACCTTGGTGATAATGGTGGAAAGGAGACTGGGCTCTTGAAGATTTGTTCTCTATGTTTATTCCCAAAGATAACATTATTTTTTTTCTCATGCATGAGAGAAACACTAATTGCTGAAAAATCTCCCATGGGTTAATATTTTTAAATTTAAGGAACCTGAACATTTAAAGACAATATAATTTTTTTTGCCACAGGTTCCTGTTTTGGACTAAGATATGTGTTTAACACCCTGAGTGATGGGGAACATCCAGCATTCCTGTTGCAGGAGAGCCGAGGAACAGTCTCCCCAGTGAACCCGCTGAGTCATTGTGGGGGCTTGGCCAGGCTATTCTTTGCCTCTTAAATTTTGAAGTAGTGCCAAGCATTTCCTGTCTGTTTCCAAGGGTTCAGATGTAGGAATTTTGATCAGAGATTGAGTTTATTTGTAAACAAATGTTACTCATACCATCTTCCAAGTATTGAGGTCCAGATGTCATGGATCCCTCCCCCAACCCCACCTCTGAAACATCATGTGTGTCGGGGATGGTTGTAGGAGGGATCTGTTTTTGAGTAATCTGTTTGGAGCAGGCTTGTTCATCCCCTGCATTCGTGACATTTTGGGTGGGTAATTCTTTGCAGTGGGGGCAGTCCCACGAGAGGTGGGATGCTTAACAGCATCTCCAATCTCTTCCCAGTGCTCCAGGTCCAAGTTTGTGATCTGTGCCCAGTGTCCTGGGGCCGGTTTTCCTCCTATTGACAGCTGTTGACTTAGACAAATAAACATAAAATTGAAATTGTTATCCACATGCATTCACCATCTTTAGTGATTTTCTTGAAGGGTCTGTTTGACGTGATTGTGAGGGATGGTGATTTTGAGGTGGCTGCATAGGGCTCGTTCTTGCATCTCAAAAGCATGCTCTCTTCTTTCTGCTTAGATCTGGTTTCACATCCTGCTCCTCAGCCCTCCCATGGAGTCTGGGGCTTGGTAATTGTGCATTTTCTCAGGGGCGGGCTGACCTGCATTTTCTGAATCATCCTGGTGAGTGGCAGGTGGCCAATACATTCACCTCTGCTCTCACCTCTTACAAAACACCTTGCAAGATTGCCTTTGAAATGATCATAGTGATGTTTGAAGCTTTGTCTGTAGGAGGATTAGGGCACGGTGCTGAGGGGCATCCTTGGACATGTTGCTTCTTTCTTTTTTAATATTTTATTTTATTATTTTTATTTTATGTGTATGCATGTATTGCCTGCATGTAGGTAAGTGCATCCTTGTCCTGCAATGCCCATGGAGGACAGATCCCCTGGAACTGGAGTTACGGACAGTTGTTAGCTGCCATGTGGATGCTGGGATTCGAACCCAGATCTTCTGCAAGAACAGCCAGTGTTCTTAACCGCTGAGCCATCTCTCCGGCTCTGACAAGTTGCTTCTTGTAGCATGGGTTTCCTGGGTGGGGAAAGAGAATATAAAACGCCTACCAAGAATTGAGTCCTTTGGTTCCCACACTGTTCAACCCTGCCTGCATATCAGAACCTCTAAATATCTTTAAAGATTCCTGATGTCCATGCCACACCCAGGCCATAACTTAGGGACCTTTGAGGTGGGACCAGACATCTGTGGCTTTCACAACTCCCCTGGTGGTTTGAGTTCAACAGGCCACACTCTAAGAGATGGTGCCTCTGCAGCATCCCTCTCCTGTAGTTAACTGTGTTCCATCCAGGGGGAGATGCTGGGTTAGATTTATGAAAGGTAAAAAGAGTTTCCCAGAATGGGTTCTTTGTGAGGATGAGGCTTTGCAGTAGTTTGTTTGGACAGTTGACCTCTTTCCATCAAAGGAGTCCCAGACAGCACAGCTACAATATATAATTACTCCAGTGAGCTAGTAAGTGCAGTCTTGGGCTTTATATTTTTATGGTGTTGAAGTTGTAAAATCACTGGCTTCCTATCCATCAATCACAAATCAGCCTAATGTATACAATAAGGTGACCTCTATCTGAAGTTCATTGGAATCTGCCACCCATCATACTTGACACAGCCCCTCCTCCACGAGCTTGCCCCCTTACCCCCCAAGTTCCTGCTGATTATGTGTGGCCCTGTTATTTCAGGTCACAGACAGGCCAGTCTAATGGGACAGGAACATTTTTACAATGTAGTCAGTCAGGAACTGTTCCTTCCCTCCTGCCTCCTTCTAAGCCATCCCCATCAAGGTAGCAGGGCACAGTTTTCTGTGTAAGGAAGAAGAGAGGCTTGTTGCCAACCTAGGTGATCTTACTGAGTACAGTATTTCTGAGAATTTTTCCAGTTGGGGTAGAAGAGTGAAAGGAGATGGAATCGAGGGAAAGGGATCCATCAGAGCCTCCACCTCTGGCTGCATGTTCCCTGAACACTGGGGAGTGGTTCTTAGTGATCTAAGTGCTTGTCTTTGTGTCATCCTCAGAGCAACCCTGTGATTTGGGTGGGGCACACTTGTGAGAAAATTGAACCCCAGGGAAAGTAGGATCTTGCCTTAGGTCATTCAACAGGCAGACAGGTTCATGCACCGGTGAATAAACAGTGAGTTAAGGGGACTGAGACATTTGATTTTTAATCAAAGAGAATCTTTCTCAAAGAAAAATTCATGGAAATTAAGGGGGAGGGTGTGTGTGAGATCTGTAAATGTGTATACTAGCTTGGGTTAAGTCTCCATGTGTTCAAAATAAAGAAATAAAGAAGACGAATCCTACAGTTCTGTTGTACATTTAAAATCTCGTACCACACAAAGAGCCTAGGAATTGCTGCTTCTGGAGACAAACCATTGTTCATCAACTCTGCCAGAGATTGGCAGGTATACCAGTAAGAGAAAATAAAATCTGCTTCCAATAAAATCATGGCAAGCCGTTGACCATGACCTGCGCCTGACTTCAGAGACATCCAAATGTGAGCATGCACCTTAAAAGAAATAAAACATAGTATACATTAGTATTTTAAAAGTTCCTTTGCATAAACCCTAACTTGTCTCATACCCACATGCTTCCTGAGTTATCGTGAGGGAGCAGAGAGGGCGAAGCATTCCTAGGACCCAAGCTGAATATTCCTGTTTTAGAGCTCTCCATGTTCTCTACTTATTTAATTAACTAACTTAATGTGTATGTGGATGTGCTTGAGTGTGTGTCTGTGCACTAAGTACATTCTGGAGACTGCAAGTCAGAAGAGGGTGTCAGAGTGCTTGGAACTGGTGTTACAGGCAGTTGTTGGCCACCATGCGGGTGCTGGGAACTAAACCCATGCCCTCTGCAAGAGCAGCCAGTGCCCTTAACTGCTGAGACAACTCTCCAGCTGTCCATGTTCTCTTTGCTGAGGCTGTAAAGTCCTGTAGTAGGGTGTCACATAAAGGATGCTGGGGCTTCCCTTTACTTTTGTCTTACAAACAAACTAAACAATACAGTGGTCAGTATTCATTTTAAAAGTATTTCTGCATTCTTGCTTGAAGGCTTCATTTAGACACTTAGTAAAGGGTGCTGGTAGGGAAGTTTAAAGCTTAAGGAATGTTAAGGATAGATTTAGAGAAAGCACTAAGTAGTTTCCTGTGACTGTCTTCACACCTGTATTTAAAGCTTGGGGGGGCTGGGCATGCAGCTTACTGGTAGAACACATGCTTAATTAGCATGTAGGAGGCCCTGGGTTCGATCCATGGCACTAGACCAGCCCCTGCCAGCCCCACTCCCTGAAGGACTGGTTTAAATGTCTTAGAATGAAAACACCTGCTCATCAAGTAAGGGAACTGTCTAGCCGAGGATGCTTGGGCTGGTTATGTGTATGGGATTGGGGTATTTGGAGTTCTGCAGAATGTAATTGATTGCAAGTGACATGAAAGGAAGCCATTGAAGATGACAAAAGGGTGACTAATGTAAGGACAAG
Organism: Nannospalax galili; assembly: GCF_000622305.1. Lineage (NCBI taxonomy): Eukaryota > Metazoa > Chordata > Mammalia > Rodentia > Spalacidae > Nannospalax > Nannospalax galili. The sequence continues at coordinate 7,272,981 of NW_008339923.1, forward strand.
TGGGCTTCTGGGATATTTCTCAGTTTCTTCAGAACAGAGAGGAAGGCTGGGGAAGTGGAGAGTGTTAAATGATACAGGTCATACATTAGGGACTGGGTTTGAGTCTCATCAAACATGCACAGGAGAAATGAGCCCTGGACTACTTTCCCAGCTGGCTAAGACTGGTACCACACAGGGCTCTTGAATCAAGGGCATGGTCATCTGACCCATGGCACCACCCGAGCACAGGGCTACCTTTCTTTCATACTAGTATGGCTTTTTCCCAGCTGTTTCAGTAAGACAAAAGAGAAAGTGAGTTTGAGTTGGGGAGATGGCTCAGTGGGTAAAGCTGTACAAGTATGGAGACCTGAATTTGGATTCCCATAAAAAACAGAGCATAGTGGTATATGCTTGTCATCCTAGTGCTGGGAGGTAGAGATAGGAGGGTCCCAGAGACTTGCTGGCTACCCAGTTTAGCTTGTCAGTGGGCTCAGGTTCAGTAGGAAACTTTGTCTGAGAAAATCAGGTGAAAAGCAATAGAGGAAGAGAGCTGACATTGATCTTGCCTTCATGGGTGCGCAGGGCCCATGATCCTGCACCTCCATGCATATGCCACATAACAAAGAGAGGGAGTGACAGAGAGAGAGGTGACTTTTGTTGGGGTAGTCATTGTGTAGGTCTTACTGGTTGGTCTTAAAAAATAAACAGATTTGATCCCCAGCCCCACAAAAATTAATAAATAAGTAAATAAATAAACAATACTGCTCAAGAAACAGAAGGTTAACCAATGATTTATTTACTTTTTTCCAGCATCATTTCCCGGCAAATTGCATGGCCCATCTCTGTTTCCACCCTCACAAGCCTTTCCTTTCTCTGGAGAGCTGTGCGGTGCAGTGGGCGGCCAGCTCACTGCAAAGCTGAGGAACCTTTCTCCCATGCTCTGAGCTGACTAGCTTGAGTTTAAAAAAAGAAATCATGCATTAACCATTGCTGTGAGACACTATCATTGTCCCGTTCAGTTACTATACGCATTAACAATAACGAGTCTTGAGATTTATGGGTATTACAGATGTCTTTCTATTCCCAGTTCGCATCCGTAGGAAACTCAAAGGATGAGTGAGGAAGTGATTTCCGTTTTCTGCAAAGTCAGTTTTTATAAGTACTTTTAATGCACCTATAAACCTGTGGGTATATTGCATGAGTTTTGAGGTAGTATCTTTTGATTTTTTTTTTTTTTTTAACATGTGCTGGTCAAGGAAGAAATAATTAAAAACCTTGGGGGAGATGCAGAGGTCAAGTCGAGGTTAGGACTAGTAGAGAAGACATAGCATTTCCCACACACATCTGTAATCCTAGTGATCCTACAGCAAGATGGGGAGTGACGACAAGAGAATTCCCAGAAACTCCTGGAGCAGCTAGCATGGCAAACATATCAGTGAACAAAAAAAGTGAAAGACCCTGTCTCAAACAGGTGGAAGGTGAAGACTCACACCTAAGGTTGTCATGTGACTTCCACATGTGTACTATGGCACATATACTGTAGCAGTCACTCAGACAAATAAATATGCACACACTTATACATGTATACATACCAGATTTATAAACACATATCAAGAAAGGAGAAAGAAAGAAAGGAAAGAAAGAAAGAAAGAAAGAAAGAAAGAAAGAAAAAGAAAGAAGAAAAAGAGAAAGAAAGAGGTCCTACACTGCCCAGGATGTTTGTTATTAAGAATGTATTTGTATTTTTCAGAGGCTGGAAGATGGCTCAATTGGTTACCTTGCAAGCACGGAAACCTGAGTTCAATCCCCAGCACCCACATTAAAAAATAGCCAGATATGGTTGTGCATGCTTGTAATCTGAGCACTGGGGAGAGGGAGACAGCCAGATTCCTGGGTCTGGCTGACCAGTCAGCCTAGCCTAATGGGCAAGCAGACAGTGTTCATCAGGAATGACACCTGAGGTTGCCCTCTGGCCTCCACATATTTGCACACATGTGCCTTCGCACTGTTAGTCACACATGTACCACCACACATGACAGAACATAGTAACACCCTAATTTATCTATGGTTTTTGCTATGTGCAGTTTATTACGTGAAGTTAACTGTGGTTCAAAAATATTAAATGGAAACTGGCCCCAGTGGTGCATATCTGGAATCCCAGCACTTGGGAGGTGGAGGCTAGAGGAACAGAAATTCAAGGTTCAAGGCTATATAGTGAGTTCCAGGCCAGCCTCTAGCTACATGTGATACTATCCCAGAAAAATTTAAATAGGGCCAGGCATGGTGGTGCATGCCTTTAATCACAGAACTTTGGGAGGAAGAGGCAGGCAGATCTCTAAGCATTGAAACCCATCCTGGTCCACATAGTGAGTTCTAGGTCAGCCAGTGTTCTGTGGTGAAAGTCTATCTCACACATATAAATAAATGTAAAATTCTAGAAATAATTTGTGAGTTTTAAATACATTTTATTATAGTATATTATTAAGTTGTTCAGTTTTGGCATTTGTATTGTACCTAATTTACAAATTAAACTTTGTCATAGGTAATATAGGAGAAAACATTATACGGGGTTTGGTACTCCAGGGAGTTTTAGGCACCTGTGTGTGTGGTAGGATGACTTAAATGTATCCTCTGAGGAACTGCCGAGGTAAGGGGAACATAAGCTTTGTGGGGCCCTGTTTTCCAGCCCTGGGCTCAGAAGAGAGGTCTTCATTCTCATGAGTGCTGTGCAAAGGGCCACCCCAAGATCATCTCTGCGGAGGAGACCATAAAGAGTAAAGGAGAGCTATGCTTCATTCCCATGGCAGTTAAAACAACACTGCCTCTTGTAAAACATGTTATTGTCTCTTCCTGCCTCTCCTGCCCAGTGAGTTTGGAGGCAAGTGCTTTAGTAGTTGCTTAATAAAGAAATAGCTGTAGGGTCTGGAGAGAGGACTCAGAGATTAAGAGTACTCACTGACTGCTCTTCCAGAGGATCTGAGATAGTTGATAGCACCCACATCAGGTGGTTTACAACTACCTGTAACTCCAGCTCCAAAGGATCCGATGTCCTCTTGAGACCTGGGGTACGTGTGCTGGCACATACACAAACAACACACACACACACACAAAACATACCTTTAAAAAAATAGCTGTAGGGCTAGAAAGAAGGCTCAGTGGTTAAGAGCAGTGGCTGTTCTCCCAGAGAACCTGAGTTCAGTTCCCAGCACCCAAAAGGCAGCTAACAGCTGTTCAAAACTTTAGTTCCAGGGGATCTGACACCCTCCTCTGGCCTCCACAGGCTTTGTACAACACAGGTGCATTTACATACATGCAGACAAAAATACTCATAAGCATAATATAAAAATAAAAATAGCAGTATAGTGTATAGTGTGCTTTTTACTTACTTTTATATGTATATTTTATTTTATTTAATTAGTTTATTTATTTTGGTCTTTTTGAGACAGGGTCTCCCTGCAGCTCCAGCTGGCCTGGAACTCACTATGTAGACCAGGCTGGCTTTGAACTCACAGAGATCTGCCTGCCTCTGGCTCCCAAGCGGTGGGATCAAAGCCATGCCCCACCATGCCTGATGTATGTATATTTTAATCCAGTGTTTTCTCTCTTTTTTCTTTCTGTTTCCTCCTTCCTTCCCTCCCTCCCTCCTCCCCTTTAATATAGGGCCTTACTATATAGCCCTGGTTGACCTGGAACTCACTATATAAACCAGGCTAGCCTCAAACTCAAAGATCCACCTGCCTCTGCTTCCTAAGTGCTGTGATTAAGACACATGTGACACCATGCCCAGCCCAGTCTTTATTATTTTATTTATATATATATATATATATATATTTGGGACAGGGTCTCCCTGTAGCCCCAGTTGGCCTGGAACTCACTATGTAGACCAGGCTGGCCTCAATCTCACAGAGATCCTCTTGCCTTTGCCTCCCAAGTGCTGTGTTTAAAGGCATGCCCAGCTCAGTCTTTAAAAAAAAAAACAAACAATATTTTGTTTTTAAACTTTGAAATCTTTCTATGCTTCTGTTTTGTATTTTTTTTTAATTGGCATAATATTTGCACATATTATGGAGTACAGTGTAATTTGATACATCTCTACAGTGGGGCACTTAGCATTTCCAGCTCCTTAAATGTTGTCATTTCTATGTGTGGGGAACTTCTAAAGTTTAGTTATAGCTCTCTTAATGTGCTTAGCTCTCAAGAATCAGCTTAAGCACAAAGAATCCTTGAGATCAGAGATAATGGTCCAGCATTGGTTTTATTTGCACTTAACAGCCCTGTGAGGCAAGCTGATTGCTGATTGATTATTTTACCACCTTTATCAGTTAATAACCCAGTGCCCAGGGAGATTAAGGAATTTAATCTTAGCTAATTCTTTTAGGAAGTGATAGAGCTGCCAAAGGAGGGCTTTCTTGGGGCAGGGACTGTGGATTCTTTGTCCTTTTCACCCTTAGAGGTTGGGCTTCTGTTTATTGAATTGCATTGAAAAGTGAACATTAAATCAGATTTTTTTTGCCTCTTAGGTCTTCTCACCATTAATTCAATCCTTTCCCTCCACACAATTCTTAAACCATCTCCATTTACAGAAGACAGTTCCAGAGCCTGGAACTGGTTGTTGGCAGGGCCTAGAATTTCTTAAAACCAGTCGAATGTTCTTCAAACTGCAGTTTCCTACATGCAGATACTTGGCTGTGGCGGACATTTTGAAGTGGATGAAGGGAGGAGCTTGAGGATTGTCTGATGAAGTCAGAGGTGTGGCCTATAGGACCCTGGTTAATTCCAGTGGTGTTAATTACTGGGGAGTAATTGTGTCTGGCTGTCTCCTTCCCTGTGTTCCATGGGGAATTAATGGGACACTGGTTTCAGTCATTCATCAATGTTCTTTGTTCCAGCTTCTGCTTTTTCTAACTGCAAATAAATTGCTTAGAATAGCAAGTACTTTTGATTCCATTGTTAACACAATGTGTAAAAGGATGGGTTTCTATTGGATTCATGAATAGAAGGAACTGGGTGCTTTTCCAGAACAAAAATTATATGGATAATAACAGCAAACTGTGCAACTAAATGAAAGATTGTGGAATGGGGAAAATAAATGGACTAATAGCTAAAGAGAAGACTGCAACTGAGTGCCAACCAGTGCGCACACAGAATAAGAGGGTTGTGAGGGAGAAGAAGAAAACAAAAGTGACTTACTTTGGTGCCAAGTTACATAGACATGCGTACCAGTAATGGCTGCAGTTAAATATGGTCTGCTTGCTGTTTGGGACTTCATTCCTCTGTGCACTTGGTGGCCATCCAGGAGCTCATCAAATCAAGTTAATGGAGAGTTAAATGGCTTTGGAAACAAGCTGGCTTGGAGCAGCCGAAAGCCAGGGCTGTGTTGGTAGAGTTCTGAGTTGGGCATTATCTGGTGGGTGAGCTTGTTTAGAGGGGAAGGTGAGGTCTCAGGGAAGCTATTGAGCAACAGTATCAGGGTCTTCAGGGAAGTTGTGCTTCCCTTGACCTGTATTCTCAGGAGCTCTGCTGTAGTACAGAACTCCCTACTACTGTACTGAGCCAGATCATCTCCCAATGGGCTGACTCCACTTAAACAGGACCAACATTCCCAGCGAGGTGGAGTATTTACGCAAGTGGGAAGTACATCGGGTTTCATTCCTTTAAAAATTTCAATCATGGAAAATTACAGTCATGAAATATTTTAAATGTATATAGTATTTGAGAGAACAGTGTAAGGAGCCTGCGTTGCCCAGCCCAGCCACTGTCAGCACTTAACTAATCTTATCTCTTCCCACTCCCATTCTCCCTCCCTGTATGTTGACTTTTAGAAAGCAAACATCAAATATCTACACAAATGATATTTAGTTCTTTTGAATTCTTTATTCTCAAACAGAAAATGTGGAACATAATAACAAGCTGAAGGAATCTATAATTTATACAGTTTTTCTTTAATTCAGCTCACAGGCTCCAGTTTTGGGGGGAGAAATGCAGCCACAATAAAACCATGAGATTTCCAGATGCATATGCTGCTCCTTCACTCCAGCTTTTAAGGCTGGCAATATGATTATTAGTATTATTTTTCTACTAATCAAAATTGAAACTACATCATTTTATTACATTGAAACCCATTAGGAAATGTGAATGAGATACTTTAACTCTTTGGAGGAGGAATTGACTGAGTGGCTGAGCAGCTCTGAATATGGCACAGTCACACATTTTGTGGATTAAGAACATGAGGCTTTGCAGGTGGAGGGCAATTATGCCACCTATCTGACCATCACAGCAGGGAAGAAAAGTTTTAGAGCTGATGAAGTTAGACTTCATTTATTTCTTCTTACATGCCTCACTTGGGAACTGAGGCTAATGGCATAATGTTTATTGGGCCCCTTTGGATGGGTGCTAGTTGCTTCCAAGTCTTCATGACAGCCCTTTGAAGTATGCATTTTTATATTCCTACTCAAAGTTGAGAAAACCGAGGCTCAGAGTGTGTAGCACTCTTGCCCAGGTCACCAGGCTAGTCAGTGACAGCAGAGTCTCTCACCCAGGACCATCAGCCCTCCAGCCCATGCTCCACCACTTATTGCTGTACACAGTTAGCCATCAGCCCCTGGGTTCTTATCTGCTGTTCTTTCCTCATCTTCTGCCCCTCTGCTAGTTCACATTTTCCTCCAGTGATGTAATAATGTATTTTCAAGGAGTTCCTTTTTGAAAGAGGATTTAAGGATGTTTTCAAACCTTTAAAATATTTTTAGCTACTCGTTATTTTTTTTTTTCCATTCTCTTAAAGGCAGCCTCACAATTAGGAGATGAATGTGAAATTTTCAGATTAAAAACTCCACAGGGTTTTCATCTCTTGGCCTGCCTGCCTCTGCTTCTAGGCACTGAATCCCAGGTTTCTCTCTGTCTTCAGTTCTTCTGTCTTCAGTTATTTTTTTTTATCCTTTTGGACACTTTTTAGAGTCACATGAACCTGATTTGTAACTGTCTCACTTAAAACACAACCTAGAACCTGAGGTTTTGTGATTAAAGATACCACACCTGCTGCCTTATCTTCTATTTTTTGCAAGGATCTGGGTCACAGTGGACTTCTGTGAATCCCTTAGTCTAATAACAACTAAGGGCAGGTAATGATGGCCCAGAGCAGGGCTCCCCTTCCTCAGGCTGTCCAGCTGTGGTCTTTTGTGGTTTCCATATCCACATGGTTCACAAAAAGATGGCCTCTGAAGGGTACCGTGGGCTGCTGTTGTAGTGACTACAGATTGGATCACCTGCTGCCCTGAATGTTGGGAGGTTTGAGACTTGGAGATTGTCAGTTATAAACAAAGTTTATGACTTTAATATTTTTCATGATTTGTAAAAATTAGGAAATTATATATAAAAATGTCATATACATATGTAATTTACAGAAAAGTAATCGTCTTAGGAAGTAGACCAGTTGGTGGGAAGATCTATGTGTGACTGTCTCCCATGCTCAAGTGTCATTAACTTACGGTGATAACTTTTTTTTTCATGTTTTTCTTTAGAATTTGTAAGCTGTATATGTATCTCCAGTACCTATGTTGTTCATTTTTGAGTAAATGAAGCTATGAAGTCATACTGCAGATCCCTTTTATGGTAGATGTACATCAGTTAATGGGTTCTTGTTTTATTTGCAGTGCTTGGGATTGCACCTACTGCCTTGCACATATCAGGTGCTAGGCAAGTGCTCTACCTCTGAGCTGACTGGCTTATTTCAGTTAGCATAATGTTTTCAGCTCATGTTCAGTCCACATAGCAGCATGTATCAGAATTTCTGACCTTCCAGAAACAAAATAATAATCTGTTGTATGTTTATTCCACATCTCCGTTCATCTATTGATGAACACATGGGTTGCTTTCACAATTTTGCTACTGTGAACATAAATGTGCCAAAGTCCCACTTTTAATTCTTTTTGGTGTCTATCTGGAAGTGGGATTGCTAAATTACATGATAGCTTTCCTTGCCAAAGCTTATTTTTCATTATTTTGATGGGAGTCATTTTTGTGTGAAGTTCTATCTTACAGTGTTTTGGGGTTGTTTTTTTTTTTTTTTTGCAGGGAGCGGGGATCTTCTTTTTGAGGCAGGATCTCCCTGTAGCCCCAACTGGCCTGGAACTCACAGAGATCTGTCTGCCTCTGCCTCCCGAGCGCTGGGATTAAAGGCATGTGCCACCATGCTTGGCTTATAGTGTTTGCTTTTTTTTAAGGTTTATTTTTATTTTTAATTATGTGTGTGCATATATATCTATGTGAGGGTATGTGTACATGAATGCAGGTGCCTGAAGAGAACATTGGATCCCCTGAGCTAGAGTTACAGGCTATTGTGTCCCGTCTGATGTATGTGCTAAGAACCAGACTCAGGTCCTCTGCAAGACCAGTGCATACTCTTAACCACTGAGTCATCTCTCTAGTCCTTCAGGGTGATTTTGACTTGCAGTTCCTTGGTGACTAGTGATGCTGAGAATCATCATATGTGCTTATTGGCTATTGATACATATTCTTTGAAGAAATATCTGTTCAGGCTGTTTGCATGGACTCAATTTCATTAGGTCATTTTTTCATGCTGGTTGTAATAGCAGTTTGTGAAAATTTTGTTCATATCTGTATGGGTAGACTTCAATTTTTGGCATTCTGCTGAAAAGCATGGTATATGCCCATGATTTCAGATTGCACAGTTTGCATTCCCTTGTTAGTTTCTGAAGTTGGAGTAGCTTAGCTTTTCATGTGTTTGTGTCTAATTGTCTTTCTTTGTTTCTTTTTTTTTTTTTTTTGAATTGGGAAATCTTTATGAACAAGTTCAGAATGCTAACCTGTATCATTCACATATGCTGAGAATTGTGTTCTTACAGGTTGTATCATTTTTTCACTGTTTTGTGACATCTTTCAAGAGTGGAGATTGAAATTTTACCTTGGTTAAATGTATAAGCTTTTTCCTTTATACTGTATGCTTCAAGTTCAAGAACATGTTTTGATATAATTGAATGTTTGCTTGCACAGTTAAGTTCTAGAATCAAATGGGGTTTATGTTTATGGACAATATGAGCAGAGAGCTTGCTCCATTTCACCCTGTGTAGATAATCAGTTTTCTAAGCCTTTGGCTAATTGTGTCTTAAAGGAATGGGCCGGCTTTTAGAATTATCAGGGTGTCTTACTGCCATGAAAGATGAGCATTCTGTATATTCACAGGGCACAAAGGACTACATAATCTGTTGTTTTCTTAGTCAAAACTATTAGGTGGGGGATCAGTTGATGGTCTTCTTTACTGTAGGAAGCTCTCCTCCTGGTGTCTGTTTCAGAGTCTGCAGACCTAGGAGAAGAATCCCTATACACTTGACAGGGCTTTGTGGGGAGTGGCAACCTCCAGTAATGATACCCAGGCCCTTGCCATGATGGGTCTGAGTTATTGATGTGGGCTGTTTAGACAGATAATTACCTCATTATATCCAAGGGTAATGAATAAATACCTGAGGATTGGGTGTACATACAATGAAATGTTTTCTTAATTGGGTTGACATCTTTAGACACCCCAAGGGAAATCTCTGTCCTTATATGACTTTAAATGTGTAAATGCAAAAGCGATGGCTTGGTGGTGTATGGTAGCTGGGATTCTGTCCTCAGAGAAAGGGGACAGCAGCTGTTTATAAGGACCCTGGTCCCAGGAGATCAGGCTCAACCCACTCTAGTATGGCTTCCTCTTAATGATTACCTCTGGACAGACCCCATTTCTGAGCAGAACAGAGGAGCCAGTTGAAGACTGAGCTTGAGAACCTGCACTGGCCGGTTCCCTTCCCTCTGCTGACACTGGGCTTTGTTGCTAAGGCCTCTTTCAGATCACAGTGGGCATTCTTCTTGAGTGTCCCATATTGGCCTGGCCCTTCTGATAGAAATCTGAGAAAACAGTCAGCCTTTGGAGTAGCAGATTGACACCTTCTCTGGTGTGCTCTGTAGGCGCTGCCTGCCCCACAGGTACTAGCCCTGTGAATTTCCTAGGGTTGCAGGAACAGCCTATAAGCTGGTAGCTTCAAAACTAGGAACTTATTATTTCAAAGCCTGGGGCTAGGAGTCAGGAGTCTTGACTGGCCTTGCTCACTGAAGGCAGTACAGAAGAAGCTATGCCCTTTGCTCTGCTTCTGCTGTTGTGGGCATCCTGAGTGTCCTGGCTGAAGCTGCATCACTCTAGTGTCTGCCTCTGCTGACACCTGACCTCTTTCCTCTGCGTGTCCATGTCTTCACATAGCCTTCTCTCTCTGCCACAGTAGATCAGGCCTACTGTACGCCAGTATGGCTTCCTCTTAACTTCATGATCACGTCAATAGAGACCCTATTTCTAAATAAGCTCACACATACTACTCTCAGGGTTAGGAGTTGAACATATTTTTTTGAGGTCATAGGTCACACTGAGGTAAGAAGAGAAATTAAATTATGCACCGGCCCTTGGAAATCCTCACAGGACTTTGTGCTGACACACAGCCTTTAAGGACAGGATCTGTGTTGTCTGTTTTTTTTTTTTTTTTTGACCACTCCTCTTTGTTGAAATTGTTTGCAGTGAAGATTTATCTTTATGGTCCCCCATGGATGGCCTGAGCAGCATGCTGGGACCCTGTTCTTTCTGCCTGTTCATATGCACGTACCCTGTGCCATATGAACACCCCGACCCCACCCCACTCCCGGTTTTGAGGAACTGACTGGCCCCCTTCCTAATTTCTGAGTTGTGTGGGTTGTACCACTGGTGTCCTCCCACCCTCAGCCCTCAGACCTGCTCTTGATCACCTCTCCCTGGAAGATAACCCTGCACCCAAGTCAGATGCTGCATCACAGGGCTCCTTAGTTCTGTTCTGTCTTTCCTTTCTCTTTGTCTCCATGGAGCTGAGACTCTCAGAACCTCACACTGGGACTGTGTTGTAGTCCCATGATAGACCTCTGTCTTGCTGCCTCCCCTCCAGCTAGTTCTGCACAAAGCTGCCAAGTATGCCTTTGGAGTCAGGCCCCAAGATAGCCACACCCCAGCTCAGCAGTCCCTGTGGACATTCTGGTGAATAAGGTGAAATGTTGGCCTTAGCCCAAACTCTTTTCCCACCTGACTTCCATCTTACTTCCAAGAACCTAGTGACTCATTTGGGCACTTGCCATACACCCCTGTGCATGTTGGTATTGGGGTACGCCACACATAGTTTGCTCCATGTACAGCGTCCTTTTCCTTGTTGAGGCTCCTGGGCCCCTTGAAGAGCACAGCTGGAAGTGAGGGCTCTCTTGTAGAAGAGTTTTCTATTCTTTCTTGGGTAACCATCTTGACCTCCCTTCTAGATAGACACAGCTCCATGAAGGCAGGCAGACTAAGCTCATTTTCTCTCCACTGTAGTGGTTTCTTACTCAACACCCACTAGCAATCTAAGAAACATTTGTTGAACGCACGGATGAGTGTATGCATGAGTGAATGTGTGGCATGCTACATGTTGGGTAAAACTAGATACCTGGGACTGTCAGAAGGAAGATAGGGCCTTGGCACAGGCATCCTCAAGTCAGCAAGCCGAGGACTTGCTCCACATAGCTGACAACACGGCAGATTCACACCATCTCCATAGATTAGCTGTTGGCTCTGTCACAGAAGGTTGGCCAAGAAATATTCTTTAGAATAGTAAACATTTCTACTTCAGTTTTTAAAAAAATCCCTGATGGTTTCTGGTTGCTTTTTGTTGACAGGGAGGTATTTTATGTCTATGGTACAATATGTACAGTAAGCAAGATAAACTCCCATTTGGAGAAAATGGTATACAAAAATCCCAACAGACTTAATGAAATCGGCAGTTATAACGAAATAAAAGAAAACAACAATAGTTAATGGAAATGTATTTATAACTAAAGAGGAATGAAAATTCAGAGAACCAGAAAAATGGGCGAAATTAATTGTATGTATGTGTTGAAGTACTTGTGCTGTGGTGTGAGTGTGGAGGTTAGAGGACAATTTGCGGAATTTGTTCTCTCCTTCCACTCTGTGTGTTCCAGGGACTGAACTCAAGCTGTCAGGCCTAGTGGTAAGTGACTTTATCCACTGAGCCATTTCCCCTTCTCCAAGTCGCATTTTTAGAAGAGAAGGTACAAGGTAGGTGTGTGTGTGTGTGTGTGTGTGTGTGTGTGAGAGAGAGAGAGAGAGAGAGAGAGAGAGAGAGAGAGAGATAGA
>NW_008339923.1:7285234-7308709 GCF_000622305.1 Nannospalax galili
TGTCTTTTTGAGACAGAATTTCCCTGTAGCCCCAGCTGGCCTGAACTCACTATGTAGACCAGGCTGGCCTTGAACTTACAGAGATCTGTCTGCCTCTGCCTCCTGAGTGCTGGGATTAAAGGTGCACCACCACGTCCAGCCCAGAATTAATTTTGTTTTAAATATTTTATTTGTTATTTTTATGTTATGTGTATGAGTATATTGTCTGCATGTACATAAGTGCACCTGTGTCATGCAATGCCCATGGAGGTCAGAAGAGGGTGTTGGATTCCCTTGGAACTGGACCTATGAATGGTTATTAGCCACCGTGTGGGTGCTGGGAATCAAACTTGCGTCCTCTGTAAGAGCAGCCAGTGCTCTTAGCCACTGAACCATCTCTTCAGCCCTAGAGTTACTTTTTTATGGAAGTGTTTTCTTTTTGAAATTTGTGTCTGTGCATGCCACATGAATGCAGGTGCCCACAGCCAGAGGAGCTGGATGTGAGTGCTGGGAACTGAACTCAGGTCCTCTGCAAGAGCAGCAAGTGCTCTTAACTGTTGAGCCATCTCTCCAGTCCCCTGAATTAATTCAGGAGGTCAACTACTGTCTTTCATGATGGAGTTACTGGATTGAGTCAGACTTCCATGAGGGAAGCTGCACAGTTTGTAAAGTGGGACTGACAGGGCATCCTTATATCTTCCAGCAACTGCCTCTCAGGATCCTCACAGCCATCTAAGAAGCTAAATCTTTTCCAAGCAGTTTCTCACGTAGAAGGACAAACGAGGTCCTTTGGTGGCACTAGCTGAGTGTGATGCTGTCCTCCAAGTGGCATACATCATCTCCACTTTTAGTTCTGTTACAAACAGAGACCCTGGACTTGCCTCAGATGACCTCATGAGGCATTTGGCTGCTTTCTGTATTTGTTTGGCAGTTTTCAGTCACTCAGCAGCATTTTCAGATCCTGGGGTGTTCGTCCTTGTGCAACATCTCCAAGCTCATTTCGTGATGGCATGGGTGAACAGTCAGAAAGTAGCAGATGGCACCACAGGGCACCTAGATCAGCTGCCTCGGGCCTTACCAGTAATTACATTATATCAGGGCTGGATAGGCCTGTGGTCAGAGGGTAAGAGTCCTCTTGCTTGGAGCTGCAAGCCATGCAGTGTCACTGAAGCAAAGGATGCAGGATGTGGAGTGGTCAGAGGTAAACCTGAGAGAGGCCATGCTGGTCAAGGCCAGGCCACGTAGGTTTTGTGTCCCACTTGGGTTGTTGGATGTACTTTGAAGGCAGTGGGTACTAGCAGGGTTTTAGAAGGGAATGGCATGGTCTGAGTATATTTGGGAAGATGGCTGGCACTAGAGTGGAGAGAGCTGAGTGGCCATGGCGGCCATCAGTGTGGGAAGAAAGCAGAATTTAAGCAAAGGCATTTGAAACAGTTGCAGACTTCCATAGTCCAGAGAGTGTAGAGGGCTTGTGTAGACATCTGGAAGAAGAGCATCTTCCACTAGGAGTGGCACTGGGCCACAGTGAGTAGTGCCCAGGGTACGAGCTTGGTGTTATTCAGATGTGGGTTCCAGCTGTCATTTAGCAGCTATGTGACTTTGGACAAGCGGCTTATTAACTTAAGTATCTGCAGATGCAAAATACGGTGTCAGTGCCCCGTCTGAGTTTGTTACTATGTCTCTGTGAGATAAAACTTCACTCCAAGTGATATAATTATACCAAGGCAATATTAACTGTGCTTGAAATTTGCTTCTGTGATTCTGTAAGGGATAGTAAAGCTGGTGTTCTTTGCGATGGCAATGTCATTTTATGTCTCCCTGTGTGGCTGCCAGAGTGAAGGGTCCTGGAGAGAGCCTAGACCTGTAGCATGTCCTTCTCAAGTTCATACCCACTGCTTTCTTTGTGTCCTGAGCACCTTGCAGAGAGCTGGGTATCTAGTACCAGGACAGCAGCTGTTTGTCACCTGGCTGGGTAGATGTGAAAAGGCAAGAAGTGTCTATCTTCATGTGAAATGGTGGGCAGGAGGAAGTATTGAATGCTGCCCACTCTTCCTTAAGGTTATACACTCTGATCCCAAGTACTTAACAGCCAGAAGAAACAGGATCAAGAATATTTTTCTAGGCCCGGGGAGTTATAACAAGACTATTAACAGTAATAATAATCAGTACTTTTTAATGCACTACAGGTAGTGGTGATCAGGTGGTTCACCTGACTCCAAGGACCTTGTCTTATGAGAATACTTTATCTTCACAACAGTGAAGTGGCTGGCTGGTAAAAACAAGCTTCCTGCAAGGGTCATGAGACAGTCACCTTTGGCTTTGCTGGAGTGAGGCCTGCAGAGTTCTCTGTTTATATGTTGATAAAGTTGCTAGTGAGCAACTGGGGTGGGGCAGATGCCTCTGCAGATACTGTATGCACTGTGGCCAGGTCACTGCTGCCCTCACGTGCCCTAAAGTTGAAGAAGGCTAGATTGACAGATATACTAGGCACATATGAAGGCACCTGCTCATGATCCTGTGACTGTCTCTCCATCAGCCCTCGGTCTGTGTGTGTCTGGATTCTGTGGAGAAGAAATGTTTATGTAGAAAAGAGATTTGCAAGACTCAGGCTGTTGCTGACTCTGTACTTTCACTTGAATGTTTATATAGATTTTTGACATGTTTGGACATAGTTCATGAGGGTTCCATCATAAGCAGGCCCCCGAAGGGACTTGTGCCAGGTTATTGGTTGTACATTTTGTTGAGGCATAGATGTTAAACATGCCTCTTCCAGTGACCACCCAGGAGCACCTCAAGGTATTTACCCATCCACGTTCCATGCTTCAGGGGGGTGAGGCTGCTACTGCTGTGCTTAAAAGTTCGCCATGTAAATCCTTTCAGAATGGATTTGTGCTCTTCTGGAAGCTTCAAAGGTCTGCTACAATTTTTGGTTGGATGCTGTGTATTTCCCATGTCAACCCTCTGAAGACAATTGCTTTATTCTTGGGGGCCCTAGCTCTATGCCTTTTGCCATGGAGGAAACCTGAAGTGAACACTCACTCAGAATTCCAGTGACCCAGTGCAGAGCAGGTCTATGGGTTAAGTGCGGGATGTGTAGTTGAAGTGAGGACGGTGGTATCTACAAGGTTGGGGGTACAAGCGTGCATTGTAATAAAAACAATCCCTTTCAGGGGCTGGAGAGGTGGCTCAACAGTTAAGAACACTGGTTGTTCTTAACAACATGTTCTTAACAGCACCCACATGGCAGCTAACAACTGTCCGTAACTCCAGTCCCAGGGGATTCAACAGCCTCTTCTGACCTCCGTGGGCATTGCACGATACAGGTGCACTTACCTATGCAAGCAATACCTGCATTCACATAAAAATATTAAAATTTAAAAAACAACAACAACAAAAACCAATCCCTTTCATTGTCATTTTGAAAGGGTTAAAATAGAGATATGCAGAGCTGGAACAGATAGAGCCCATGTGGGCTCTCTTTTGAATGTTTTTCACTGACTTGGGCAAGTGGGGTTGAGCATCCAGTTAGGATAATAATGTCAGAACTGGAGGAAAGACCAGTATGGCAGCACCTTGAAAGGAGGCTGTTCAAGAGTCGGTGCACTGAAGGGAAGGGAAGTGGGAGGTGGAGAGGACCCTTGTACAATGGGAGATGCTGAGGGCAGCACAGAGTCTCCAGAGAAAGAGATCTGGTCAGGGCTTCCCTACTGAATATGAGATAAGATGAAACATTGTTTCATATTCTGGGTGAGAACATAAAGCAGTTTATTTTGAATAAGATGTGTAAATCTCCTGACTATTAAGTCACCTGCACATTAGAATACCAGTTTTGTAAAATTGGTTAAAGTCTTGTTTACCTGGCATTTAAACAACTGAAAGGGAACTGATGGTTTTCAGTGTAATGTTTAGGAAGAACTTTTTAGGTTTATGGTTGTCTTTAGCAATTGTGAATTGTTTTCATGTTTGATTTGGAAGAATGTTTAAGAAAGGGCTGCCTGGCTCTTTGTCTCAGAGGAAGGTACCTGGAACAGCAAGTTAGCAAAGAGTGAAAATGTTCCCAATAGGAATTCTTATTGCTATTAGGTGGAATGCTTCCAAGGTTCTTGGGGTAATTATTCAGAAATTTGATTTGCTGCTATCTGAACTATTAATCCCAAAGAATGGTACTGAAAGATACGGTCACAGGTAAGCTATAGAAGTGATGTTGAGTGAGATCTGCTACCGGGGTGCTGGTACCCATGTTTTCAGAGTAACTGTCTTAGTTATTTTCTATTGCTGTGATGAAAACACTGACCAAAGCCAACTTGGGGAGGAAAGGGTTTATTTGGCTTACAGCACAGTCCATCATCAGGGGAAGCCAAGGCAGGAACTCAGGGCAGGAACCTGGAGCACAGACCACGGAGGAACACTGCTTACTGGCTTGCTCCTCTGGCCTGTGCTCAGCCTGCTTTCTCACACAATACAAGGCCCACTTGCCCAGGCACCACCCACAGTGGGCTGGACCATCCCATATCACTCAACAATCAAGAAAATGTCCCACAGACATGGCCAAAGGCCAGTCCAATGGAGATAATTCCAGCATTGAGATTCCTTGTACCCAGATGTGTCAAATTGACAACCAAAGCCATCCAGCGTAGTAACCTACAGTTGGGTGTATAGGTTACTCTAAAAACATGGTCCCTGCCCCCCAGGGAGGGCAGAATGAAGAGACTCAGACTTTGCATGGTCACAGTAAAAACCTTAAGGGAGGCATAATTACAATGCCATTGAGAACAGTGTGAGAAACCTCAGCAAGTGAGGTGGGCAAAACCAAATGTGTGTATACATTATGCTTTCTAAGGCGGCTGTTCTGCAACTGCTCCTGCAGAGAAAGGGTAGAATGCAGCCAAAATTAGCCAGTGTTTATGGCTGACTTCAACAGAAGCACAGGGATTCCCAGAAGGGGATGTGAGCACGAACTGTTGTGCAGTCAGTGGGGTTGCCTGATTGGGTCTGTATGTTATAGACATAAGTCATTATGCATACTCACAATGGCATATCAATGGCCCAGCATAAGCAAAAAGGTTTTCATAAAATGCCAGTCATTTCTTAAAATGTCAAGTGTTAAATAAATCCTAATTAAAGGCATGATTTTTTTCTAATTAAGTTGTTTTCTTTGGACTCAGTTGTAAAATCCAAACAATTCTTTAAAGATTGATTTTTACTACTTCTTTTTACATGTATGTGTGTGTGCCTATGTGAATGTATGTCACATGTGTCTATGCCTGGAGACCAGAAAAGGGCTTTGAATTCCTTGAAACTGGAGTTATAGGTGTGTGTGTGTGTGTGTGTGTGTGTGTGTGTGTATGCACACACCCCCCAATGGAACCAAACTCCAGTCCTCAGGAAGAGTAGCCCACAATCTTAAGTGCGGGGCCATCTCTCCAGTCCTCAAAGCCAGTTGTTTTAATTGGAAGAAACCATTATTTAAAATAAAGATATTGGCACTTGGAATTTGATTTTACCCTAGCAAGCTCATAAGCTAGCTTATTGCTACTCTCTAGATGTAGGAAAAGACAAGACTCCTGGGTCAGAGATAAAAGACCCACCAGACAGCAACAGCTCAGTTGTTTCCCCTTATCCCATGTCTAGGAAGCATGGCCTGGTTGGCCCAGATGATGCTCTGTCTGCAGTGAGTTGGTGTCTCAGCTAAGGAGCACTTAGAATAGGAAATCCATAGCCACCATTCATAGTCAGCAGGCCTGCTCTTTGCTGCGAAGGGATGCATCACATCATCCCTCAAGGTTGCTCATGCCAACAGTCCTGAGAAATGGTCCAAGTGAAGACTGGTCCCAACCTTGTGTTCATGGACACCTCACAGGTTGGAGAAGAGTATATGAGATGGCTTCCTAATGCTATAAAATATAAAAGTACCTGAGGGGTGTCATGAATTGTGACTCATACAGAGCCGTTTCATGGCATATCATCTGGTTATATTTTTCAAATTTCAAAGGAATGCTAATTCTGATTTCAAACTATTCTCCAGTCCTAATGCTTTCCTACAGACTTACATGATGGGCTCCTGCTTGCAAACATTTCTCCCCCACTCCCTTATCTTTCCCTTCCTCTCAAACAGCTGACTTTATAAAGTACTGCTTATGTGTGTACTATTTACGAAGTGCTGTGGCGAATATGGAAGAGATTCATAATTTCATCCTTGACCTTGGCTTTATAACCTGAGAATGATACAGCCTGACATGAGACAACCAAAGTGCTTCATATTGAAATGCTGGTGATGTCAGAGAGAGAAAGGAACTGAATCATCTCGTAAGATTTCCATCAAGGATGGTGCATATATTTCATTTGTCTGTATTTGGTGACCAGAACCTCCTGGGTGTCCAGGAGCTACAGTATGCTAAACATTTGATGCCTGATGTTACCTCTCTGAGTTCCTCTCTTGTTCTTTATTTCCTGCTTTCTGACTTTTTGAGTTGTGAAATGCAGGATTCTTTGTGGGAAGAGAGTTTAACTGCTTAGGCTTCATGGTGGGAAGGAAATAGCTTATAGGTGGAAGACACCTGAAAGTCTCCACTAACTGCCCAGACTCTTTGATCCATTCTACACTGAGCATCAAAGGGGCCTCCTGAGGTAACCAACTTGGCCCTTCACCAGTTGCTGGGAGGATAGGGTGGGGCATTTGACTCAATCTCCACAGACACTGCTTTGGATCCTGGGAAACATGTCTGTGAAGACAGCCCCATCTAAGATAGAGCACAGCACAGCCTGCTGAATGCTTCCATGCTTCTCCTCCCTTTTCTGGACTTGGGTGACCCAGGCCTTTTGCTGCCAGGGTCGTAGGTGCCCTCTGACCATTGTTGTTACATTTGAGATGACAATGACCGCCTGAGTACAAAACGTTAGTGTTTAGTCCTTGATCCTCTCTGTGATGGGGGTACTGCAAGGCCTCTAGCCCCAGCCTTGTGACATGTACATTTGATACTCTTTATGGAAGACTGATAGTGCAGGGCAGTTGTCCCTTCCACCAGGAACATTCAAGGACAGTCACATCCTTCGCTGCTCACTTTCCCTGGGAGTAGCCTTGTCCCAGAAAATCGTCCTGAGCCAATGTAGTTCTGAGAGTTCCAAGCATCTCTTGGGGTCCCCAGGATAACCTGACCTATTTTATGACAGATCCTAGCTATTTTTAATATGTCTAAGCCACCTTTCAAAGACAAACCCTCATGCTGATTGAGAGAACACAGTCTGGCACAAAACAGGACTTGACTGTCGTATGTGTATGTCATGAACTTGTTAGGTTAACATTCATATGAAAATTCCCATGCATACAGTGGGCCACTGGCATGCTCTTCAGCAGCAGGTGCTTGAGCTTTGGCACAGGAGCGCTGGGCTCTCTCCTGGGGTCTTGGGCCATGCTGGAGGTGGTAGCCCTTGTCATGTTTCTGTTAGAGAATAAATAAGCCGAGAACTGTCTTAGCTAGCCATGAAAAGTGGTTGAAATTCTCACACAGGTAAATTTTCAAGAACATTGAAGTATACAGGAGGAGGGACATAGAAGCTGACAGTCTTTCTTTGTCACTTACTATGGCAATATCCTATTTGTCCAGAATTCAGGTCTGATCGGCTTTTAGCATCTATAATGTGGGCACAAATTCTTAGAGTGTTTTAAGAAAGTCCCTTAATTTCTGAAGAGTTGGACATAGTAAATCCCAAGAAATGTATTGAGTGGGATGTCTTCTTCCCTCAGAGAACCCTCCCACAGGAAGGTGGCTACCATTCACCTAGTGGCTGTGGATCAAATGGATTTAATACCAGCAGGACACAGGGGAGGCACCGAAGGCCCCTGATGATGACTGAGGGGAACAAAGTGTCAGGGGATAGTCAGCCACTAGACCTTACGGTAGAGTCCCTAAGGGCTGCTCTTGGGAGCCTCAGACACAAGGAAAAGGTGCTCATTTATCCCTCTAAATGCCACTAAAACAGGAAACAGCACAGTGGCTTTTCTAAAAGAACAAGCAGGAGTTAGAAGTACAGACTGAGCATTCCTCATCTAAAAATTTTTTTAAAAGCTCCAAAATTCAAAACTTTTTGAGTACTTATATGAATCCACAAATGGAAAATTCCATACCCAGAAACTGTTTTGTGTACAAACTTATTAAAAAATACAGTATAAGCTTGCTTTCAGGCTATGTGTGTACTGCATAAAGAAATTTTATGTTTAGATTTGGGTACCATCCCTCAAGATATTTCATTTTGTATATGCAAATATTCCAATATCTGAATTAAAAAACAACAATCCTGAAACTTGGTTTTCTCCTGCTGTGGGATACCAGGGGTCATTTCAGTGTTCTTCCTGGGATACCACAGGCCACTTCAGTGTTCTTTCTGGGATACCATGGGCCACTTCAGTGTTCTTCCTGGGATACCATGGGCCACTTCAGTGTTCTTCCTGGGATACCATGGGCCACTTCAGTGTTCTTCCTGGGATACCACAGGCCACTTCAGTGTTCTTCCTGGGATACCACAGGCCATTTCAGTGTTCTTCCTGTTGCTGCTCCACAACTTCTAGGAGGGCTAGAATAGCTTTCTAAGTGGTTGATTCTTTGTTTTTTATTGTCTTCTTTTTAGCTTCTACAAAAGAAAGTTTCATTCCCCTGGGGATTTGGTATGCAGTGCCTCTCACCCCTGAGGATGCTGGGTCAGTGAGCAATTCCCATAGTAACTAAAGAAATGGGTTCTGACCACCAAGCAACCATCGGCAGACTTTGTAGTGGTCATTCATCTTCCGAAGCACTCTCCCCATAAGAAAGTTTCCATAATACATGAATAGAAAATACAGGTCAGAAGTAAACGTAGAGAAGGCTGGGGAGCAGAGGCCTATGGAGAGGGGAAGAGTGGGTATTTTCTGCCCCCTGACCCTGGGTCAAGCTGTGACAAGCCTGGGTGCTGCAGAGGGCATGTAGGAGAGTTTGAAAGAGGTGTGTCTCTACCTGACCTGGGTCGCCTCACACATCTGTAGCAAACACAAAGGTGTGTTCCCAGAAGCACAAGCAGAGGAGAGGCTCTTTTCATTTCTGAAGGTTTTTTGTTTGCTTAGGAAGAATGTCTTCTAATATGGTTGTCTGATAAAGTTTCCTAGTTCTTGAATAGCATTTTGCTGTTTGTTAAATACTATCATCTTTTATTGTTATCAACAATAATAAAATATGCCTTTTTTTTTTTAAGTAGATGAATCTTCCTTTGGTTTTCAAACTATGGATTTGGCTTAAAAGGGTTTTAAAAGTTTGGGTTTCTTTTTTTACTTTTTATGCGTGGAAGAGAAAAGCTATTGGGCAAGTTGCTTTTCGGGGTACATTCTTAGCAATAACTCACACAGCTGGTGGCCCCCCTTCTTAGCATTATGAATTGTGCTGAGTTCACTGTTGTGTAGTTTTTTCCCTACTTACCCAGCTGGCATGGCTCACTTGATATTTCCTTGGTAAAAATAATCTTGTATTTTCTTCTTCTATGCATCATGTATAGAATGGTGCCCTTTATTTGGCAGTGCCTTCAGCTGTGGGCTCTGAGGCAGTTGAAGACAATGAATAAATCTTTCAGGTTGATAAATGTCATCTGGAATATGCTACTTCTGCCTTGGTATTTTAAGTTCACGGGACTTGGTAAATCTAAAAAATGTGGTTGAGTATAAAGTTATTACATAGTCTTTTGTGGTGTTGTTCCTGATAATTGTCAGTGTTTAAGACATATTTGAGTGTTCTCTCATCTCTTGGGGCCAGGAGGCTTCAGTGAATTGGGAATTCCTCATCATGTGTTTGTGATCAGACAATAGATAGTAACAGTGGCTTGTGAGAACAAAAATGTTCTGTTTCATATTTGCTGATACCTGGGGTGACAAGGTTTTCCAAGTAGAGTTGAGGAGAACAGATTATACCAGTCTTGTAGATTTCTCTGAAAACTGCCTCCCTTGTTCCCTCCACTTACTACACTTGGTGACACAATTGAGGTCCCTGGACTAGAATCAGTCCCAGACAGGACAGTCATTACAAAGGATCAGAAAGTAAAAGGATGGCCAGGGGTGAGGATTGGGTTGTGAGAAAAGGAGACAGCTGTTACTGTTTTTCATTCTGAATTGGACTCATTTTGGAGAAAATTAACCTCTATAGCTTAGTACCTGGGAGTCAGTGCTTGCTCTTCTCAAAGTGGAAGAAAATTGCAATGCACTTCCAGCATCTTTTCTGAGGTTCAGTCCCTTTATCCATTCTGACCCCTTAGCAGGTTTGTAGCCATATGGCCAAGCTAAATTAAGTAGGAATTTGAAAATAACCCAGCTAATTTCTGACTATGCTGCAACTCTGGTTCTTTGAGGTTGAAGAGTTGTTTATATCTGTTCTGTACAACTAAGATCACACTACTTAAAACTCTCTCCATTCCTAATTCAGTGTGAGACTGCTTCCCCTAAAGGGTGCTTTAAGACTCTGCTGGAAGGGCAGTTGAAGAGGTTTTCATTTATCATTAACAACATGAAAACAGTTTCATGGGAATAAAACATTTCAAAAAGCAGAATGCCATAATAGGCCTTATTAAGGGTGTGCTGCCTTCCCAACCAGGGCATCCTTGGAGAGGCAGGTAATTGGCATACAGTTAAACTGTTGTTTAAAAAAGTTTTATGTTTGTACCAGTGTCGTAGAAAACTCTAGACACAAGGAAAAGGTCAGTGGGCTTCCAGAACTTGAAGAAGGTAGAGCACAAGATGGTACCCAGGAGTGACTGAGAGGAAGGTCACAGGGCTTGGGATTCTAGGTGTTTTCAGGAGGACCCACAGGGGGTCTGCTCACAGGGTCTTGGTGGCCTGCAGGGTGGAGTTGTTCTAGACCAGCAGGCCTAGGGTTCCATACTTGGAGTTCTTTCTTCCTTTCTGAAGCACAAATAATGTGAAGCAACTCTGGTTGTATGAGGAGTGCTTAGCCCCTGACTTGTTCCTTTGAAGCCCCCCAAAATATTCAAGGCACATCATCAGACAGTCTTTATATACTCCTCAGAAATGTGGACTGACCTCACCTGTTCATCTGCATCCCGAGAGCCATTGGTGTGAAAGTGATGGTCCTTCAGTGCCTCAGTTTGCTTTCATCTGGAGCTAACCGCCTCTGAGGGGCAGTGTGAGGCTGCAAGGAAGGGACCAGGTGCAAATCCAGCTGTGGGGTAGCAAGTTACTTTCTCAAATGCTTTCATATATGAAATAAGAGTAATATAGCCATATATATATATATATATACAGCCATCTCCAGAGGTGTCAGGAGGAGATACCTTGTCTGAAGTGTTTGACTATAATGGAACAAGTAATTAGATGTAAAATGCAAGCCACATGCGTGCTGACTTTTCTGCCATTCTGTATGACAATCATTTGGTGGATGCATCCTTATCCAGTCCCATCTTTCCTGCTGACCCACTTGAAAGCTAATGTTCTCAATCAATTCAGTTTTTCCTTTTTTATTTCCCTGTTTTCTTACCTCCATTCTTTCCAACTTCTTTTATACCTCTCATTTTTTTATTTCCCATATTTCCACGAAACAGTATACTCTGTGTGTGTGTGTGTGTGTGTGTGTAACATTAAAAAATATTTTATTTATTATTTTTATTTTATGTGTATGAGTGTATTGCCTGCATGTATGTGAGTGCACCCATGTCATGCAGGGCTGCGGAGGTCAGAAGAGGGCTTTGGATTCCCCTGGAACTGGAGTTAAGGACAGTTCATAGCCACCATGTGGGTGTTGGGAATCGATCACAGGTCCTCTGCAAGAGCAGTCAGTGCTCTTAACTGCTGAGCTGTCCCTCCAGCCCCAGAAACCCGTACTTTCAATAATTAATCAGAATAGACAGATTCAAAATATCAATAGAGAACGAATTACCTTTAGGGATGGAAGAAAATAAAAATTATATATGTGCATTACCATTTTTTTTTTTGAAATAATAAGGCTGTTGGAAAAGGGCCTTGCTAAAGCTTTGCTCTGTTTAAAAGCTGCTTTCAAAACATCTGTAAACACAATGAGTCCGCCTGAATGTGTATTTTACGGATTGAAAACAGTACTGGCTAATCTTAGCTCCTTGGCCATAAAAGGAGCGAAGGAGAATGTATATTACACATGGCAAGTGCAATAAATCAGGGGGTCGCATAGTGACACTCGAGATACAATAAAGAGCCCATCTGTGCGGGGTGCCTTTTAAATTCTTTAAATAGACTATTCTGGATGTAATTAAATTTTTTTATTGTGGTAAATATACATAATACAGAAGTTGCCATTTTAACCCTTGTTAAGCATACAATTCAGTGGTGTTACTTTGAGCATAGGGTGGCCATCACCACCATCTCATGATCATTTGCACCGCCCCAGAGAGGTGTTGTGTGCCCCTTAAACAATAGTGCCCTGTTCTCTGGCCCACTGCCAGCCAATGGTGACTTCCATTCTCTTTTCTGTCTCCATGAATTTGTTTATTCAAAAATTGTCATATTGGTGGATGCATATAGCATTTGTCTGTTTTTGTTTGGTTTATTTCACTTAGCAGGTTTTCACATTTAATCCACACTAGAATTAAACTATTTTTTCTACCAAAAAGATTCCATTGTAGATCTGAACCAAATTTGTTTATCCATTCATTTTTTGACAGACATTTAGGTTAAAGTCACTATTTGGCCGTTGTGAACAGGGCAGTTGTGAACATTGATATAGTATTATCTGAGTTCATAATAATCAGTATTTTATAAAGTTTCTTTCTGTGGGTTGAGATTTTTAGAGAGAAGGATTTAAGGACACATTGAAGACCAGGCTTCAGTGGACAGTTCCAAACCTACGGTCATATACACAGCCCTGTTTGAATACAGTGGGTTAGGAAACAAAAGAAAAAGACATGATTATGGAAAAGGAATTTGTAGGGAGGAGTCAGGGTTGGCGGGGTGAAAGGGAGATAAGAGGGTAGGGGTGAGAGTAACCACAGTGCATTATATACGCCTATGAAATTGTCAATGAATAAATTTAATTATAAGAAAAAGTATATGGAGGGGCTGAGGAAGCGGCTTAGTAGGTAAGAGTGCTTGCTGCACAAGCATGAGGGCCTCAGTTCAAATCCCTAGCACCCATGTAAAATGCTGGGCATGACCATGCTGGCCTTTAACCCCAACACTACAGTATAAGAGGTAGACTGGAGAATCACTGGCACTTGCTGGCTGACATCCTATCTCCAATTTTAGTGAGACAGACCCTGTCTCAAAGGAGTAAGGTGGAGAGTGATAGAGCAGACACCTGACATCCTCCTCTGGCCTTTGTGCTGCACATGGATGCCCATGCCCTCCCCCAATACACCACATACACATCACACGTGTACGTGTGTGTGCACACACATTAAAAATAGATGGAGTTGTCATTGTGGCTTCTCCCTTCTCCGTATTAAATAGCTGAGGATTGATTGAACTGAGCCACCCTGGGGCCATACCTCCACGATAGAAGCTCTCCAAAAAACAATCTAGGTGATCAAGTCTCTTTTTGGCTGTGGGAGAGAAGGAAGATAGGAGGGTGGTGTGCAGTGGCTGGCAGGTTACAAATGTGAAGTAAAGAGAGCGAAGAATTGGTGATGACCACAGAAGACAGATGTCCTTGAGGGCAGAGAATGGGCTGCCAAGGATTCCCAAGGGGATGGAGAATCAAACCATAACCGTGATGGCCAAACTGAAGTTATGCAAAGACATTGATATGTAGAATACAGCACGTGGCAAGAAGCATAGCTGGTAGGTGACAGAAAAGCACAGAATCTGAGGTTCTGTGGGCAACAACACAAGGCATGGAGAGAAGAGGCTGGGAGATGGAAAGCAGCCCCCACTTACCCTTCTCCATCACAGGGCTTGTAAGGCTCTGACTGTCAACTTGTCACCCAGAAGGGTTTTCTGGCCTGCCTCTATGTGGTCTTTCTATTCCTTTGTCAGTTTCATTCTTAATTGTTTTGGGAGTGCCTAGAAAATCCTTCTATCCATTCTGTAGCCTGAAGACACTCATCCCTGCTGGAATGCTAACCCATTGCTCCGTACTTCATACTACTCACATCTCCAGCAAGCATACAACTATCCTGAGCGAAGGAGGCCTTAGGAGAGAGGTGTTGAGTGTTCCTGTCAGCTTTTCAGTTGCATAGAGGGGAAAAAATGGAAACACAGAAATGATCATGGGATTGAAAAGAAAGGAAGTGGTACAAAGTGTCCTGGAAAAGAAGAGGGCCATGGGAGGAGTCATCCTGGGGCAGGCTGGCTGGGCTTGCCAATGGAGCTGCTCCAGAACGTGAAGGTCCGTTGTGTCATAATACTCCACAATACTGTATCTTTCCTCATTTTTTTCTAACTGGGTGTTAGTTCATACAAGGAGGAAAGTTATTATATCTGTGCAAATGGTTGATGCCATGAGCCATTTCATGCCACACTGCCCGAGCGCTCCCTCTCCACCCAAAGGCAGAAGCTGTTCAATGGAAGGGGCATCTTAGTTTCTTTCCTTCTTATTTCCCTTTCCTCTGCTTAGTGTTTTTATTTACCTGTCAGTTTCAGCCAGTCTCTCTCAGCCTTCTTGTATATCTTTAATTGGTGGAAGAAAAACCTTAGTGTCACAAAGATCGTTCTCCTTTGCTAGTTAGGATCTGATAGGAGGGAGCATTGCCATTTGTCTCCTAGCCGTGTGACGCATCTTGTAAACAGCATGTGAAACCCTTGCCCCCACTTGCGCTTATGTACTTAGTGGCATCCTGGAAAGTCTGACCGTCTTATCGCCCTCAGTGATGGAAATGATGCCTTCTTATTATGGGAGAGAATTTTCTTAAGTTCAAATTTCTCCTGGGAGTAGTAACAGGTAATAACAGTAAGGCATTTTCCCAACAGACAGTTGTGTGAACTATGGAAAAAAAAATCATACCATAAAGATTGGACAGAAAAGGCAGAGTTTAAGTTTATACTCTAAGCATACATGTCCCATGCAGAGCGAAAAAGACTTTTTCCAAACAGGGAGTTTCTCCTAGAGAGAAGAAAGCTAGAATGATTCACAGTAACTCCTTTTCTCAGTGTTTCAAAAACATTTGATTATTAATCAAGAAAAGACTTACAATTGTTTGGCAGGCCAAGGCTTATGTAGTGTGGCTGTCACTTATTAAGCATACTACCAAATTTCATGCTTATGAGAATCCTGTATCTAAGGCAGGCATCATCATTCCCAGTTGTAAATAAGGAAGTTCCTGTTAATGAAGAAACTATTTAAATCCAGCAGAATTACACAAGCAGATTTCCATCTAGACCCAGGAGGACCCACTCTGGTGACATGCTGCCTCGATTTTCCAAGATGAGTATTCTTGTCCTTCTATCCTTCCTAGATGTGCCATGAAGCTAGCTTGGTTAGGGGTAATGGTTTTTTGAAGGGCAGGGCTCTTTTGAAGGGCAGGGCCTGGCCCATGCTAGACAAGTGCTCTACCATTGAACTACATGCCAGCCCAAAGCCCATGTTCTTATTCCATCTTTCTGAAGCTTGGTGAAGATGTTGGGCCATTGTGGAATGAAGTTTAACATCCAAATACAAAATAAAGTATAATTTGAATTTTCAAGTTTTTTTTTTTTTCCCTAAGGTATACTGTGAAAATTTTCAGAAACCAGTTGCAAATATATAGTCAACTCTGAGAGATCAGAGGAGCTATTGTTACTCTAGGCAATAAAAGAGAAGAAATGTCCAAGAGAAGACTTGAAGCCAACTAGTGGTGTAGAGGCATGTAACCAAGTCTCTACAGGCTTGGTGCACAGCTGAGTTGTATGGCAAGAAGAGAAAGGGAATTGACATGTGGTGAGATAAAAACTTTCTCAGCTGGGTGTGGTGGTGCACGCCTTTAATCCCAGCACTCAGGAGGCAGAGGCAGGAGGATCTCTGTGAGTTCAAGGCCAGCCTGGTCTACGTAGTGAGTTCCAGGCCACCTGAGGCTACAGGGAGACCCTGTCTCAAAAAGACCAACCCCCCTCCCCCCCAAAAACCTCATACTTTTCTCCAGGCATCTTCCTACATGCAGGCTGCTTAAATCTCCAAAGGACTTAGTGTACAGCCCAGTTAGTATTCTGAAGCGTGTCCATCCCCAGTGGACACTGAATTGGTCATTCAGCGTGAAGAGTGATATTCACATGGGTGGTGAAGGCTGGAGCCCTGACACTGCCACTGCCTCTGCCAGTAGGGGACTGGGTGGAGGCACGAGGAAGATGGAAATGAAGTGTGATTACAACGAAGATGCAGCAGCTGAGCTCTACTCTCCTAAGGGGCCAAGTAGTGCCTGATTGGCAAAGAAAGGTGTCTCAGTGTTAATGGGATTCAGGGACAGCTGCGATGTGATCAAGCCGAACACCCCAAAGTGAGGTGCCACTTCCTCCCACACGTGCTTGGACAGGACACATGCTTTTGTCCCCCATCTGGCTCAGAGGTAGGCATGTAGGCTCATGTCTGCCCCTGGAGATAGCCACATCAGCTACATCCGAAGATGAAGCAGGGGCAAGCCTCCAGGCTCACAGTTCTTTGGATTAAGCCTCTTTCCTCCCATCTAGAAAGTGCTGCGTCCACTTCCCATATTGAGCACCCTTGCCCTTCTGTACTTACATAAGGCCTTCTAGGCCTTGAGAGCCTGCAGGTAAATGTCCAACAATGCCTGGGCATTCTCAGCTCAGAATTTCATTGTGAGGAGCTTCTTAGAGATTGCAGAAGCCCCCAAGTGAGGCTGATGCAAGAAGCAGACTCCACATACAAACCAGACACACAGTTCAGGAGCACCACAGCCCTGCATTTTATCAGGGCTGCATTCAGAATGGTGCCTGATGAAGCCACCTCCGTCCTTCTCCCCATGGTTTCTGTTTTATGAGCGAGCTGGTCCACCGGACTCCATCTTCTGCAAGACAACAGCTGTTGGAGGTCTCTGTCTCACCAGAATGCTGGAAGGATGCTGGAAGGACGCTTTCCAGGCTCTGTTCTGTAGTTGCTGCTACAGAGGTGGGTACCTTGGGTTCCCCAAGTGGGGATCTTGCAAATGGTGGCTGCAGTCATGCCTGCCTTCAGTAGCTGTTGAGGGGCTGCACTGGAAACGCTGAGTCTAGCAACTAACTAATCATGCTTTTAAATGCTTCATGAGATAGTCTGTATCATAAATATTAAACACTAGTAGAAGAAATGTTCACAGCTTGGGGTGTCAAGCTGCCTCACTTGTGTGTTCACTTAAAGGACACAACATACAGCACTAGAGATAATAAAACTGCCTCATTTGATTTTCATCATGTAAAACTAGGGTTGCTTGTGTGCTTCCACATAATACTGGTCCCAGGTGCAGCCCTTTCCCAGCCTTATTCCTCATCAGGGCACCTTAAGACAGAACTGAGGATGAGCAGGTGCCAGTCTGGGCAGCCCTTCCATCTGTTCTTTTGTCTGCCCATCCTTGGCCCCAGGGCAGGTATTGTTCTTAAAGTTCTGCTCCCAGCTTGCCTTTCATTGAACACATGTCTACTTCCAGCCCTCACTGACTACCCCAGCTATAAGGCCAGGGCTGGCCAGCCCTTCCACATCATCAAATCTGCACTATGGCCTCTAGGGGCCCCACATGCTGTTTGAACAGGTAGCATCCTCCCCCGCTCCTGCAGCTCAGCGCCTGCTCTTGCCTAATTAAACCATCAGCAATTCCCAGGGCACAAGGAGGCTAATGGAAAACAGAGAGACAGCGTCTGGTCCATAAAAATCATAAAACCAAGGGCAAGCCCCTCCCCTGCCCCTCACACTTACATCATTTGGGGTGTGCCCTGGTAGGTGCTTAGAAAGGTCTAAGCAGCTACTACCTAGAGATGAGAATTATTAGAGATTCGCCCAAGAAGTGGCTTTTCTGCATGGTGCCAGCCAGGTGCACATTTCAGCAGTTTGGTGGAGGACTTATGGAAGGAACCAAGCGGTGGCTCCAGATAACAGGAATCTTAGGTGGGCTAGTCAGTCAGCTGGGTATTATCAGGCCTCACCTAGCTGGAAAGCCTGTGGATAGGGAGCCCTAAGCCTGGGAAGGCAGCTACATCAGAGTTCCATTTGCTAGCCCCAAGTGTCCATCAGACCCTAGTTTGCCCTGTGTGCAAAGATGAGCCTAAGGATCGCCAGCAGCACTGAGCTAATCCTGCCTGAGGGTTAATCCTGTCTTTTAATTTATGAGGCTCAGAGCCCATCAGTCTTGTCCATCACTACCAGGTAAGAGGGAAAAAGGCTTAATGCAGATGTTGGATGTTTGCTTTTATAGGTCAATTTCACTATCCTTTAGAATAAAAAAAACAACCTTTCTAATTTGAAAGAAGAGTATAGATGATCCGTGGTTTAGGGTGCTTTAACGAAGGATTTATCAGCTTGGCTGTGGTGCAAATGTGACACACATTTGGTAGAAACTGGCTTTAGAATTCTGAGCCTTGATCTTTTCCTAGGCTAAGGATGTTTGATACTTGGTACCACCCTCTCTTGTGATGCTGGACAGCAGCAGTGAGCCATAGCTTCCAGTCACAAGGGGAGCCACCAACGCCTTCCGGTGTGCTGTGCTTCTCAAGCTGTGATGCTCGGTAGATAGTGTGTTGAATGCAGTTTTGACTTAGGATATTTTCTGTTTACAATAGGTTTATCAGATCACAATTCCATTGTGCCTCAAAGAACATCTATTTATTTTGACTATTTTGTAGAATTTTTAAAAATCTATTAAGAAAAACATAGTCACTTGTAATTCTGCTGCTCATTAATAAATACCTGCTTGCATTTTAGTTTATTAGCTTCCAAATATTTAATCCTATTAAGGGAATATTAATTGTATAGTATTTATTCTACATTGAAAATATTGAGATTTTAAAGAAATTCTCATGTCTTCAAATGTTTTCATAATAATCTTTAATGGCTATGCAATATTAATTGTTTTCACTAGCACTGAAAGCTTACATGCCTAATGTTTTCTTCCTGACATTTCATCATAAGCATCTTCAATCATTTAACACACTTTAATTTTATAGTGAACTTCCATATACTCAGTGCATACTTTCTACATTAACATTTTACCACCTTTGATTTATCTCCTATCTGTTCATCTTCCCTTACATCTTTTCTGGATATTTTGAGACAGGGCCTCCCTGTAGCCTCAGCTGGCCTGGAACTCACTATGTAAACCAGGTTGGTTTTGATCTCACAGAGATTCACCTATCTCTGCCTTCTGAGTGCTGGGATTAGAGGCATGTGCCACCATACTTAAATGCACAGTTAACCAGAGTTCAATTTTCTTTTACACTGTTTTTAAATTTACATACACATAAATGCACAGATCTTAGGTTTTTTTTTTTTTATACTCCTGTAGTTTTGACAAATGTAAATATTACGGTATTATAGTATCTGTTGTCAACCTGACAGAATCTAGAATCACACATTAGGTAAGCCTAGGGCACACTTGTAAGGCATATTTAGATCAGATTAGCCTCTGGTCATGCCTGTGATAGAATATCTTAGTTTGACTGAAGTTGGAAGACCCACCCTAAAGGAAGCTGGCATCATTCCCCAGGCTTAGGTCCTGGACTGCTTAAGAAGAATGAAGCCAGTTGAGCATAGGTACTCCTCAGTGTTTGCATCCTGATGCACTGTGACCAGCTGCCTCAACCTCTTTCTGCCTCACTATACCCTCACACTGAGCCAAAGAGTTGCTTTTGTCATGGTGTTTTTAAGACAACAAGACAAGTAGCTAAAACAATACACAAAGTCAAATTAGGGGGTCCACAAGGCATTGTGGTATGTGGTAGATCATTATGAAATACTATCAAATGTAACTCTCAGCTTCTTCAAATAAATTACTTGAAAGTTAGTGAAAGTATGAAATACTTTTTCAAATCATATTCATCTGAGAAAATGAGGGGTGAAATTTCTCTTTAAAGAGTACAATTAATTTTTTTTATATTCTTAAAATATTTCAGCTCTGCTTTGTTTATCAGAGTATTTCTCTTTCATCCTATTTCACTAGGCTAGGAAATATCTGCCTATTTTTGGATTGGGTTATTTATCTTCAGTAGATCAGAGGGAGGACAGGGCCAGATTGGTTTTGTTTTTTTCTTTCAGATAGGGTCTCTTTATGTGGTCCTGGCTGGCTTTTACCTTGAGATCCTCCTTCCTCGGCCCTGAGTGCTTAGAGTAGCTGTGTATTGTGCCACCACACCCAGCTCCTAGAGACAGACTGGTTTTGTTTTGTTTTTCTGTCTTTCTGAGACAGGGTCTCCCTGTATCCTGAGCTGACCTAGAACTCGCTATGTATATCTTCAGTTCTGACAGGCTAATGGTGTGGATTTTCAACATTCATCCATTTAGTAAGGGCCACTTACTAAAGGAGTCAGTTGAGGTTTCTGAAATGCAGAATCTGATTGTATGATACAATGCTTGGTGGTGATGTTTACTCACATGGATATGTGCTCATTCAGAGTTGGAATTCTTACAGTTTGAGGGAAGGATACTTGTTTTGGGTGAATCATCATTATGGTTTTTCAATGGTCATGACTTCTAATTATTCATGGGTATTATACTTTACTGTCATTACCCCCTTTATTTTATATTATTTGGTGGTACATTTCAGAGTAATCTTCAAGATATGCATCTGTGGGGTTTGAAAATAATCATTCAACAACCTCATACTATAAGGCAGCTGTGTATCTTGTTCCTCAAGTTTGCATGTGCCCTGACCTGTCATTATTTTTCTTATCACTGAGTTTCTACGGAAAAGTTGCATTTAATAAATTGTGTGTACTGGGAGTCATTGTCCATCCCAGTGGGCCTTGTAGCCCCGTGCAGAGTGGCTTCTGGCTAGGCTGTTCAACTTGCTACCTTTCCCCTCTCCCCACTTCAGTTTTTGACCAGTAGGAGTCAGAGCCATGTGTTGATTTTTATTACTGGACTTTGCTCAACCAGAGTGCCTCAGTATAATTTTGCTCATTGACTTTGTGGTATTTTTGCCTGCTGATGATAGACTTCTGACTTTTCCAAATAAGGACTTTGGCTGTCTACAGCTCAGATTGTTTCAGAAATCACCAGAGTGCCAGCAAGTACATCTTCATAGCCATGAGTGCAGTGCTTCGTGAGCAAAGCAATTTGCCACCATTCTTATAATAGTTCTTGGGGGCTCTTTTGCTAAAGAAAGACAAGAGATTTTTTTGAATGAGAAAACTCAGCAGTCAGGGCCTCAGAAAAGAAAAAGGAAAAACAGCTGAAATTTGGTAGATCACTATGTGAGCCTTAGAAGGCTGCTGTAAAAATCTTAGAACTATGACCAAAAGCATAGTCTGGGGGGTGGCTGACCTAAGGCTGGTGCCCCAAGTTTGAATTTTGTCAAAAGCCTTTTCTGCACCTATTGAGATGACAATGTGGTTTTTGTCTTTAAATCCATTTATATGATTAATATTGTTTATGGATTTGCATATATTGAACCAGCCCTGCATCTCTGGGATAAAGCCTAATCTTGGTGATCTTTTTGATGCGGTTTGCAAGTATTTTGTTGAGAATTTTTGCATCTGTGTACATTAAGGATATGGGTCTATAGTTTTCTTTTTTGGTCGTCTTTACCCGGTTTGGGTATTAGAGTGATGCTGGCTTCAGAGAAGGAATTTGGGAGTTCTCCCTCCCTCTGTTTCTATCATTTTGAATAATATAAGTAGTTTTGGTTGGAGGTCTTCTTTAAATGTCTGGTAGAATTCTGCTGTAAATCCATCTGGGCCTGGGCTTTGTATTACTGTTTCAATTTCCTTATATGTTATGGGTCTGTTTAAACTGTTGATCTCGTCTTGGTTTAACTTTGGTGGTTCCCATGATTTCAGATATCCATCCATTTCTCTTAGATTTTCAGATTTGGTAGCATATAAGTTTTTAGAATATTCCCTTATAATGATCTGGATCTTTTGGGTGTCTGTTGTGATGTTTCCCTTTTCATCTCTGATTTTGTTGATTTGGATTTGCTCTTTCTTTGTTTTGGTTAACTGAGCTGAGGGTCTGTCTATCCTGTTTAGCTTTTCAAAGAACCAGCTCTTAGATTCATTGATTCTTTGTATTGTTTCTCTGTTTCTATTTCATTAATTTCTGCTCTGATTTTTGTTATTTCTTCTCCTCCGCTGGATTTGGGTTTCATTTGTTCTTGCCTTTCCAGTGTCTTGAGTTGTAGTGTTAGGTCATTTATTTGGGCTCTTTCTAATTTTTTAATGTAGGCACTTAGGGCTATAAACTTCCCTCTTAGGACTACTTTTATTGTGCCCCAGAGGTTGTGTTGTGTTGTATTGTCCTTTTTGTTGATTTCCAGGAATTTTTATTTCTTTGTTAATTTCTCCAGTGACCCACTCATTGTTTAGGAGTGTGTTGTTCAATAACCAGGAGTTCGTGTAGTGACTAGGTCTTTGCCCATTGTTGATTTTGAGCTTTATTGCCTTGTGGTCTGATAGAACGCATGGAATATATTTCAATTTTTTTTTTGTATTTTTTAAGGTTTGTTTTGTGGCCCAATATGTGGTCTATTTTTGAAAAAGTTCCATGGCATGCTGAGTAGAAAGTGTATTCTTTGGTGCTTGGGTAGAATATTCAAAAGATGTCTGTTAGGTCCATTTGATGTATGGTATCATTTCAGATGTCTCTCTGTTTATTCTTTGTCCAGTTAACCTGTCTGTCTTAGTTTGTTCTTCATTACTGTGACAAAACACTCTGACCAGTACCAACTCTCCCAGGTCACACGCAGTTCATCAGGGAGCCCAAGGTAGGAACTCAGAACAGGAACCTGGAGGCAGGAGCTGGAGCACAGGCCATGGAGGAATGCGTTTGACCAGAATGAAGTGACCCTCCTTATCTCTTCTGATTGGTTTTACTTTGAAGTCTATTTTGTCAGATATTTAGAATTATAACCCCTGCTTGTTTCTTAGTGTCATTTGCTTGGAATATTCTTTTCCATCCTTTCACCTTAAGGTAGTGCCTGTCCTGGAAGGTGAGTTGGGTTTCTTGCAGACAGCAAGGAGATAGATTTTGTTTCTTAATCTATTCACTTAGCCTGTGTGTTTTGACTGGGGTGTTCAGTCCATTGATATTTAAGGTTATTATTGAAAAGTGTGTATTGGTTGCCATCATTTTGATTGCTGTTTGTGTTCTCTGTCTAATTTTGTGTTTCCTCAATTATTATTTTCTTTTGTTGCCTATGGAGTGTAGTTTTTTCTCTCTGTTCTCTGTGTTGCTTCAAATATTCTTTGAAGGGCTGCTTTTGTGGACATGTATTCTTTCAGGCTATTCATGTCGTGGAAGATTTTTCTTTCCCCCTCAACTATAATAGACATTGTTGCCGGGTATAGTATTCTGGGCTGGCATCTATTGTCATGTAGAACTGGAAATACCTTGGTCCAGGCTCTTCTGGCTTTCATAGTTTGCATTGATAAGTCAGCTGTAATTCTGATGGGCT
>NW_008339923.1:7309482-7313132 GCF_000622305.1 Nannospalax galili
TCAGGTTCTCTCAGGTTTAATTTGGAGGGAACTGATGGCTTCAGATCAGCTATTCAGGAGTACCCACAGAATCCCAATTCAGGTTCCAGTCAGGTACACTCAGGCTTCCTTCACCACGTAGAGGCAGGACCTGGGGCACTCTTAGGTCTGCTTTGTTTATCAGAGTATTTCTCAGCTCCTATGCCAGAGGGAGGCCAGAACTTGGCACTCTGGCAGTCTGCTGAGATCAGAGATGCTACACCAATGGAGCTTGGAACCCACCCTCTCAGGCTGTCTGCTAGGATCTCAGCCTTAGCCTACCAAAGCCAAATCTTCCCTGTGACCTTGAGCCTGGGGCACTCTTAGGTCTGCTTTGTTTATCAGAGTATTTCTCAGCTCCTATGCCAGAGGGAGGCCAGAACTTGGCACTCTGGCAGTCTGCTGAGATCAGAGATGCTACACCAATGGAGCTTGGAACCCACCCTCTCAGGCTGTCTGCTAGGATCTCAGCCTTAGCCTACCAAAGCCAAATCTTCCCTGTGACCTTGAGAGGGGCCTCACGATATCCCAGGCAGGGGTTTGGGTATGGCCCAATTAGGGGAAGCCCACTACCACATGGACGCAGGACCCGGGGACTCTCAGGCAGTCCCCTGAGATCTCAGGCCATCTCACAGAGGGAGACCAGAGAGAAGCCAGAACTCAACACTCTCTGGTGGTCTGCTGAGATCAGAGCCACTACACTTACGGAGTTCTGAACCCACCCTCTCAGGTTGTCTGCTGCCGTTTTTAGTCATGCAAAGTGGTTTTCAGCATTGACAGTCATAAAATCAAAATATGGATCAACTATAAAAAATGTTGAAGATACTCTGTCATGAGCTACCAAATATTCAGCCAAGATGTAATTCATTATGTAAATGTAAACAACCACATCCACCTCATTAGTATGCAAACTTGCTTTAATATTGCATAGATGCACAATTTTATGTATAGTATGAATCATTTTAAGAGAAATTTCTTTGTGATTTATTATCAGTAAATGTTTGATTTATAGACATGTTGTATATCTATATACTTGAGGTCACATGAAAATTTCTCAAGTAAAAGAGGTCATGAACAGAAAAAGTTTAAGAAGCCCTGACTTAACAGACATTTATGGCTGTGGAGACAAGGTCAGAGTGTAGCATGACTGATTGAGCTCTCTCTGGGTTCCTTCAGGCTTTGCTGACAGCTGCCTCCTTGGGGAACCATCCCAAGGCACTCAAACGAAATACTGATGTCTCTTCCTCTTATGAAGATTCTAATCCCGTTATGATGGTTCCACCCTTAGGACTTCACCAAGACCTGGTTATCTCCCCCAAAACCTCCCCTCCGCACAGCATCACATCGGATCTTAGGGGTTTCAGCATATAGATTGTGATGAGATTTAGTCCATAACAGATGTATAATGGAGGAGCCTGGCACCTGACATTAGTATCCAAAAAATGGCGGTTCACAGTATTATTTCTTCTCTTCTTGGCAAGATGTGAGGAAAAGGGCTTCCTCTGTGCTATAGCTAAGACATTGTTCACTGACCAGGAGTGGAGATTTGTGTGTCTTGGGTCCCTACAGTATCATTCTCTTCCTAGGAGTCAGTAGAGGGTCAGGTGAAGAGGAAAAAGGAGACAGTAGCTCTGAGCCTGGGCACAATGCTTTCAGCTGAAGGACAGGCTGTGTGTGCCTCCCCTACCTTTTTTTTTATATCCCCTAATACTGGAGTGAGGGTTTTAATATGACAGACTCTTGATAACTGTATTCCTAAAAGGAGGGACAATTATGTCACCTCCTTTAATTGTCAACTTGGCCCAACCTACAATCAGTGGCTTAGCCTGTGGCCATATCTGTGAGGGACTGTCTGAAAAGTTAATTGATGTGGAAGGACCAGCCCACTATGGGCTACACCATTCCCTAGGCCAGGGGTCCTGAACTGCGTAAGAATAGAGAACTTGAGCTGAGCACAAGTAAGCCAGCAGTCTTCTCTGCTCTTGTCTGTGAATGTGATGTGCTGTTTAAAAATGTGTGCTTGACTTCCTCACTGATAGACTGTGACCTGGAATTGTGAACTAAAATAAACTCTTTCTCTCTTAAGTTGCTTTTTGTCAGGGTATTTTAACACAGCAACAGAAATAAAACTGGAATACATTCATTTCTTGACCTGATGTTGTCCCTGTGCTTGCCAAAAATTAAAATGAAACAAAATAACAAACTGTAAACAGAATCTACAGGTTTCTGAAACCATCAGTGTGTAACTGTTTCCTCTTTCCAATACTGACAAATATTTTGCAGTATCCCAATTTTTATTTGTCTCACATTACTACCAAAATACATTTTAAACTTAAAGTCTGTCTACACAGCACTTTGAGAACTTGCCAGTTTTTCTGAAATTATTTGGGAGAAATTGACTTAAAATAGGAAGCATTGATAATTGACACGCAAGTCCAAATAACTGGGCCAGTGAGACAGTTCACTAGGTAAAGGTGCCTGCCGCCAAGCCCAACAACCTGAATTCAATTCCTGGAACCCAAATGGTGGAAGAAGAGAAGCAGTTCCTGCAAGTTGTCCTCTGAGCTCCACATTTGTGTTTCCATACACCACACACACACACTCACACACAAATAAATTGAATAAATAAATAATAAATAAAAGTCCTTATAATTGCCTGACTTCATGTACAGTACTCAAATTACATAGGCCTTAGACAGATTCAGCTTGGATCCACAAACAACTTTTTTCATCTTCTTCCTCCTCTTCCTCCTCTTCTTCTTCTTCCTCATCCTTTTCAGTAGGAATGGAAAGTTAATTTGTGATTTGCTAACACTTGACCAGACCAGAAAGAAGGTACAGACTACATGAATAGGCAAGTCCTCTGTCCTGCCTTCCACTTTGATGTCTACATTTACCCTTTCTTTTCATTGTTCTCAGAAGAAATTCTCATGGAATCCTGGGTCACAAAGGAATAAGCTGGGCATGAAGAATGCCACACAACCCATCCTGCTCCCAGGGTGTCCTTCCTCCTCGAGTCCTCTGGTACTCCATGCTGTACAAGACTCTCAGCAGGTCACATTCACTGGGGACACAGCAATTGTTACTCATGATGTCTTGGCTCTTGGCCAGGTAACCATATGCCTGGAGGCTCAATACAGTGGGATACCTGGCTAGTTTCCCCAATCTTTGAGACTTCTTGGTCTTTTTAGCCAACCATTTATGTATAGGTTATACCAGAAGGACCAGGCTCTTAACAGTTTGTGGAAGGAGACTCAAGAAACTGGTTAGTAACATGCTACTTCAGTCTTGCATAGGAGGTCAGTGATAATAGTCTGTTTGGTTTTATTGTTTTGTTTTGTTTTGTTTTGTTTTGTTTTGTTTTGTTTTGTTTTGTTGTTTTGTTTTGTTTTGTTTTGAGAGAGGGTCTCCTTGTAGTCCCAGGCTGGCCTTGAATTCACAGAGGTCCACCTGCCTCTGCCTCCCAAGTGCTGGGATTAAAGGCATGCATCACCACACCCAGCTAATAGTCTCTTTTTTAATGACATTTTTTTAAAATTATTTAATAGCCACATGATTAGAAGCATTTCATTACAACAACAGCATTGACATATTCAATAACAATTTCCAGAGCTAAGATGCATCTCTTTCAA
>NW_008339923.1:7314605-7406840 GCF_000622305.1 Nannospalax galili
AACTCGGGTCTTCTGTGAGAACAACCAGTGTTCTTAGCCGCTGAGCTATCTCTCCAGCCCCATGAACACATGTTTAAAAAAAGTACACAACCTCCAGGATGGGAGTGTGGCACAGTACTAGAGTATCTGCCTGACATACGTGAAGCTCTTGACTCAGTCAGAGGCATACACACAACCTCTAAATTAACAGTGTTTCATTTTGAAGAACAAACTTAATAAACAAACTTTAGCAAAAACAGGGTCTACCTCTAAATTCTCTATGTTGGTTCAAATAAAGATAAATCTTTCCAAATGGTTGCTATGATGTTTTTTTCCTTCCGTGTTGAAGAAAAAACCTGGAGCAAATACTGTGATTTGGGGGAATGGGTATCACAGGACCAAAGAAAGTTCCAGTTACTACCCACCTTTTGAGTGGGCCTCATAATCATGGGGCCTCAGTTTTCATAGACATAAAGTGAACAAGTTCAGATGATATCTCTTAAATTTCTTAGGAAAAGATTTTCCAATTCTGCTGATGCATTTGCCATTTTTAAAAAAAATATTTTTTATTTATTTATTTTTTTTATTTTATGCGTATGTGTGTATTGCCTGCATGTAGGTAATTGCACCCATGTCGTGCAATGCCCGCAGAAGACAGAAGAGGCTGTCAGATCCCCTGGAACTAGAATTATGGACAGCTGCTAGCTGCCATGTGGGTGCTGGGATTCGAACCGGGTCTTTTGCAAGAACAATCAGTGTTCTTAACCACTGAGCCATCTCTCCAGCCTCTTAATGACATTTTTAAATATAAATTTTAGTTTCTGGCCATTTCCCCTGGACATTGGCCCAGGGCCTTTCATATGCTAAGCACATGGAACACCTTACTTTATCTTTAACCCCTTATTATTTTAGAGATAATAACATATACTCTAGATAATTTGGGGACTATGAAAAACCACCAAAGAGAATGAAAGTCACCCATAATTCTGTCACCTGAAAATGCTCTCCAACATGGCGGTATATTGCTTCAACGTTTTGATCCTATTGTGCTGTTCATCATGTGTAATTCCTTGGACTTACTGTATTTCCCATATCCTTCCCTGCTCTTCATCATTATATCTAGAGACTTAATGTGCCGCAGAAGACTATACTGGTAATACCAGGACTGTCTACTGGTAATTTGCCGCTGAGTAGATTCTAGGTACTCTTACATGAAAGAAAGAAAAGTCAGTGAGAGATGATGTGCATGTTAATTGCTTGGCTGTAGTCATTACTTCACTACGTATATGCATACCAAGATAATATCAAAACATTATCTTGCGCACACTAAATTTGCACAGTAAAAAGCAAAGAAAGGTGATTCTGGCACCTCTATAGCATTTACTTATTAGAAAAAGTACCATGAAGAGCATTCTGACCATAAATCTCAGCACATACTCCAGCATTTGTCCCCAAAGTACATTCCCAGCGGTCCTCTGAAAGCAGAGCCTGGCTGCTCCTCCTGTTAGTCCACAAGGACGTGCCTGCCTTTGTGGGTACTTGCTACCACTGGGGGCCTTATTTTTTCTGGAATTTGTAAGTCTCTAAATGAAAAAAAGAAACCCACTTTGTTTTAATTACTAATAATCATTTTTCTTTTTTTTTCCCTATGTCATTTGTTTTCTTAAGATGATTATCTTGTTCTTTTGTGTGTCATGGTGAGATATTCCTTTTCAAATCTGTCAATTTTTCCTTTTATGCTGAAGGTGGTTTTTCTTGATATATAAAAAAGTTTAAAAAAAAAAGAAAATCTTACCAATCCTTTCCCTGGATGTTTCTGTTTCTGGTTTTCTGTCATGGCCCAAGAAGTTAAAGTTGAGGTTTTTTTGTTTTGTTTTTCTTCTTTCTTTATGATAGTTTGCATTTCACTTCAACCTTTATTTCATGTACTATTGATTTTCATATGCAATGTCAATATACTTTTTTTTTTACACCTTTTAATCTAGAAATTTATACAGTTATTCTGCACACATGTACTGGCTTGCCCTTTCTTTCCTCATTGGTTATTTAAAACGCAGCCTATATAGATTGCCAAAATCTTATTTTCTCTCAAAGCTATTTTTAAGCTTTCTGTTTTGTTTCATTAATCTGTGTAAGCTTGCTGCAGCACCAAGCCATTGTTGTAATTCTGTATCTAATAGTGCAAGCATATGATCATTTTGCCTTTTCAAAGTATTCATGCCTGTTTTCCCCAGTTTGTTGCTCTAGACTAGAGTTTTTCTGCCAAGGGCATGGTGGTAAATGCTTTCGGCTTTGCAGGTTGCAAAGGTTTGCCACTAGTACTTAGCTTTGCCCTTGCAGTGCAGAGCAGCCAGAGAGGAATGGAGGATGTGTCCTAATAATACATTTATAAATTGGACTAGGCTTGCTTCAGCCTGGTGGCAATAGTTTATAGCCCCCAGGTTCTAGATGAATTCTAGAATGACTTTGTCAAGTACTTCCAAATTCTGCCACACTCACAAACACATAAAAGGTACATCATGCAGTACATACGGGTACCAATATGTTGCCTATTATAGACACATTACATATCATTCATAACACATTACATACTAAAAGGAAAGAATTTGGATAAAATGTCATCATCTTCACAAAGTGGTTTGGCAGAAAGCTAATACCTTACAACATAGAGTCTTCCCACTTGACAGCATCTAGCAGGACGTGTTAATTAATCAGCAGTATTTTACGTTGGTCTTCTTGTGGGTTCTGTAGAATTCTGCTGAACTTTAGTCCTTGTAATGGCCTCTGCTCTAGTTACCATTGTGTCAGGTCCTTGTCACCCATCTGATCACTCCCTGCCTAGTCTGTGTTTTGCTTGACAGATCACAGGACTCGGGCTACACAGTCCCTCTGCAAGGGGACAGACATCAAGAGGGACTAGAGTTTGCCCACAGGCTCCCTGACTTCCTGTCCTCCCCGAAGGAGACCTCACCCCTGAAATGTGATCCATCCTCCAGCACTTGGTGGTGCTACATTGGGTTGAGAACATTTTGTTTCTGCTTCTAGCTTTCATTTCACGCCTGAAGAACTGGCTCAGTGGTTAAGAGCACTCACTTTTTTCAGAGGACCCTGGTCCGATTCCTAGCATCCACATGGCAGCTAATTGTCCTTAACTCCAATTCCAGGGAATCCAAGGCCTTCTTTGTGGGTATTGCATGACACGAGTGCACTTACATACATGCAGGCAATATACTAGTACACATAAAATGAAAATAGTAAATGAAACATTTATTAGAAGATAGAAGGAAATAAAGCCAGTTCTGCAGCTGGCATTTACAAAATGTTCCTCTGCCCCCTTGTAACCTTCATCCCTTTGCTGGTCTTCTCACACATTTTCTTCCAGGTCTGTAGCCTCTTAGAGGCTGAGAGGCAACTAGACTTGTAATTGTTTTTTAAGGTGAAGTCTCTGCAATAAACGTAAGGCCTGGCACTCTAAGAGGGAGGCACTTCAAATGTGAACTGCACCAAATTAATGAACTGGACTTCTTCAAGTGACAAAAAGTGATGAACACAGGTGCCTCCTTTCCAAATCATAGCAATGCCTGATAGCTGCAGAGGGACAAAATGAGGGGCCAGGATGCAAGCCTACTGACAGGCAGGGGCCAAAAGGACCTTCCTTGCCATCAGAACTGAGCCAAGAAGGGAGGAG
Organism: Nannospalax galili; assembly: GCF_000622305.1. NCBI lineage: Eukaryota > Metazoa > Chordata > Mammalia > Rodentia > Spalacidae > Nannospalax > Nannospalax galili. The sequence goes on from NW_008339923.1 coordinate 7,318,273, forward strand.
AGAGGGACATCAGGAGAATCCAGGTGCTAGCCATCAGGGCGTCACCTTCCCAATTGCTCACTCCAGCTTTCCTCAGGACTAATGGAATCTCCTCAGACTTCGAGGCTCCAGTTCCCTTTCCTATTCCTCCAGGACACTGTTTCTCCTCCAGTCCATTCTTTCCATCTTCATGCTTTATCTTAGCAGGAGCACTCCTGGCTCCTTCTTTCTGTTCCAGGAATCCTTGGTCTTTTATTTATACTTATGTTTGTATTTCAGACATATGTACAATTTCCTGCATGGAGCAGAAAAAGGTGTTCCATAGATGGTTCTGATGTGGTTCATTTATATAAGGTGTTATAAGTAATTTAGAGATGATTTAAAGTATATAGGAGGATGTTTCTAGATTATATGCAAATTCTCTATCATTTATTTAAGGAACATCCATGGAGTCTGGTTATCTGCAGAATCCTGAACCACGTCCCTTCCAGACTAAGAGATGAGTGCTATTTGGAAAACTAGGCAGGGATGGAGCCCAGTGGAGGACAGCCAAAGCCACTTCATAAAAAGAAATTATGAGCTTTGTGGGTCTTTAAGATGTTGTTTTAATTGTGAATTGGACAAGATTTTTCAATAATATTGAAACCTAGATTATGTTTTCTCTATAAATAAGAGCCACCATTTTTTTCTCCTTTGCTACCACTTTTTAATTTGACCATTCAGGAAAAATTAATTTTGAAAGTAGCCCAAACAAGATTAGGAGATAAACCAACTCTAGAAATACCATGTATTTGTCTCTGAAAGTTTTGTGTTTGTCTTCTTGCCTTCTTGTCACTGTAATTAGAATGTAAGGTGTCTTAGTGCTCAGTGTCTCCAAATATGCAACCTCATTTAAATGTTGGCTGAACTGCTTTTTCATTCTCCAGAATCAAGAAATAGCTTCTGAGGTGTGTCCCCACCAGAAGGGACAAGTTCCAGCTCTTCTGTGTGACCCCTCAGTAACAAACTGTCATTTGGATCTGTTTCAGAGTTCCCTAAAAAGAAGGGGCAGCCGGGAAATATACAAAGAAAAGAAAAACATTAACCAGGTAAGCTGAGGTTTTCATTCTAAAGTTACATTCTAAAGTTACATTCCCTAATAAGGAAGCTACCCCGTTTTGAATTTTCTCACAAAATATCAGCTTTGCCTTTAAAAAGTTAAAAGAAACCACCTACCAAAGCATTTGAATTCTCTCCAACCTCTGTGGGGTGAACGCTTTCTTCCAGAACTGCAACCCCTTCCTTTTGTCTCTTGCTCCAATAAGCTGCAGGTTTCTTTAGGAAAGAGAACAAACTGGCTTTGTGTGAAACCCTAGTAGGTGCAGTCCAGGGGTCTGGCAGCACTCCTAATTGCCAGAAAGTGTTGTGGCCTTCAGTCATTCACACACTGAAATAACGTAGCCACTGGATGGTTGGGTCATTCATGTGCCATTGTTTTGTGAGTGCATATGTTTTAAATGTGTAACTGAACAATACCTTAATTTGTCCTACTAGAAAATAAAATATTCTAACTGGAAAACCAGCCAATGCTCAGCCCTTTTTTTACATACAGGGCATGTATGCTTCCAGGCTCTCTTAGCTTTTCTGAAAAGTTGTCTTGCTGGATTCCTTTCCTCTTTTTAAAATTGCTTTTAGTATTAAGTGTTAGCATGAACAAAGGTGTTATTGGGATATCAGCTCACCGGATTCTAAAGAGTGAGTAGTATTTAGAGAGAGGCAGTGAGTCAGGGTAACTAAGAAGGCTTTGAGGGCCCTGGAAACTCTCCTTAAGATTCCCCTGGTTTCTGCATCCTCCAAAGCTCTGGGATCCAGGTGTCATTTGAGGAGAACCCAGCCATGTGAGCCACAGGAAGGCCCAAGATGAACTTTTCTCTCTATACTCTCTAGTCTCCCAAATCTCATTTTGGAATCCACTTATCACAGGGAAATTAAAGGCATCTTACTGCTGGGCACTTCTAGTCTCCTGGGTTTAGAATATGCTTTTAGTTTCCTGGTTCTTGACCAGTGAAGAGCTTTTCCCTCCAAGTACAATTACTGACTGATGAGGAGGGGACAGTCTGTGGGTACGTGCCAGGCATTGGCCCCTCGGGTGTATGCAGACAACCCGGGGGAATGTATGGAGTCACCCCAGGATGATTGAGAAAGGAGTTTCTATTCAGCAGAATGGTGGATTGGAGCGCCCCGGGAACTGCAGGCTGGCCACCAAAACCCAAAGGAAGCTGGCGCCGCGGCGCAAGGTAGGCACATGGACAGTTGGCCACTGGGGTGCTGGCTACATGGCAGACTTGCAAGCCAGAGAATATATACCAACACTGATATATTTCTGTTGCTTGACAAGGCCTTTCTGGCTGGTGGTGATGGTGCTGGTCCCTGTGTGTCTGACCCTGTGCCATGCTTGCCTTCTCTGCCCGCAACAGGAATAGGTTCCCGTGGAAAGGTAGATTCAACCCTGTGTTTTTATGCTGCGTTTCCGGAGCTATCCTATGGGCTCTTGAAACCCGAGCTTGATACCCTCAAGTTTCGGATTCAACCTAGACCCCTGCCCTAGGGTCTTGGCAGAGTTTTCAAAAAGTATTTGCTTACAGGATAACATGTAGCTGCCGGCTGCTTGAGCTGAGGCCCGATGCCTTGTCTTATTAGGAGTAGTTTCCCCACTCAGAACGGGCTAAGGGCCTCTCTGGGGTTTGGGAGACCCTGCTCTTGAACATGGAGCCCACAGAGCAGCTGGTCCTGCTCCAACTGGAGCAACATCAGGGAGGGAGTCTGGCCCCTTTATTTACCCTTCATTTACCAGGCTTCAAGGTTGTCTGTTTCTCAAACTGCTCTAGTTCCGGTGGCGGGCTTAATAGTGTGTACGTTGGTGTCGGTAGAAATGACAGCATGCTTTTTCATGTGTTAGAGTGCCTGCTGTTTGTATAGTTTAGTTTCTTTCTTTAAGGAAAAGAAGACTTTGTGGACGATGATCAATCCTCAGGTAATCTGCAGATTGGACACTCTGTAGGCCATGTTGATCACACTGCCTTAAATGACCTAAGTTTAGGCTCAAGGGGATGGGTAGAATAGTACTTGGTGATAGACTTGAAGGGGACAGTGTTAAAGGAAGATAGTGTGAGGGTCAAGGTTTCTAGAAATCAGGGTGGCTGGAGGGCTCTGTGAGGCTCTCTGCTTGCATAGGTAGGTGACAGCAAGTACTCGGAACCTCCAGAGTGTCCCTGACTCTTTCTCAGTTGCTCAGATCACCTTGACCCCAGGAAAGATTGCCCAAGAGCTCCTGATCTAGGCTCCTATTTACAGACAAACTTCTGGACCTGAGTAGGACCTTCTTTGATCCTTCCTCACATCAAGGCCCCACTTAGGTCACAACAGGTGGCCCTGCACATCTCTTAGTCTGGCCCAGTTGAGTCCAGGCTGGAGGCGGGCAGAGGATAGAGCCAAGTGTGTCTGTGGTTGAAGCACATTCTCACCAGCGGTCCTTGCTGCAAGTATTTCTCTGCTTCAGAGGTACCGATGGGATCATTTAGGCAGTTTGGACAGTGGACAGATGCTGGCCACTCAGTTAAGGATGGACTGAGAGGCACCACTATTCTTCCAGTTCCTGTGCTTAAGTCCCAAATGGATTCATTTAGAAGTATTTACAGTCTGTTTCCATTGATAAGTGCTGTAGCTTCCTTTAAACTCCACTTCATGCAAACAGCAGAGGCCTGTGAGTGCGTTTAGATTCTGTGTACATTTTCATAAGCAGAAAGTTGGAAAGGTGCTCTTGAGCATTCTACTTTAGAATGCTCTGAGGTTGTTTAAAAATATTGAAAATACAGGGCTGGAGAGATGGCTCAGAGGTTAAGAGAACTGACTGCTCTTGCAGAGGACCCGGGTTCGATTCCCAGCACCCACATGGCAGCTACCAACCATCCTTAACTCCAGTTCTAGGGGAAGCTGAAGCCCTCTTCTGACATCCGTGGCATTGCACGACATGAGTGCACTCACACATGCAGGCAATATACTCATACACATAAAATAAAAATAAAATATTTAAAAAATAAAAATAAAAAATATTGAAAATACATGATAATTTCTGCTACTCAGTAGACATTCAACAGATATTTAATAAAGGAAAGAATGAATGAATGATTCAGTGAGTAAACGTGATGTCCCTTTAACATCAGGGATAAACAAAGTATATGTCTTTATAACTCCTATGATCTGTATAAGTTCTTTGTGAGGAAAACTATTATGATCCCAGAATCTATGAGAACCCATTTTGCTTAGTGGTTATGAGTGGGGCAGATAACTTACCTTCCAGTTAGTCGTAGACTGTCTTTTTTTTTATGTCTGCCTGACTCAAACCAAACCAAACCCTTAATGTGCAAGTTCTCAAACTTGAAAAATGTGATGCTTATAGATTATTCTCCCTAAGGCACAGAGTGTGTGATGAGGGAAGAGCTACCAGTTTCTTTCTTCAATATTAGTTTCATTTCAGTTCGAAAAAGAAGTTAATTTCAGGGCCCTAAGGTATGGTGATCTTCCAATTAATGACCACTTAACTGTGCATATTTCAGTGACCTTGTTGTTTAGCAAGGATACTGCTTCAGACTAGGAGACAGGACTCTGCCCAAGTTCTTGGATGGTGGGAGGGTAGAATTGAGACTGGGCAGCATGTTTGACCCCAGGCCCAGCAGGACTGGATTTAACCTTCATTCAGAAGACACCAATGGAAGTATATTTCTTGTAAGGTACACAAAGGCTCTGGGGTGTGCTCTGCACATCATGCCAATCACAGCTGGTTGAGGATTTCTCCTGAGTGTTCCTGGTCACTCAGTTCTTCCACGAGTTTGTGGTTGGGGAGGAGAGATCAAGGCAGAGGCAAGGCAGAAAGCTACATGCACTAAGGAAGGGATTTCTTTTAGCTTGACGACTGTGTACTGCCAGGATGTGGCAGAGAGTGGCTGTGGTTCTCTGAGCTCAAGAGCTTCACCATCACTCCTGGATGGTAGGAACCAAACACAAGTGGTGATGCACTGAGGGCTGACTTGTTCCACACCTGGGTTAACAGACTAGATAGCAACAATTCAGTGGGTCTAGCTGCTGTTGACACTTCCTCCATATAAGAGAGAAGTCTTTGCAGATGTTACCCCTGCCCCCATTGCCCTTTAAGAATTGGTGGCTAATCAAACAGGACTGATTTGTCAAAGGTTTTGTTTCTGTTTACTGAGCATAAAGAATAAAACAATTTTGTAAGACCAGTATGGTTCAGATTGCTTTAGGGCATGGAGACCCATATTGGAAAAGCAGAGCTGACTTTCTACATGGTCCAAAAAAGTACCTTCTTGACCTCTCTAAGCAGTAGAATCCTAAGTAGCAGTGACTACCTTGGGAACCTTCTGAATCCCTGGTATTCTTCTTTGGTATTTTGCCTAAAGCCACTTTTCACATTGCAAACACTTGACACTTTTGAGCTCTTAGCCCCTTCCATTGCTCTCTGTGTTGACTTTCCTTCAGTTTCACAACAACTAAAAAAACAGGCACAGAGCAAAAGCCTCTAAAGTGGCTCTTGTGTGGCAAAGAGCCCAGGCCTTTAAGTTTTGTGGTAGCCAGTGTGTACTCACCACCAGTGCTTGGGCCTTACATAGCACCTCAACTTCGAAAGCTCCTTGGTGCCCACTGTCTCCTTGTTTTGACCTGATGCCATTCTTGCGATACCTTAGTGAAGGAAAAATGCCAGGGAGGAAGGATGAATTGCCCTGTCTCAGGTACCTGGCCCAGTCAGTGGAGTTGACTTGGAGTTGCTCAGCCTCTCCATCTTGGTGGGACCTTCTAGATTACCAGCCACTTGGAATGAGGGGGTCTACACTGTGGAGGACAGGAGTGGCCACAGGGTAGGTGTGGTCCCTGAATCCTGTCAGCTATACCAAGCCTTTATCCTGGCAGCTCTTTAGGCACTGGTGACAAACGAGGTTGGATCTACAAATTCACTAGGGATCACATGTTACTGATGGGTGTGGGTTTTATTTACCTTTCTCCTTCATATCTAACTTGTGTGATGTTTTTCACATGCATGTTTTTTCCAGAAAACTAATTGTTCAGTTTCTTGTCTTTTGTGACAAAGTGACAAACTGGGTATTTCCGGGGCCCCTTCTGCAAACACTCTGGGCTCAGTGTTCCTTTATTGTGGTTCCTTTCTCCCCATAAGACAACAGCACCAACTGGAAGAGCAGTGTTTTGTTTGTGTGTGAGCAGTGTTTTGTTTGTGTGTATGTTTTGGGGGCGAGGTGTGAGGGGATCATCAAAAACACACACATTTGGTATTTTCAGATAACCCTCCCTCGGGCTGTTCTTGCCTGGCAGGATGACAGTGCGGATTTGAAGTGCCAGCTTCAGTTTGCCAAAGAGGAAGCCTCCCTGATGCGCAAAAAGATGGCCAAGCTGGGGCGGGAGAAGGACGAGCTGGAACAGGAGCTGCAGAAGTACAAGTCCCTCTATGGCGATGTGGACAGCCCCCTCCCCACAGGGGAGGCTGGTGGGCCCCCCAGCACCAGGGAGGCAGAACTGAAGCTGCGGCTGAAGTTGGTGGAGGAAGAAGCCAACATCTTGGGCCGGAAGATCGTAGAGCTGGAAGTGGAAAACCGTGGCCTCAAAGCAGAGATGGAGGATATGCGGGTCCAGCATGAGCGGGACGCATCGGGCCGGGACCACGTGCCAAGCATTCCTACCTCACCCTTCGGGGACTCATTGGAGTCCTCCACAGAGCTCCGCCGGCACCTACAGTTTGTGGAAGAAGAAGCAGAGCTGCTGCGGAGATCCATATCTGAGATTGAAGACCACAATCGGCAGTTGACCCATGAGCTGAGCAAGTTCAAGTTTGAGCCTCGTCAGGAGGCAGGATGGCTTGGGGACAGTGTGTGTAAGGGCTCCGGGGCCAGTGTTCCCCTGCAGGAGGAGCTGAAGTCAGCCAGGTTGCAGATCAGTGAACTGAGTGGGAAGGTGCTGAAACTGCAGTATGAGAACCGGGTGCTGCTGTCCAATGTCCAGCGATGTGACCTTGCTGCCCACCTGGGGCTGCGAGCCCCAAGCCCCCGGGACAGTGATGCTGAGAGTGACACAGGCAAGAAGGAGAGCGATGGAGAGGAGGGCCGCCTGCCCCAGCCTAAGCGGGAAGGCCCAGTTGGTGGCGAGAGTGATTCAGAGGACATTTTTGAGAAGACCTCGGGTTTTGGAAGCGGAAAGCCTTCAGAGGCCAGTGAGCCATGCCCAGCAGAACTCCTCAGGGCCCGGGAAGACACTGAGTGTCTGATGACCATCAAGCATGATGCCCAGAGGCTTGAACGGACTGTGGAGCGCCTCATCACAGACACAGATGTCTTCATCCATGACTCTGGCTTGCGGGGCAGTGGGTCAGCCTCATCTGGTGAACAGGGTGAGGGTGAGGGGAGCCATAATGAACCCCACTTGTTGGAGACCATCAACATGAGGATGAAGGCTTTCAGGAAAGAGCTACAGGCCTTCCTGGAGCAGGTGACCCGGATTGGGGATGGCCTGTCACCCTTACCCCACCTCACAGAGTCATCCAGCTTCCTCTCCACCATGACCTCCGTGTCCCGAGACTCCCCCATTGGGACCCTGGGGAAGGAGCTGGGCCCAGACTTGCAGGTAAGGGGGCTCCCAGCTTCGCCTGCCTGCTCCGTCTTGCTCTTCCTCCTTCTTGCTGGCATTGCTGTTCTGGGGCTCACGCTGCGCACGGCTACTTGGTTATGATTTCAGACCTGCATTGTTTTAAAGCCTCCAGCATCAACCAAATCCTTTCTCTTAGTTGGGTTTGTTTTTTGTTTTTTGACTTTTTTTAAAGTTTCCTTTTATTTCCTTGTTTCTTCCTCTGTTTTCCTTTTATTTTGAATTGTGCTGCTGCTCCTGGTTTAGAGACCCTCTCATGACAAGGCTAAGCCCAGTGGAGGCGCTAGGGACCAACATCACCTGTCCTTGCTCCTTTCTTGGTGTCTCAACCAACCAGCCACCCTGATGAAGAAGCCATGAGGAGTTTAAGACACAGTCCTGTCATAGTCAGGATACTTAGCAGACTCGTTAACAAGCGCCAGACTCCCTCCTTGGGTTTATTATCAAAGGGACAAGTTCAGTTCTGAAAAGCCCCAGGCAGCCCCACCAACCCATTCCCTCTGGAAGATAAGCCAGGATGGGGGAGAGGAGCCCCTTCTGAGAAGGCTGGTTTTGATGGAAAATCCCGCTGCCACTTGCTCCTGCCGCCCTCCCACGCTGCCCAGGGTGAGGGCTGAGGGGGAGCAGCCGTACAAGGACCGCTTTCCCAGGCTTCACCCTGGGTGCATGGCCCAGCTGCCGACCCCGGACTGTGGCTTTGACTGCTCGACCTACAAGTAAGGAAGGCAGAGCCTGTTCTCCATGTAACTTCATGGATAGTGTGCCTGTGGTTGAGTCGTGATTCACACATCCCCATTGCATGCGCCTCGTAACCAGTGTTGTAGCTGCCCATTCACTTCTTTCTTTGCTGCTCAGATGCTTCAGCCCATTCCTTTGCTCATGCCCATTTTGGTTCTGTTCTCTTCAGTCTCTTATGCCACCTTGTTTTAAGTAGATTTTTCAGTTTGTGCTTTCTTTGTTTGGTAGTTTTCCCCATCGTCTAACCATTTTTGTTTTCTTTATCCCTTACCCCTTTGTCTTTTGTTTCTTGTTTAAAACTAAAACAAAACAAAACAAATGAATCCCTCTCATGCACCTAACAGTCCAAACTGAGAGATCAGCTGGAGTGGCAGCTCATTCAGGACCGAGGAGATGAGCGAGAGGGCCTGCGCCTACGGGCCACACGGGAGCTGCACCGTCGGGCTGACGGGGATGCTGGGAGCCACAGCCTTGGAGACCAGAACTGCTTTAACCTAGAGGTGAGTGAGCTGACACTCACCCAATTGTGGGCCCACAATTCATCTCCTTGGCTTTTATTTCCCCTTTGCTGTGTGGCTCACTGTGTGATATTTCCTACCTGTGGGTAAGACCCTTAGGGAACATGGCAGGAAGATGGAGAACCAGGTAGAAATTACCTGGATCAAAATCCTTTGCACAGAATGATTAGGACTCGTGCATAGTTGCATGTGGGTGACCTGCTGTCCTATTTGTCAGACCTGTGAGTGCCTGGTGGTGTAACCAGGCACGCTGGACTGGCATGTGGGTATTCAGTGCCTCCCTGTCCCACAGCAAAGAAAGCAGGACTGAAAACTAGGCAGGTTGTTCCTGATTTGGGAAAAACCCTCCTTGGGATTTCCCTCTTCAGTTCTTAATTGGTTGTGGATCTGACCTGTCCTATGGTATCTGGGACACTTCCAGCTTGTTGGTGGCAGAATAAGGGCTATCCACTTTCAATCTGCAGCTTCCTTGGCCCTCTGTTGCCACAGTTACACCATGTACATAAAGTTGTGGCTATCTATCAGGATCCTGCATTGCTGAAACAGTGGTCTGCAGTTTTATAAGAGGGGAGCTCTGAGGGAAAAGGAACTTCACTGTACAGAAAAGGCTTCCTGAGGAATGAGCCCTGGCTGGCACCCTGATAGGAAGTCTTTTCTTTTGTAGGGAGGGGTCTTGAAGAAAAGGACCAGAATTTCTGAGGTATTGCTGAAGGTTCTGGCTGTCTCTGCTCCTATGGGACTGTGACCTCTTAGCTTTGAAGCATGGTACTGACTCCCCCAGGGCAGGGCCGAGGGAGAGGTTCCAACAGAGGCAGCTGAAAAGAAACAAGGTAGAAAAGGCTGGCTGTGTGGTTAGTAAATGGAGCTCCAGAACTGGGCAGAGTGGCTCTGTGTACTGCTAATGAGATGGGGGATGGCATGCATGGTCACACCCAGCAGAGACCAAACAGCTCTGCTTTAGGGATTTTCCCCTGACCCCATAAGAGGGTACATCACATGTCTACTCTTGTGACTGATTGGTCACATGAGAACGTGTGCATCACCTCTCAAAAGTATAAAAATAAGTGTTCAGAGCATCCTGTGCAGTCCCACCATCCTTGTTAACCTGCAGACTCCAGGCCATTTAAGAGGGTGACATCTAGGTCCACACCCTAGAGGAAATTAGTGTGGACTCACAGGGGTGTGACAGAAAAAGCTCTTCATATCAAAGAAATGAGCACACACTGGTACCAGCCTTTCAGGAAGCAAGCAGAGTCCCATGGAGAGAGCCACAGAATGGCAGAGTCCATGGCCCTCCCAGTCAGAGCACCCAAACTGAGCATCTATTATTTTATCTTTAACATTTCCCGACTACAATCTTTGGACAGTTAGGCAGATCCCCTTTAGCATGTTATTCCAAAAGCACAACTTAAATATTCCTTGGTTTTAGACTGGAAGTAATAGTCAGATACCTAGAGCTCATTTTCCCTGTAAATTTCATGAGTTAGTGTCTTATGACTGAAATTTTCATAAGAACACCTTTATTAGCCCTTAAGCATGCAGGGTCTCCAGATCTGAGAAGGTTAGCAGTTGTTTGGGCAGGCACAAATGCAGTTACGCACATTTCTAATGACTTGAGTGACTCATCACTAGGACAGAAACCTCAGGAAGACACTTCCCAACCTTCATTCCCAACCTTCAATTAATATGGTACCACTAAGCTATTCCCAGCCAGAGACATTTTGAGCCCTGAGGCTCTAGCCTAACTGTATCCAATACCAGCTTGGTTTCTCAAGCAAGTCTTTGGGCTCCTGTCTTTTCATCTGAATACTGCTCTGCTTGCCTCAAGTGGTTCTATATGACGATTCCCAGAACAAAGGAGTTGTGAATGAGGATGTCCCTTGCCAAGTACTAAATGCTATGACAGTGTAAAGGAAGATTAATAATGAGGGACAGTATGTCCCAGGAGTGCTCCGGCCATGCTGCCAACTTTCTCTGCCCTCTTTTTTCATGGGTTGTTTCCTAGTCCTTGGGTGTAGACCACAGCACTGGCAGCCCACGGCAACAGCTTCTTCCTGTGAAAACTGCATCCCCTTCCTTAAGAGACCTGTCATTCCAGCTTGGAGGTCTGCAAGCCTCAGAGAGCTGATTTCCTCAGATGTTTCCTAAGTCTGTACTGCTTGGTGCTGCAGCAATGGCAAGGTGCCACATGCACACATGCACACATGCAGCACAGACTTTAGAAACCAGCAGCATTTTGCAGAGAGAAAAATAGTTGAATAAAGCCAAATATGGAGAGATAGTCAACCTCTACATAAGGTAGATGAATAAAGCTTAAAGCTTGGGAAATGTCATATGGTGACATGGGGTCACTAACAGTATAGCTCAGAGAGTTTGGAAGGGAACATCTGATCCTCAGACTTATTCTCTTGTTTTGTGAATGACAAAAAAGAGGCATGTGAAAGAAAGTAGCTCACTGCCAAGCCCTTCAACCAACTGGTTGGAAACAGAACTGAGTCTAGAACCATTTTCTAAGCCTATTGCAGTGTTCTGTGATAGCATGCCCTGCTGGCACTGAGCCTGGTCCCTCCTGGGAGCTATGGTTACTTCTAGCCACTGTCCCTCAGGTGGCTGAGTGTATGGCCAGCAGCCTTGCCGTGGCATCTTCTTTCTTTTAAACATCTGTCCATATTCTTTCAATTGTAACTATTTTAATGGATGAGTGAGAAAACCCGAGTAGAAGGTGGGTCAAGCATGCATGGTTTCCTAGAAAGAACAAGAGCATCCTTTATTCTACTGTCTTTACTGACAGAGGCGCTTCATGTACAAAAGAAAAACTCATGTATAAACCCATTCTATTTTTTAAATTTTAATTAAATATTCAGACACCTCTTTGATTTTGCTGTAATTTTGCATTTTGTCAGAAGAGCTGAATGTAGCTCCCTTGTAGCCTGGGCCAGGGAGGCTGTCTGTTCTGGTATCAGTGTCACTCCTATAGCCTTGCTACTCTGGAATTCAAAGATTACACTGTGCTAAAGAATTGTCCAAGGGGCAATTCCAGAGAGCAGGAAAAGCCTCTTAATGAAAACACCCCTAAATTCACAGCCAACATTTGCTTTCCTCTGAGACCCGTCATGGGAGTGTCACACAGAGCTCCCGGGAGTTAGTTAGCAGGGTAGCCTGACCAGAAGGTACCCCATATTGAAGATTCACACAGACTCCAGAGTCACTGAAGGGCAAACATGGAGACTTCTTTTTTGTCATGCTGGGATGGAACCCAGGGCCTTGTGCATGCTAAGCCACACCCCAGCCCCTGCAGACACTTTGATCTAGAGCAAGGCCTGCATGCAGCTGGGGTGTGTGCTGCTAGCAGTTGTCTTTTCTCCCTTTAAATAACCACTGCATCCGTCCTCAAGCCAACCAATTGTACCCATGTGTAAGCCTCCTTTCTCTCTCTTTGCCCTTAGTTCTTAGAAGCATGGAGGGAAGACTGATAGGACCCCTAGCATTAGAAGAACATCTTTCTGAATTCAAGTGGAATTTTTTTTTTAAAGGATTAGTTTCTCAAGTCCTGGTTGTGAAATGCCTTCTGTGTTTTTTGGCCTTAGGAATTTTCGTAGTTAGGGCTAGAAGAAAGAAAACAAGTTGTTACTCTGGAAGACTGGGATGTTTTTTGCCACATTTAAGCTGTGGTTGTTACTAGTGTCAGCAACATTAACAGCAGGGAGAAAAAGGGAAAGTCTGTTTTCAGCAGATAACAAAGAGGTATAATATATAGAGACCTTCAGTTAAGATGCCACCCTGCACTAAACTAGGAGAGGAAAGGTGCATCCAGAGCTGGCATTCTTAAAAACAGATTCAGAAGCCACTCACACCTGCCAAGCCATTAATGCAAATGCACAGAAATTAACAGCTAAAAGAATATAAGCAACCAGAAAGACTTCAGGAGGATGAGTATTCCCATGGCCTATTCATCCCAGTAAGTATTGGCAAGTGCTCCCTCTCTACCCTGGACTCCTCCTCTGATTTTCCTTCTATGCTTCCCATTAAATTTACTGAGAAAGTCATAATTATTAAGAGCAAACTTTGTATAGGATCTTTCATATGGAATGTGCAAGGCACCTTAAAAATAGTCCTGAATGAGAAGTGACTAAGCACGGACACCGGTCGGATTTCATATATAAATGAAACTAAGCCTGTGCCCAGAGGATCAAGTTTCTGTGTCAGAATCTCAAAGAGCTCTTCTCCCTCGCTTATTTTCATCTTTTAATCATCAAAGCACACAGCATATGTGATCCCTCGTTTCTCAGCTGTGAAATATCAGTCCCAGGAAAACTACGTGGAGTTTACGCTGAGCATGTGTACACATGTGTTGACCTCATAGACTGCATGTGAAAGAAGTGGTGGCAAAAGTAGCCAGGACAAAATGCAATTCATGAAATGAAGTCATGATAGTGGAGCTCTTGCAGAGTTCTCATCTCTAAGAAGCATTGCTGGGCAGGATAATGACCACAAAGAAAATCATTCCTTTTTGTTCATTGAGATAGTGATGTTATCTTCTTAAGCCTGGAAACAATTTATAAACTGCTTTCTCTGGAGCTGGTTTGGAAATTAGCAATGCAGATGGGTGGGATATAGCCTCTGTGGGGGTAAGCATGGGTGGGTGGTGGGCATCGGACACAGGGGACAGTGGTCATAATATTGGGGTTAATGTCTCAGCCTCAGAACAAGTGGGTCTGGTGTTTGTTTAAATAAACTGCCTTCATAAAAAAAATCAGGATGTATTTGTTGTAAGATCAAAATAGGTAAGTGAACAAAGGGTGGTTTTTAGACTCAAACCTTTGGGGATTTGATGCTAAAAGGATGTACTTTTCTACAAGAAATTTGTGTCGTGCAAATTTTCCCAAATGTATGTGATTTGTATGCAGCTGTGTGGCAGTAGAATCTTTGTAGACTGGAATTTTAGCCTTAGTGTGTTTGTATTTTGTTCTTTGTAACACTGGAGTGACATTGGCATCCTGACTAGGAGTGGCATATAGGCATTTTAACATTCCATTACAAAAGGGGGCAATAGAGGAAAAGGATTCTTGGTGCATGTGGTCTGCACAGACAGTACAAGAACCTCTGCAGATGAATCCAGCACTTCAGGTGAAGACACTCAGACAACCTCATGATTCCTCCACGTGACCCTGCACAAGTGGGGTTCAAATGGAAGGGCTTGTTTTCAACCAAATGATGCTCAAGTATGCAGTTTATCTATGGTTTACAATACCTTAAATATTTATTAAGATTAAAACTAAGCTAATTTAGGCCGGGTGTGGTGGCACACACCTTTAATCCCAGCACTTGGGATGCAGAGACAGGCAGATCTCTGTGAGTTCCAGGCCAGCCTGGTTTAGATAATGAGTTCCAGGCCAGCTGGGGCTACAGGGAGACCCTGTCTCAAAAAGACCAAAAAAAAAACCAAAAAACCCTAAGCTAATTTATTATAAAATGATTGATCTGCAATCCATAATACTCTAAAATTTGAAACTTTAGAATACCCATGTAACCCCATAAGCAGAAAGTTGCATACCACAAGACTTCATTTCAAGCACAGAATTATTAAAAATATTGCATAAAATCATCTTTAGATTACACATATTAGTTTTGGGTCCTGCTCTGAAGAGATCTTATTATGTATATATAGATACCCCACCTTCAAAAAAAGTTGGAAATACTTCTGGTTCCAAACATTTTGTGTAAAAGGTACTCGGCCTAAGTATGAAAACTAAATGATGAGGACTTCGCTTTTCTTAACGAGCTTGGTTGGGATGTCTGTGTTATGTCTAACAATGTAAAACTTTGGCTAGTAGCTAATATGCTAGAATCTAGAGGGTCTCTGGATTTTAAATTCATCATGTGTAACTGGAAAGCAAAGATGGCCACCAGCATGCCTGAAGCATCCCTATAGAAAACATCCAAGTCACAGGACCCTAACTACTGTCACCACAGTGCTGTGGGCAGCGCCCAGCACAGTAAGTATCCAATCAGTATTTGCTCAGTAAAATTTTACATAAAATATAAAACATTAAGGGGCTGGAGAGATGGCTCAGTGGTGAAGAGTACTTACTGCTCTTGTAGAGAGCCTGGGTTCAGCTCCTAGAATCCACATTAGGCAGCACATAACTGCAGTTCCAGAAGATCTGATTCCTTCTTTGGGCCTCTGCATGCATGTGGTACATGTAAACTCATACAGGCACATAGTTATATAAATAAATAAATTAATCCTTAAAATATAAAACATCCTTTTCTTCATATAGGTGTATTCCTGGTATGGTTAAAACAATCTTTAAGAGTTGAAACTTACTCTGGAATTGACGCTGAGAGCAGTGTTTGACTGTTAGGTGGGTGAATTCAGGGGTCGTTGCCAGCACTGGCAGCCAGTGGCTTCAGTAGCTCCAAGGGAATAGGAGACAGGGCTGTTGGCACAGCACTGGCAGGGAAAGCTATTAGTGAACAGGAGAAACAGTTGCCTGTTTGTTGCGAGAGAGGAGAGAGACAGTAGGACACTTGTCCATCCAGTGTGGTCTCTGGCTTAGGAGGAGAAGGAGCTAGAGCTGGTCTTACTCAGGACCAAGCTTTGAGCAGATATCACCAGTCTAGTCTAAGAATCCCAAGGACATGAATTTATATCTATAGTTCTGCCTTTGGCAAACACAAAAATCATTTTCAGGCACATTGGCAACCAAGTCACATGCATGATCCATAAACAGATGCCCAGTGAAGATGAACTCGCTACAAAGAACTTCAAACACATAGTTAGACAACATCCACCATGAGTTAGAGTGGGCAAATGATCCACACCCAGGCACATGCAGATAACCCTAATTAAACTCAGTGAGTTATAAAAAACAAAGACAGGAAAGTAGGGAAGGGGGCAGGTCCTGTGGGAAGGCATAAGAGAGAGGCCTGTGGGTGAGTATAATCAAAACACATTATACACATATATGAAGTCAGAAAATAGAAAATATTAAGCATGAAAAATAAATGAATAAAATTTAAAAAGAAAGAAAAAAAGTAAGCATGGGCAAATAACAGCATTCAACTCTGAGACCTTCAGATAATAAGATGATCAAACTGACACTATACATTAAATTCACTACTAAAAAAATGAACACGAGAAAGGGGTAAGTTGTCATAAAAGATTGCACATGTTTAAAAAACAAAATTTTAGGAATGAAAAATTCCATCATCGGGATAATTCAGAGAGAACCCACATACCACAGCCCATAAAATAATTTCTAAGAACTTGTGCATCAAAAGCATTTCAAGGTCTCAGTTCAGTTTATATCTCTTACCTCTCACATTTTGACTTCAAAGTTAGGATCTCCCTGGCTCCTCCTGCTTGCCTTTAACTAACTTGTTACTTCTCACTGAGAATACTGTTCTTCCTAGATTCTTACATTACTTGGCTTGTCATGAGTGAAGACCGCACTACAGGGCCCTTCTCCTTTACTACAGCTAGAGGCAGAGAAAGCCAGACACTATTATAGCAGTTTCCAGTTTGAAAAATCACCCATCTTCAGACAGAACAGACCAGTCAGGAAGTATCTTGCCTAAATTTTAATGATTCCTCAGAGTTTTAGCAAAACATTCTGTTTCAAAAGTAGTGACTGATTTCTCTTTCTCATGGCCATTTGGCCATAAAAAGTAAACTTTACCATAAAAATAATAATACAGACTCCTGACCTGTTCTTACCCTGAAGTATAGTATGAACAGCTCTTTCTATGGTTCTTCTTGGGCAATATGTGCCACAAAGAGAGAGGCTTGAAAGCAAGTGTTTGCCCTGAAAGGAGCCCTACTTCCAACTTACCTTGAGCATCTAGGGCTATGCTGTGGGATTAAAGAATGGCACCATTGGTGGGGCAGGGAAATCTCAAATATGTAAGTGTACAGACAGACTAGCCATGTAACCTAGAAAGACCCCAGACAGCTCAGGAAGGCTGTGTGATAGGTGTGTGACACCTGACTCAGATATCATCACCAAGTCCTTTGTCCATCACCAAGCTTGTGTATTATAAACCACCTATGGTAGCCAAGAGCCCTCTTATGCACCCTGGTTTCCTTCTCAGGCTTGTTTGTAGTTGCAGCCGAGGGTCCCCACTTAGCTACCTCACTTCATAGATAGGGGATAAAGGGCAGGTCAGACAAATAGCCATGGGGCCCAGAGCACCAGGGCTCCCCTGCGAGAAGTGCCAGGGGAGGTTGCCGCAGTCACTCCACTGCTGCAGCCCCTGTGCTTTGTCCCCGTGTGTATGTCACCTTGTGTAGATGTGTGTCCTGCGTCATCACTTGAGGCAGAGTTCTCATTTCCACTAAACCCTTCCTTTATCCCACCAATCAGCTCAGGGGCTCCCCTGTTTTACCTGAGCACAGTGTGTCGGTAGAAGAGCTACAGGGTCAGCTCGTACAGGCGGCCAGACTGCATCAAGAGGAGACAGAGACATACACAAACAAGATCCGTAAGGTAAATATTTCATGCGGATTCTAGCATATCTGCTTCGAGAATTGCAGAGCCAATCAGGAAGAGTGCATGATGCATTTTAAAACAGTGCTGTCTGATATGTGCAGGCACCAAGACCCAAAGGCATATGGACAGGTCACCTAGTTAGCAGCTCTCTTTCAGACCACCAGAGACCACTGTCCACCTTTCCACTTGTAGCACACTTTTCAGTACAGTTGTCCTCCCTCCACCACCACCACCTTATCCTTAGAGGGGACGTTCTAGAACTTTCCACAGAGGCCTGAAACCACAGAGAGTACCAGACTCTGCATATACTGTTTATTCCTGTACTGTACCTATATAATGGAGTTTAACTTGTAAGTCAGGTAAGTCAGGTACAAGAAAGATTTACAACAATAATTAATCTTAAAACCATTGTAACAGGATACTGTAATGAACATTATTTAAAATAGATGAATTAGCTATTCCTGGAATTTTTCTATTTAATATTTTTTGAACCGTGGTTGATCATGAACCACAAACTACAGAAAGCAAAATTTCACGTAGGGGGAATCTAGTATAATTACATATGAGGTCTCAGGAAAGTCTTCCTATCTAATCAGACTTTCCTGCAGTAATGCTAGCAAGCTAACAAAAACAACAACAACAAAAAAAAAACAAAACAGGGTTTTATAAAGTGTCATCTTCAAAAAATAACCATAATTGAGTTGTGGCCTGATTAACTTCTAGTTATTTTTAAAATGACCTGTTACAGCCTAATTATCCTTTATCTTCTAAATCCTTCCCCAGAGCTGCTAGTGGAAGTCCCAGATGCAGGTGCTCCTGCCCCGGGCCTCCCAGGGACAGTGCCCTGCCTGCCACCCTGCATCTCATTATGTTGTAAACAGGTATCTTGATGCAGAATGTCATGGCTGTTCCTCTCCCCTTGCATTTGTTCTTGGAAGATAACTGTAGCTTTAAAAGAAATTGGTATCGAATAATGTACCTTGATGTTATAAAACGCATATACTATGCAAAATAAGTCACTCAGTGTATCCAAGAATATGTGCTGCAGGCATATGCCACCATGGTGACTGAGTCCAAAAGAATCTAAGTGGGTCACAGACTGATTAAGGGAGCCTGCTGTACCTTGTAGCTTAGAAAGGGCAGAGCTGGATGCCAGACTCTAAGTATTTCCTGCTAAGCTTTCCCCAGATGCACACTCTTTTCCAAATGTTTCATTTAGAGGTGAAGTTTCACATCATCACTAAAGAAAATAATTCTATATTATGTAAGAGAGAAATCTCTTATTTTTTCTAAAAGTATATATATATATATATAGCATTGTTCAAAAAATAGTTTAAAAGGCGAAACTGCCACTGGAGATACTGGTGGTATGGTGACAGGACTCCAGGTGTGCGTATGGTGACAGGACTCCAGGTGTAAAGGAGTCGTTGAAGTATTGAAGAAGATGTTTCAGAGGAGGAAATGCTGTCTTTCAGCTCATTAAAAAGGAAAAGGAAGGAGTCCTCTAATGTCCCCAGAGGGGAAAAGATCAAGCTCCCAGATTTGGAGGGACCTAGGGAACCAAAACAAAAGGTCAACAGAGAAGGAAGGGACAGGAGTCAGAGGGTCAAGGAGGGCAAGGACAGGATGTTACCAGGGAAGGAGGTTAGGGCATCTCTTGGAGGGGGGGTACCCTGAGTCCTGACACCTTTCTTCAGTACTAGAAATAGATGCTGTTGTTTTCACTTGCCTCCAAGGTAGCTGGAGCTTCCCCAGTCAGTCAGTCCTGGGACAACATAAATAAGGAGCTTTAGGGGCTGGATTTCCAGCCCACCAGGCTGCTCCCACTTCATCCCTTCTTGCCATGTGGGATAACCTGCATTGGAACTCTGAGGTGATAAGGACAATCACTCCTGTTTCCTGTTCTTTCAGCCTCAAGTGCAGTGAGGAGCAGGTGATACACAGCAGCCACAGGGTCTTTACACAGCCGTGTGGATCTTCCCAGAGCTGCCACTGGCCTTCATTTAGTACACTGGCCAAGCTGTATTGCTGTCTGTCGGACAGCCATAGTTCTAATCCCAGGGTTCTTGAAATTAATCTAGTGCTTTTATGGGGGAAAGAAATCACTGTCTTGGCTTTTGGCCCAAGAGTGAGTGTCGAATCACATGACAGCTGACAGTGATGAGGCTGCTATTTCTAGCCTCCATTTTGGTTTGTGGTACAGAAAAAAAAAAAAACCCTTTGATCTCCTAGATCACTTTTACTATAGTGGAAGCTCTTGTTGAGCCCTGATCTGCAAAAAATTTCATTTGTACCCTTTTGCTTAGTATTCATCCATAATAATTGTTTGCTATGTGGAAGAATTGCATAACTGAAACTTAGCCAGGTGTGGTGGCATCTCCTTATAGTTCCAGTTACTTCGGAGGCTGAGACAGGAGGATTGCTTTTAATACAAGAGTTAGAGGCCAGTCTGAGGAATATAGTAACAGCCTGTCTTTAAAAAAAAAAAAAAAGGAGGCCCAGGAACTTAATGTTGAGATGGAAGATAATGTTTTTAGCAATGATTTTACTTCCCTAAGAGATAAATGTGTTTAGTAGGAGCATTAAGTCTAAAGTGTGGAAACAGGTCATTATATTTGCTCATTGGTGTTGCAGCTGAGTCCTGCACATGCAGAAAGAGTTCCTCTGGCCCTGGTTGCTCTAACTTCCCAGTGCTTACTAGACCTTCTATTGTCTAAATGCTCTCTACCAGGGCTTGTAAGAACACTGGAGGCTCAGTATACAAGAGATGGATTTCTAGTTCTTTTCTTCTCTGCCATTGTAATGAGCCCTTCTGTTCCAAATACAGGCACAGAGGGGAAATGGGATCTCCTTAAATGGTATCTGAGTCAACCGTAGGCTGTACATCCAAGAAACAGTTTTCCTGAGAGGGTTTGGAGACATCTAAAAGTATTGTGAGCGATTGACAGTGGAAAATGGCTAAGTACCTTCCTTTGAAATTGCACTTGCTTCGAAATCACAAAGTTCATGAGGTTTTATACACTGGGTTGTTAATCCCCCTCTCCTTCTAAGGTCCAGATTGGGTGGCAGGCTGCTCTGGAGGCTCTTGGTTGGGTTTGGGTGGCAAACTGGATCCGCTGCTTGTCACACTTTCTTACTGATTCCATTCAAGATGGAGGAAGATCACCTCTATGCCTTAAGGTGGAAAGAGCTGGAGATGCACAGCCTGGCCTTGCAGAACACCCTCCATGAGCGAACCTGGAGTGATGAGAAGAATCTGCTGCAGCAAGAGCTCCGGTCCTTGAAGCAGAACATCTTCCTCTTCTACGTTAAGCTCAGATGGCTGTTGAAACACTGGCGGCAGGGGAAGCAGATGGAAGAGGGAGAAGAGCTCACTGAGGTATGCCACCCACCACCCTGTCCATTTGCTTCACATCAGACACTGCTCTCTCCCATCGTGTCCTTTTGTTCTTATGTATTTTTCAGTTTCAGTCCAAGCCATGAAAGCAGGGCTGTCAAGCTGTCCAGGAAACCAAGAGTTCCATGTTGGACTTGGTTCTGTATCCTGGTCTTTGTTGTTGATGTATGAATTCTTGAAGTCATCACCCTGAGATATTTGCCATCTCATTCAGCCTTGCTGGTTTATGAGAGCTAGTGTCAGATGTTTGCTTTCTTTCCCCACTCCCACATGCTAGAGCCCATCCACCCTGTTTTGTAAGAAAGAGTCTCTTTGAAGCCTTACAGGGTCACCTGTCACCTCTGGAATTTGTAAATGTTCATCCCATCTATCTCAATTTTCAGATCTATAACAGCAACAGCACAGATTTTTCCTTTTCAATTGACTTTTGGGGGCTTCGCTTTTGGAGACAGGATCTTGCTATGTAGCCTAGGCTGGCCTTGAACTCGAGACCCTCATTACCTCAGCTCCCTGACTGCTGTAATTCAGCATGTGCCAGCATGCCTGGCACTGACTGAGCTTTTACCATCCAAGTCAGAGTGCCCTCTGGGTCTGTGTGCTCTGCCCCAGCCCTGCGTTCTGGCAATATCAGGCTACACCCATCTAGCTTGGGAATCCACACCCAAGCTGCTTACTCAGCTGCTCCTGTCTTATGACTGCTTGGCTTCCTTTGAGCCTATAAAGCCTTTTGTGTGCTTTTAACTCTAGCGAACAGTGTGGTTCAATCCTCAGATTGAGGGAAGTCTTTAAAAATTAATTCAACCAGCTTCCAAGGATCCATGACATGGAAAGACATTGTTAAGCAAAGCCTAGAAAGAGTTGTAAGGTTTCCTGTTAATCAGTACTCTGGAATTACTTCTCCTATAATTTATCCTAAGCTGTAGTTTGGGGCAGTGGTAATTTATAGAAATAAAATTTCTCATTAATCTTTTCTAATTAATTGAGCACCTGCCCTGTGCTCCTTAAGGGGAGGAAGTATGGTGAGTACTGTCAAATGAGCAGTTTTCCTGTCAGGCTGCCTATAGTTTTAGCCACTCAAGAGTGGGAGGCAGGAAGTTTATGTGAGACCAGGAGTTTAAGGTTAGCCTTGGCTAGTCTTATAATAAGACTTGGGGATAAAAAGCTATGGTACAGAAGGATATAGGCAAAGTATGATCATCATGTGTGCTGGTTTCAGAGTGAACATCCAGAAACTGTACCCAGGCTTGGTGAGCTTGGAGTCCAGGGGGGTCACCAGACAGATGGAGGAGACCAAGAGGATGGAGGCTGTGGCTTTCCAATGGGAGAGCATGCCCCACACTCACCAATACAGATCAGCGACCATGGATCACGGCTACAGACTGTAGATGGGGTACCACTCAACAGGCAGGTGAGTGCTTAGATCTAGGCCCATTGTTCTGTCTCAGGAAGGAGACTCCTGAGCCACATACCTGTCATCTTATTCCAAGTGCTGGTATTCCTGGGTGCAGAAAAGCCCTTCACTTGACTCTGACCACCTGTTGCTCTTGGTGCTGCTAGATTTTTGCAAGAAGTCACATTTCAGCCTTTCATTCCAATATCTGCCTGTTTATTCATTTGGCTAACCCACAACTTAGGAACATGATAAGATCAGTCTCAGAAAGACAAAGAAAATGCAATAGTATAATCTAGGGACTCCTAATGGTTGACTATTCCAAAGGAGGGAATATTGAATGCAATGTTCTTGTCATCCAGATAAAGAGCCTTGCAGGGTGTTGTGGTTGATGTTTAGCTGAACAGCCATTGCCAACATCACTGCTTTGGCAACAGTTTATAGGGAAAAAGGAACAAGTATTCTTTGTTTAAATGCATGAAGTATTTATTTCAGGTTTCTCTTTGGCCACTTGAAACACACACCCCAAATGAAAATATATGATGACACTTTGGAAAAATCACAGCATGTGTAACGAGAGGAGGGATTTCAGTCTTACTAAGTGATTAGTGTCCCTGGACACCACAGACATAAATCTTGAAAACCAAGAATTCTGTTGATAACATGTAATTTTTTTCTTTTACATTTCTATACAAAATAACAGCTGTATTTGATTTGGAGACTCAAAAGCCTGAGAGGGACTTTGGAGTACTTTCTGAACCCACTTGACTTCTCTGAGCATTCCTACAGAAAGCCTGGAGCCCCCATCCAGGACTGTCCATGCGCTAGGTTAAGAGTGTAGACATGGGTGCTAGGTGTGGGTGCTATGACTCGCAGCCACAGGCATTTGGAAATACTCTGTGCTGTGCTCTGCAGCTGCTGCTCTTCTCTCACCTCTCCCCTCCACACAGAGCTGTGTGGGTCAAGTAGGAGATGGTTGTCATCAGAACTTTGGCCCAGATCCCAGGGAGAAAATGGTGCAGCTCTGAGTATAGATTGAGGGGCTATTTGGGGTTCCTCCTAACTGCTCTCTGTCCATCCACAAATCAGATGTTCTCTTATTGAGCAGTTGTCTATATACCCTGCCTACCTTCATTTTTCCCAGAATAATGTAACTCAGGAAGATGACACTTTACAGAAACCTCTCCTCACTCATCAGGAAGTTCATCAGCATGTCAGCACCCCTGGGGAGATTTTAGGTCATGGAGTAAGTTTTCCAGCAGTGATCTAGTTAGAAACTAAAATGTTACAAATTATGAATAATGCCTTAAGATGTAGGAATTTTATTGTTTTGAAAATAGGTATTGTCAGTCAATCTTCTTAAGTGTCTGTGATTGACTCCAGTGATATCTTTTGATTGCTATTGAGACACATCTAAGACTACATGGTAGGTATTTCCCACAAGTGCACCCAGATACTTTGGAAAAGGAAAAAACTGTAACACATCTGGTTTCCTAAACAGTCATGGAAAATGTTCCCCTTGGGGTGAAAGATAATGTAAAGTTACTCAGCCAGAACCACCCATCAGCATGGTTGAATGTTTCTCTCCCTTTGCCTCCTGTGAGTACCCTTAAAAGTAGGGCAGACATTTAAGTTTCCATTGCATACAGCCTGTGATTAGACAGGCCGACAGCAGAGCCAGCCCAGTCAGAATCAGGTCTGCATTTCACCGAATCTGGCTGCCCGCAGCAGTGAAAGCAAATGTGTGCACAGTGCTTGTGACTGAGAAGATTAATGAGCTTCACTGTAAGCGACAGCTGGTTTGCTGAGAGTGAACATTCTCGATTAGAAGATCTGCCTTTCTGTGAGTGGCAAGGGTATTAACTGGGCGGCCTGGATGCAAGAGCCAGTGCACGTGTCTAAGACAGCTGTTGTGCAGAGCCTGGGCCTCTTCAAAGCCCTGAGAACCTCAGGGAGCAATCAGTAGCATGGGAAACATGGACAAACTGCTTTCCCAAGGATCAATGAGCAAGTAACAAAATTTCTCAGGCCTCAGTGTTTGATTTGTGATATATTGTACATTCTCACAGGGGAACGCTGTAGATGGCAACATTTACCATGTCTAGAAAAGCTCAAAAATACTACCCATACCCATGCAGTTTGGGTACATCAGAGGGAAATAAAATCATGAGGCTGGCAAATGTTTGGCAGGGTCCACGTTTCCTGCTTCCCACTCTTCTTTACATAGTCCCGGGGCAGTGTTCCTGTTGTCGAGCATAGAATGCACTTCCATTTTCCCCTCACTTCCTGGAGGAGCTGAAGCTGAGGACACTGGAGAATGAGCTGTATAGTTCCCCCTGGGCTCTGGGCTGCTGGCTTTCTCACTGGGCATTTGAGGCCAGCATTCCTAAGGCTGTTTATGCATCTCATACTTCTTAGTAATTCTTGAAACCAGGGTCTGAAACACAGGTGACTGATGGTGTCAGAATTGTCACCCTGTAGTCACAGATCAAAACAGAAAAAGGAGCAGTTTGGACAGTTAGAAAGAAAACAACTAGTTTTCCTGGCATTAGAATAATTAAAAGGGAAGTTGTTCTTTCATTCAGGGCTATAACACAATTTATACTAAGTATAAATGTGGAAAACCTAACATAAAATTCATAGCATTGCTTAAGGAATGAGATTTCATACTGATCTCTAAGGCTTCATCCTGGTGGTCACTGAAGAGTGTAGTCTGGGCCAGCCTCAGGCCTGAATGTAGAGCTCTTCATCCTCAGTCCACAGCTGAACTGCAGTGTTAAAGCCTCAAGGGGCTGTCCCAAAAGCCAATTTTCCCTCCAGCTAATGGGCTTTGACCAGCCCTAACACCAAGAGCCTGCCTTTCTTTTTTCAAAAAATATTTTATTATTTTTATTTTATGTGTATGAGTATATTGCCTGCATGTATGTAAGTACACCTGTGCCATGCAATGCCCATGGCAGTCAGAAGAAGGCATTGGATCCCCTGGAACTGGAGTTATGGATGGTTGCTAGCCACCATGTGGGTGTAAGAACAGTCAGTGCTGTTAACTGCTGAGCTGTCTCTCCAGGCCCCCAAAGCCTGCTTTTCTAACTGTCCACACTACCCCTCTTTCTGTTTTGCTCAAGATAAACAGAAGAGATCTGCATGTCAGAGCTATGAATCATCCTGATTTTTAAAAAAATTTCTTTTTTGCTGACTATGATGATATATACCTATGATCTCAAGCACTCAGAAGGCTGAGGCAGGAGGATTTCAAGTTCGAGACCAACCTAAGCTGTATAGCAAAATCCCATCTCAAACAATCCAGAGACTCAGGATGTAGTTCAATAGTAGAGCACTTGCCTAGCATGCACAAGGCCCTGGGTTCAGTTCTTGCCCCTTAAGCAGCCTTTGTAACCTTGCTAGATCTACTGCTCCCAGTTTAAAAGGAACCAGAGCAGAACACGTGGCCTTTGTTGTCATTGTGTATTTGCTGCTGTTGTCTCTGGAAATTGAACATACATAGGTCAAAATTCAGATGAACCCAAGGTACCTTCTGAAAGGACTTTCTCTACCTCCAGCCTCCCTCCCAGAATGCACCAGGGTCAGCAGTTTACAACAGCCTTCTATAAGTGGGTAACAGAGTTCTGAAGTTCACCAAGAGCTAATTCATAATTCCTTCCAGAACAGCCACCTGATTGTCATCAGACCTGCCCTGATTTCTTAGCTCTTGAGCTGATAACTCAGTGTTTATAGCCTATTAAATAGATGCCTTACTGATATGTTTCCATATGCCTGTATTTATTCTTTAGAGGTTCTTGGTGGAAATTTTCAAGACTGTAGGCACTGTGCCCTCCTGAGCAATATCCCCTGGCACATTCCTCGCTAGAAGGCAATTGCCCTCTGCATGAAAATATCATTTCTGAAAGCTTCCATTGTAGATACACTTTCAAGGCCAGTCTTCAATGGCTCATTCTCTTTTATCTGTGGGAAGATAATGGTTTTGGAAAAGAATCTTAAAATTAATCTCAGAGTAACAATGAAGGTAAGCATGACAATGACAAATGTTGATTCGTGGCTATATCGTTTTTGTCTGATCTCACATTAAATGGCTTGTTTTGGGACTCCTGCCAATAGACGAGGACTTGCTTTTTATTGAATGCTGCATGGCTCCCCTTCTGTCTTTGTCAAATAGAAATTGTGCATGTAGGGTCAGGCATCAGGGCAGCTCAGAGCACTGCAGAGCCCCTTGCCTATGTGAGTAGCTGAAATAAATTAGAGGTAGAGGCCTTTATTCCTGTTTTGTGAGTGACTTTTTATGGGTTACCTCATAGCAGCAGGTCAATATATTCATATCCCTTTTAGATCAAACCTCTTTCCAGAGGTAATGGCTCTTGAGGCCAGCCAGAAATGATGGTATTTTTACTCTTTGGAGAGTTCCATAGCACCTGATGCATGTGTCTCAGAAATCTGTGATTTTTGAAGAATAACTAGCATCGCATCCCGAATATCTTGGCATATCACCTTGTCCATACCCCGTCATCACGTTCAATGAGCAATGTTACAGACTTGTGGAAGCAGCCTGATTGACTGAAGGCCAACCAACCTTGCACCTCAATTCGGGGTTATTTTAAGCCCCACCCAAGAGAGATGAGCTGTGAAAGAATGGATGGAGGAATAGGAAATACTGAAGTTTTTTTATCAATTTGCTTTTTTTTTGAGGCATGGTCTCACTCTGTAGTCTTGACGGACCCGCTTCTGGTCAGGGTATATTATCAGAATTTAAATACTCCTGTCTTGGTTTTTCTGGCCTTGGTGGAGACAGACCTGGATTATGGTTTAGACTCTTAACAGTGGGGTTACAGTAGTACCTGTTTACTCCAAGCTATAGTTCTTCCTCTGTAATTCCATCAGGATTGATATGAAACATAAGGTCATATAGGTGAATGATTAAACACACATCCTGGCCCATCGGAAACATTACTAGTGACTATCATTACTAGATTTGTGTTTGCATAAAAACATCTAGAGAATCATGCCCATCCATGGCAGGAGAGTCTCCAGAAATGTTGACATAAAACATTCATTCTGGCTGTTATATGTGGCAGGAGCCACCTTGGCTTCCTGCCACACCACATAAGGCTCTGGGGTAGTTTTAGTAATGAGTACCAGTAGCATCAGGACTCTGGGCTTGCCATCTCTCTTTGGCCACCTTCACCCCAAAGCAATTCTGGAGCTCATTTGATGGTGATTAATACTGTCCTGGGATCATAGGATGTTATGTTGATGGCTTGGACCCAAATGTGCATAAAAACATTAAGGCTTAATTTTATTGAATCCAATATCTGCTAATGCCAAACAGTACCTGCTCTGCTTCCAGAGAAAGCAAATTTTCGATCTGCAAAAGGACTATAAATTTCTGATTCTGATGTTATGAAGGAGTCGTGTGGTCAGAGACGGAGAACAGCACAGGCTAAGACTGTACATGACTTGGGATTCATAGAAAGCTATCGATTACATGTAAGAACATATTATATGGTTCTCTTATTTTTTTTCCATATAAATGAGATGAGTGGATCAAAATTATTGTGGTTATTGTAGTAGTCACTTCTCTGTTGCTGTGATAGAAACACTGACCAAAACAACTTATAAAAGGAAGAGTTTATTTGAACTTACAGTTCCAGGGGAATACAGTCCATCATGGCCAGGAGCATGGGGGTAGAGGTGACTGGAGAAGGAGTGGAAGCTAAGCTCTACATCGTCTAGCAGGCACAGGAGACAAGAGCAACTGAGGTCTGGCAAGGCTTAAGAACTCTCTAAGCCCACCCCAAGTGACATGCTGCCTCCAGGATAGCCACACCTTCTAAAACCTCCCCAAACAGCGCCACCATTTGGGAACAAAATGTTCAAATACTTGGAGCCTATGGGGGACATTTTCATTTAAACCACCTTCCACCCCGTGGTCCCCAAAGGCTCGTGACCATATAAAATGCAAAATGCATTTACTCCAATTTTAAAAAAGCCCCCATAGTCATTATCAGTCTCAATACTATTCAAAAGTCCACAGTCCAAAGTCTCTTCTGAAACTCAGGGAAATATCTTTTTTTTTTTTTCTTTTTTTTGAGGTCTGTATATTTTTATGGACAATTGTGCAGAAGTTGACTATAGAACAAAAGGGCATAATTAATGACAATGAACTGTGAGAATTGACAAGACCGTTTGCTTGGATTCTTTTCTGTCTCTGTGGAAGGGTCTTTTCCTCTGCATTAGGAGAAACTGCTTCTTACAAGAGATTCTTCTTTGACATAGAAAGGAACAATATGAAATTCTAATTTCTATGACCTATTTCAGGGGAGAACGTGGTAAGAGATGTTTTAAGATACAATATTTTAAATATGCTATTTTCTCAAATTTTTTATTTTCATTTTTAAATGCTCAAGTTCAAATGGCCACACTAAGAGTAGATTTCCTGAAAACTTACAAGTAAAATTTTTCTTACCATTGTTAGAGCAAAGCATCCCTTAAAAATCAATCTTCAACGGTTTGGAGAGGTGACTCAGCAGGTAAGAGTACTAGCTGCTCTTGCAGAGGACCTGGAATTGGTTCTCAACATGCACATGGTGGCTCACATCCATCTCTAATTCCAGTTCCAGAAGATCGAACATTGCCTTCTTGCCTCTGCTGGTACTAAGCACATACATGGTGCACATACATAGAACCAGAGAAAACACTCATACACATAAAAATGAATAAATTGTTACATGTTTATGAAGTTTTCCATTAATAGTAAAAGTGCATAATGAACACACATTTACTATGTAGCTCCTGTCCATTTCTCATGCACAGCTGTTCCCTTTATCAATATCCCCTCCAGAGACAGAAGTGTACAATTTTTGCAATTGATAAACTATACTGAAATATCAATATCACTCAAGTTGGCATTAAGCTTCATTCTTGACGTTGCACATTTTGTACAGCATCGAAACTGTTATGTTACATATCCACCATTACAGTTTCATAAGGTGTAACTTCACTGCCCTAAAAACATGTGTTCCTCAGCTACATCCCTCACTCTACCAATTTACAAAAGTCAACATTGAATATTTTTATTATCTTAACTGTAAGCCCCTGTAAAATCAAAAGATAAATTACATACTCCCAACATACCATTCCAAAAGGGAGGAATAGAAGCATAGTAAGGAAATACCGGACCAAAACAAGACCAAAAACCAGCAGGAAAAACACCAAATCCAGTAGCTCCACATCCAACTTAACTTCTGGGACTTTACTTCTAAAGGTCTTAGATGGCTCAGCCTCTCCAGCTTTGCTGCGTGCAACATACATCTCTCTTTTGGGCTGGTACCACTCCCTGTATGCAGGTCTTCTTGGTAGATGCCTCACAGCTCTGGCATCATGAATGTCTTCTTGGGGTCTCCATTGCCAACCAGGCTTCACCTTCACAGCTCCACGCAATGGCCTATCAGGGCCTTCCTTATGCAGGATCACCCCTGCTGCCTGCTGCCTGGCCTCAGCAGCTCTCTGAAACCTCAGAGGAAGAACTGATGACCCCTTCACTCTTGCATCTTTCATGCCTCTAAAGCCAGCACCAGGTAAAGGACAATGCCAAGTTTGA
Organism: Nannospalax galili; assembly: GCF_000622305.1. Classification (NCBI taxonomy): domain Eukaryota; kingdom Metazoa; phylum Chordata; class Mammalia; order Rodentia; family Spalacidae; genus Nannospalax; species Nannospalax galili. Next base: position 7,348,103 of record NW_008339923.1, read on the forward strand.
CTGTAAGTTTGGGGTGGACTCCAGCCTGATTTATCCATTTTAGAAGCTTTTCTTTTCAGTGGTCCCTGTAACATTTTCCTTTCACAAGTTGGAGGCTTAACTGGGTGTGATCTTGCCCTGGATGCACCTTCTCCATTGTTCAAGTTTCATTCTCTAGGCCCCTCCTTAATCACTTTAATCTCCTTATCAATGGGATCCTCTCCATCACATGCCAAGGCTCCAAAATTTATCTTCCTAAGGCTATTTGTCAATCCGTATGATGGGATCAAACTAAAGCCCCCCAGGTTAAAGTAGATTTAACCAAATCCCCCAGACTAAAGAAGAATATTCAGAACAAGGAAGTAAGAAGTAAAATAATTCTAACTACTGAGAAAGAGCTGACCTTTTCATGCTCCGGACATCACCAGAGACTCCCCCTCCCACTACTGCTGGTTGCTTCCAGCCCCCTATTGCTGGTTGCTGCCGGCCCCCTCCCACTACTGCCGGTTGCCGCCAGCCCCCTATTGCTGGTTGCTGCCGGCCCCCTCCCACTACTGCCGGTTGCCGCCAGCCCCCTATTGCTGGTTGCTGCCGGCCCCCTCCCACTACTGCCGGTTGCCGCCAGCCCCCTATTGCTGGTTGCTGCCGGCCCCCTCCCACTACTGCCGGTTGCCGCAGGGGAATTATACTCTGTCATGGCAGGGAGACATTGTGGCTGGAGGTAGCTGGAGCAGGAACAGCAAAAGTTAATCTCTCACATCATCAGGCTGGCACAGGAAGCAAGAGAGAGTCTGGAGATCCAGCCAGTTTTAAAACTCTCTAAGCCAACCCCAAGTGACATGCTTCCTCCAGGATAGCCACATCTTCTAAGACTCCTAAAACAGTGCCCTCTGTCATGGCAGGGAGACATTGTGGCTGGAGGTAGCTGGAGCAGGAACAGCAAAAGTTAATCTCTCACATCATCAGGCTGGCACAGGAAGCAAGAGAGAGTCTGGAGATCCAGCCAGTTTTAAAACTCTCTAAGCCAACCCCAAGTGACATGCTTCCTCCAGGATAGCCACATCTTCTAAGACTCCTAAAACAGTGCCACCATCTGGGGACAAAATGTCCAAATACTTGGAGCCTGTAGAGGACATTTTCATACAAACCATCACAGTTATTTTATGCTTGAATTTTATTTGACTCAAAAAGTAGTGATTTTTAAATTTAAAGATTCAAAGATGAAAATGGTTAATAAATCTCATACAGCAATTTTCAGCAAATCCTATGTGGAAATATGTGTTTCTGAAAGGACTGTTACAGTACCTCTTATTCAACTGAATTTGTGTAATTTACACATATATCTTTAGGCACTCTTGGTATGGAGTTCCACATGGTTCATGAGCAGCGATCTTCGGTGGAGACATGCTTATACTCAGGTGGCTGGAGAGAGTGCAGAGCTTTTAGAAAGTTGTCTATCTGCTGGATTTTTCAAATTATTATTCTTAATGCCTTTTGTCCCAGGAAAAATCAAAGAACAATAATGCTAACAAGCAGACTTTACTACTCTGTCAAAAATTAGCTGCATCTAATATAGTAACTTCTTGGTAAATTATGGAGATAACTACGAGTTCTCAGTTAATAAATAATGGTCTTGACCAAGAAGTTTTCTAATTCAACTATATTTAAATCGAAGTATACACCTGAAGTATCTTAAAATCTTCCCATATACAACAATCTTTTCTGCCTGTTATTAGAAGATTCCGTGTCCAACCTTGTTACATGACATCATCATCTACAAAGTTTACATTTGTGACCCGTACAGTTGGGTTACAAAAAGCAAAATTGTAGAAAACCTCACGATGTTTTAAGGAAGTTTACTGTGGCCACATTCATAGCCGTCCTTTGCTGCACATGGCCTGTAATAGGTAGTCTTAGAAGCATGGATGAGAAGTGGTTTTGTGTGTGAAGATCCTGAACTGGGATCCTGCGCCCATGCCGAGTGAGGTGGTGAATGAGTCTCCTGAGTACGTGGGTTTCTGTCTGAGACGGTAGACTGTCTTCCTGAGCCAAAACTTACCCACATGAGGTGGGACTTAGTTTTCATTCCATCTGCTTCATGAGTAAACCAAACCAAGAAAGTCCTGAGACTACCCTGAGAACTCAGAATGAACTTTTGGTGCTATTTGTCTAATTGGAAGGGATATTACCAAAGAACTACAACTGTCTTGGTGTGTTTAATCCATTCAGACAAACTTGCCCTTCCCTCCTGTCTCCTTTCCGAGGTGGGTTCTCATTATGTAGCGAAGGCTGACCTAGAACTTGCAATCCTCCTGTTTTAGCCTCCCCAGGGGTGGGATTTACAGATGCCATGCACCAAACTTTCTAATACAATATCCATTCCAGCACCCGCAAAAACAGAAATCCCAGTTTTGAAGTGTGCCTTCCAAAGACTAAGCAGGGCCTAGAAATCATGGCATCTCTTATGTGAGGTATAAACAAATCAGTAATATGGTGGTGGCTTAATATGGTTCAAGCCTGCGATCACAACAAAGCCTGCATGAGCAAGTTGAGCATTTCACCTTTGGCTTTAATTATGAAGCATCAAAAGCTATTCCTACCCACAGCCTTGCTTTTCATTGTTAGAATCTCTCAGCAACCAGTTAAAAGTCACAAAGTATGACTACCCTTCGTTTATGAGAACTACCAGGCACTCATGAATTCCCTTCTAGTTCAGTAACTGGCACTACAGGGAGGGCATATATCGAGTGAGTGTATTATATTCTCATATTCATACCCCATAACAAAGCAGCCAGCCCAACTCAGAGCTCTGGGTATCTAAAGTTCCACAGAATGTTCTGGCAGCCTGGCTTTAGGGGCTTCTTGAGGCCTTTGGTAACTTCCTTGCTTCTGATCCTTGGGGCCCAGAGCTCCTCTCCCGCAGTGCACACAGCACCAGCCAATGATCCAGCCTCCTAACATACTTGCCCAGTGACCAGAACAGCCTTCCCTCTACCTCCTCCTGGTCTAACAGGCTCCCAAGGTCTTAGCCCCAGGAGCCCTCTGGCCAACATGGAACCCTCTTGCTGTCAGTAACTGCAGATCCCCACCTACCTGCATCCTCTGCCAGAAAACCTGGGAAGGGGCTCCAACCCCACCCAACTGAGCCCCTCTGTGTCCTAACTAAGGGTCGCTTTGATAAAGTAGCTTAGTGTCACTCTCTCCACAGGTGGTGGAAAACCAGCAGCTGTTCAGTGCCCTCAAGGCCTTGCTAGAGGACTTCCGCTCAGAGCTTCGAGAGGATGAGCATGCCCGACTGCGTCTGCAGCAGCAATATGCCAGCGACAAGGCTGCCTGGGATGTGGAGTGGGCTGTGCTCAAGTGTCGCCTGGAACAGGTACCTCCCCCATAGCCACTCCACTCCTGACCACTACATGTGTCACCCTCTACCTTATCTGGGATGAGTGGGGAAAGAGACACAGTTAGGTTCTCTGCAGAACCCTGGTCCAGAGGCAAAGAGAGGGGCAACTGCTTACAGCTGTCTTTGAAGTGCTCAACTGTCCCCAAGCTTTCATGGTCCCAGTTATCCCCCTTTGAAGTGTGCAGCACACCTTGACCAGCAGCTTGTCACTGCTACTCAAGGCTCTGTGGAGCCCCATAAAAGGCCTGGCAGAATGGTGCTGTCACTGTGCAGAGCAGACTGTTCTAGACAACAGAAATCCAGAGAAGACTGTAGTTTTGTGACCTCTGGCTGTCTTTTAGAGCTTTCAAAATATTGGGAAGAGCTTCTACTACATGCCTTGGTCCTGAAGGACCAGAAGAGGCAATTTGCCTCAAATCTGAGTCAGTGCTGGGATAGAGAGAGCCCAGGTGACCTACCTACAAAGAGACTTTATAGCTCAGCCAGCGGAGTTTGGCTCAGGCCACAGGAAGCAGCCTTTGCTGAGCACCTCTTCTCTGGAATTCTTTCTCACACAGTATCTGCTGCTCAGGGGTGCTTCCAGGTCACAAGGAAGGAGCAAGGTTTGTGTGTTGTTGATCATCTATTTTCAAGGCTCTGTTGTGAGGCAAGCTACAAAGTAATTAAAATCTTATATGATTTGGCTTAGTCATCCAAGAAAAAAAGTTGCCTAAAATAGAAAGGAGATACCTTCTAAATAGTCTTGATCTACATTCAGGCGTACGTTGTTAAACAAGAGAGACACACACAGAGGCATTTGTCATAAAGTATACTTGCTCAAGCTGAGGTAGGTCTTCATTAGTGACATAATCTTAGGAGGATGCCACCATGTATGTGCGCTGTTGACCAATATGTCTATATGCAGCTCGTAGCTGAGAGAGAGAGAGTAAGCAGGTGGTGGTAAAGCTCAGGGCCAGGGTTAAAATCTCCAGCACTGGAGAGTGTAAGAAATTCAAAGAAGACACTTGAAATACTTATTTCAAGAGATTGGTGGAGGATGGGGAGATTGAAAAGGAACAACCAGAAAAATTAGTAGTAATTCAGGAGCAAGTGTCAGAAGCAGGAGAAAGAGCACAGAATTCTGTATGGAGACCAGCTTAACAGGTGTTTTCAAGAGGCCAAGATAGGTTAGGGTTTTGTAGAACTCCCTAATTAGGAAGTCACAGGAAACGTTGACATTGGAACATGGGGCTGGTACAAACTGCCATATGCTGAGTGAAGGACATGAATCTGTAAAGGGAAAGAAAGAAAGGGCTGAGTGGGAGAGGGCAGTGTCACAGGAGATATGCTGTCTTGAAAAGACAAGGGAGCCTTGACTCTGTTGGTGAGTGACAGCATAGGATGGGCAGATAGGTAGGCTCTGAGCCCGGCAATGCAGGGTACCAATGTGAAAAGCTTGGTTGGAACAAACACTCTGTTCTCACTGTCATTCTGAAGCAACCTCATAGGGGTCCTCAACAACCAGGGAGGGGTTAGCAACTTGAAGTCAAGATGCCAAAGGCGTCTGCTTGTGTGCAACTAGAGTTCCATCTTAGGAAAACTGTCAGGAGCTGTTGTGGAAGTTCATAATTCCCATTTTGTTTTTGCATTATCTTTCTACTTTGTGTGTGTGTGTGTGTGTGTGTGTGTGTGTGTGTGTGTTGTTTTTTGTTGTTGTTGTTGTTTTTAAAGAGTCTTGGGCTTGGGAGATAATTCAGCAAATAAGAGCACGTGCTCTGTAACCATGAGGACTTGAGTTCAAATGCCTAACACTAAGGCATGGCTGCCTGCCCTTGTAATCCTAGCATTGAGGGGTGGAGACAGGTGAGCTGGTTCTGTGAGAGACCCTGTCTCAAAGCAGTAACACAGAGAGTAATAGAAGATACTCACTGACTTGTTTTGACCATTGTAAAAGTACACATGGGTATATTCACCCACGTTCAGGTACATGTACCCCCCCCACACACACACATATACACACAGTCTTATTTCCCACAAATACACATTTTTGAAACCAACTGACCAAGAAACATTTAAATTATTTACTTTTCTCATTGCTGTGACCAAATGCCTGACAAGAAGCAGTTTAAGGGAGGAAAAATTTATTAGGGCTAAAAGTCCAAGGCTGCATGATGGCAGGAGAGGGTCCCCACAGTGGCAGAAGAGCCTGGGGCTCCCTGCTCACATCTCAGTGCTCCAGGACGTAGACAGAGACTGGGGTTGGAAGTGGGTCCTACCTCCTAAAGACTCTACAACATTCCAAAATAGCACCACTAACTGCGAACCAAGTGTTCAACACTTGGTTCAAACAAAGAGCCTGTGAGGGACATTGTACATCCACACAATAGTATTCCAGTCTTTACTTCCCTCCGTCAACTATGTCTGCCTCTGTCACTGCCTCCTTGAGTTTACTGTCCAACCCAGCCCCAGGCCCATTCCTCTGCTACCACTCCCAGAAGGCCCAAGTCCCTCACCCCCCCAGATCCAGAATCAGCATTGTGAAGTAGTCACCTTCACTGTAGAGACTAGGTTCAATATTAATTCTCCATGCCTCCCTGTTGGGCATGAACTTAAGCTGAGGCAAGAGGATCCCAACTTTGAGGTCATCGTGGGTAATTTAGTAAACTGGAACCTGTTTCAAAATAGGTTCCGAAAATTTTAAAAGGACCTGGGAATACAGCTCAGTGATCAAAGCACTTACCTAGTGTGTGTGAGGCCGTGGGTTCCATCTCCACTCCCGTACAGGGAAAAACAAAGCAAAACAAAGCCTTTCACTGAGCAAATCCTTAACAATATGATATAAACAGACAGGCTTTCTAAATAATACTGCCTGGCTGAAGTCTCTGAATAACTGGTTTCAAATTTTCTGTTTAGGGCTAGGATGTGGCTCAGTGCTAAAGTGTTTTCCTTGCATGTATGAAACCCCAGTTACAACCGCTCCTTCAAGTTGCTGTTTAGGTGTAGATAACCAACTGTGAATGGTTTCAGTAGTTTTGAATAACTAATATTGAGAAAGTTAATTCAACTCTTCTTTGTTTGTTTGAGATATGAGATAGTTTTGCTATTTTTCCCAGGCTAGCCATCATGACAGTCATCCTGCCTCAGCCTCTTGAGTGCTTAGATTGCAGGCATGTATCGCCATACCTGACTTTGAACTCTAGGGTCACTAACTCATAGTTATGGTAGCTAAAGAAAATCTACCTATTCTCTAGTTCCAACTCTTTCTTTCTTTTTCTTTCTTTCTTTCTTTCTTTCTTTCTTTCTTTCTTTCTTTCTTTCTTTTCTAGCTGATCATACCTTTAGGCAAGTCTCTTAGACACGCTGAGCTGCTATTTCTTTATCAATAATTGGAGGAAATGATATTAGTACTTAAAGGTTCAATAGAAACCAAATAAGGAAGTATATGTCTGTCTTTGGAAACTGTAAAACTTAAGTTCTTTAAACTTCTGCACTTAACAAATATAAGAGGTTGCTTTTCAGGATAGAAAAGACTATTTTTGTAATTTTAGTTGTTGCCCAAGGTTTACCTTGAAATTATTAAACAACTTCATATGCTGAGTAGGGACCTTACAGCAGCACATTCCTCGTCCTTCCTCCCCAGCTTTTCCCTCCATCCTCTGTACTGTTGTTAAACATAGTATATTGAAACTATTTTTGCTTCAGGCAATAAGTGATACTTAAAATCAATTAAAAATAGCCAGGCATGGTGGTCCACACCTTTAATCCCAGCACTCAGAGGCAGAGGCAGGCAGATCTCTGTGAGTTCAAGGCCAGCCTGGTCAAAAGGACCAAATAATAACAATAATAATAATAATAGTAATAATAATAATAAATAAAATCAATGAAAAGTAGAGGAAATGAGTTTTTGTTTGTTTGGTTGGTTTTTAGTTTTGGTTTCTTTTTTAGACAGGGTCTCCCTGTAGCCTCAGTTGGCCTGGGACTCACTACATAGACCAGGCTGGTCTCGATCTCATAGAGATCTGCCTGCCTCTCCCTCTTGAGTGCTGGGATTAAAGGTGTACACCCCTGGAAATGACATTTTTAATCTATGCCGTTTCTATTGTGCAGTTTTTGGATAGATCAACGTGTCTGTTCGTCTCATATTCCTTTTGTCTGATGCACCTTCCCTGTCTGCCTGGAAGGGCAAGTCTGCTGACAAGAGCTGTTTTTGTTGTCATAATTTGTTTGTTTTTTTCCATTTCTCTGTGTTAGAAAGTATTTCTCCTTCAATTTTGAAATATATCCTTGCTGGGTATAGAATTGCATCTAGTTTGACTTTTTGTCTCAGGACTTTAGAGATGCCTGTTGTCACCCATTGTGCGTATTGCTGAGCTGTGATCAGATAGGACCAGAATCAACGGAGGTGGCTGGTAGCTCATCATCTTCTGTTAAACAATACTTGTATAGTTTCTGATGAGAAATCCTGTGTTTGTGAACATCATGTGGATGGCTCAGCGGTCCTAGGAGCCAAGAATGCTTAGGAAAAATGGGAAATGGCTGCTTTGTGGTCCTTGTTGTATCAGGCTGCTTCATGAATAGGAAGGGAAATGCTTGATTTTCTAGTGCTGGAGAGCAGCACAATGCCTGAGTGCCATTGCCTTCTGTGTAATGTGTCTTTTTTCCTCTCTGGCTTCTATCAGTTTGAATATACAAGATGTAAGGTGTATTTTGTTTGTTTTGGATATTTAACAAACATTTATTGAACAATATTGAGTTTCGTTGCTGTCCCATAGAGAGACTAAGGATATAGGCTCGGGCATGGTGGTTGCCTTCAAGGAGCTGTAGAGACAAGAAATGGGGTGATTAAGAGATGGGGGTGGGTGGAGCTGAGCAGCTAGCCATGGGAGTTCATACGGCTGTGCTAAATATTCTGTGAGTCTCTGCATCAAATATTTTTAATTCAGACTTTAAAAATGACATTTTCCACCATGGGTCAGTCCAGCTCTGGCTTAAGTGTGTTTCCAGGGATCGTATAGAAACATGTGCTTTCCTTTACCCTCAGTGCCAGACATGCTATGGAAGGAGTTCTTAAGTCTTTTCTTCCTGGCAGCTGGAAGAGAAGACCGAGAAAAGCTTGGGAGAGCTCGACTCTGCCGAAGGCAAAGGGGCCTTGAAGAAGGAGAGGGAGCATCACCAGAAGCTCCTGGCTGACAGCCATGGCCTGGTCATGGACCTACGCTGGCAGATCCACCACAGTGAGAAGAACTGGAACCGGGAGAAGGTGGAGCTGCTGGAGCGCCTGGACAGGGAGCGGCAGGAGTGGGAGCAGCAAAAGAAGGAGCTCCTGTGGCGTGTGGAGCAGGTAGGCATGCGCCCAGCACCAGAGCAGGCAGCACGCACACACTCAGTCCTGGAAACCAAGAGCACGAGAGGAAGGAGGGACTCTCTACTGAGATCTTTGTCTGTTAGGATGTTGCTCGGGCATCCAGAGGAAGAGGGAAACATCCTAGAATCCCAGTGTTGGGCTCTACTTGTGTACGCTGTGCATTAGCCACTTTTGCATAGCTGTGACCAAAATGCCAGAGAGAACAACTTAAAGGGAAAAAAGATGTAATTTAGCCCATGGTTTGAGAGGGTTTGGTAAATGGTAGCTTGGTTATCATGTGTTTGGGCAGAATATCATGGTGGCTGGTGTATGTGATGAAGGAGCTACTTTATCTCACAGTAGACAGGAAGCAGAGAGAGCTATACAGAAAGGACCAGGGCAAGCTATATCACCAAGATCATTACCCCAGGGACCTACTTCCTCCAAATAGACTCCACTTCCCATCTTTTACCTACCAATTATGCCATTATATTATGAATATATTGAAGAGATTAATTCATTTATTAGATCAGAGCCCTCAGGATGTAAGTAACTAAAAGGCCACCACAGACACACCCAGGTGTGCTTTACTAATCTAGGCATTTCTCGGTCCAATGGCGTTGACATTAAGGTTAACCATTATACCCCTAGCATCACACACATTTTCATTTGTAAATTTTGTAGGTGACTTGCCTTTATGTAAGTGAGTATATGTGTGTGTGTGTGTGTGTGTGTCTGCCTGTTCGCCTGTCTGTCTGTTTGTAAGGGCTGGAAGGTAATTTTTTAGAAGGAACTTGAAGACTAAACTTGAACAAGGAGGTTATTTCAGGTCATATTTGGTAAGCCCTACCTCCAAAGTAAACTAACACTTAAGATTGCCATGAAAGACACGGTCACAGTGGTGGCTGCAGACTGAATGGAATTGTTGCCATTAGTGAAGTAATTATTGAATTGAGTTGGAAGTCAGTTTGCTGGTGATTGCACCTGCTGTGAATATTGCTGAGCTGTGACTAGATAGGACCAGAATTGAGGGAGGTAGCTGGTAGCTCATTATCTTCTGCTAAACCAACTCAGATGGATATGGGGAGAGCAGAGGGAGTTGTTTTCCTACTAGCCAGATAATCATTCTTTGCATTGTGTCAGACTTAAAGCAGTTTACATAGCTTCAGTAGTTCCAGAGTAATGTGCAAATTCAGTTTTCACATCACATTGATGAAAGATTTGGAATTCCTCCTTGGCTAGAGTTTTTACCCCACATAAATATTGCCTCTTTCAGCTTGTCACATATAAATTTACATGGCATCAAAAAATATCATCAGTAATAAACCGCGGTCAGGATAAAGAAGCTAATTACTTCATTATAAACTCATGTACTGTCTGCATTTATGTGAGAACCTGTTGAAAAATATGCTTCATTAACCTAAGGTATGGGGCTGGTGATAAGCAGGTATAATGGAGAAGGTGAATTCAAGTACAATGTTGGATAGGAAGGGAGAAAGAATGAACCAAGTGGTTAAAAAAAAAAAAACAAACAGAACGGGATGTGGTGGTGCACACTTTTAGTCCCAGCACTAGAGAGGCAATGGCAGGTAGATCTCTGTGAGTTCAAGGCCAGTCTGGTCTACATAGCGAGTTCCAGGCCATCTGGGGCTATAGGGAGACCTGTCTCAAAAAGACCAACAAAAAGACCAGAGCCTTGACTTAGAAGCAGTCCTGAGGAAGAAGGCTCACTGCTGTGGAGTTCTCCTAGGTTTGATCACCACCAAGTCACCTGCTAATATTTGATACGGCTTCAGTTCAAAATTAAATACTACCAAGAGAAGAGTCAGAATTTCCTGTTTGGTTTGGAAATACAGCACTATGAAGAATTTTCTAGCTAAGTCCCATGTATCTGTTCTCTGTTGAATGGGTCTACCATTAGGTGAGAATTTTAGAGCTAACGATAGCACATATTCTTACTTAAATGATCATCATTTTACCATAACCAACTTGAGTTGCCCAGCATCCTGGTATCCTGCAACTTTTTTTTAGGAGATGTGAACAAACATCTCTGCCCCAGACAGGGTATCGACAACAGACTAAAGAAATGATTCCACCTAAATCTAGCTCAGTGAACTAGTGAGTTTACTTGGATTACTTACAGGACCACAGAAGAGGGGTTACTTATGGGAGAATGGATGACTCAAGGGCAGCTAGCTGCATCTCTGAAAAGTCCATTGCAGGATATGTGATGACTCATGAAAGTGCATCCTCAGAGCTCCCTGCATAAATTGCAGTCAACTCACCCAGCTGGAGAGTCTCCTCCCTTGCAATTGTTACTGCTTATGCAATTCAAGGAGATTCTCCATGAGTCTTCTAATTTTCTGAGCTGCCTGAGCTTGAACCATGTAAGATATATGAGCTTCTCTCTTCCCTCCAGGAGGGAATGTTTCATTTCTGAGGAAACAATGGGTAACCCGTGACAGCCTGGTGCTAGGGGCCTTCCTTCTTGACCACTCCTTACCCAGTGAGCCCATCAGGGGCCCTGTCGCGGCCCTTTGAGGCTCCTCTTTCCCGTCATAGTGGCTTGTCGATCCCAACAGTTTTCAATAGTTTTCAAAGTCACGCCTGCATTAGTGTGCAACATTAACATTACCTGCTGTAAGCTAAGCAAGTATTTGATGCTTTTATTTTACTTTGGAAAATAAGAAATTTCTAGCACAGAAAAAAATGATAAGACACATCTAATGACGCTCAGCTTCGGGAGAATCAGGGGCCCAAGAAATGAGCTGTCACCTTGTTTGGAGACTCTGTTTGGGAAAAATAACAGTGTTCAGGAGCTGGACTTCATTTCTATCTCATCAGTCTTGTATCAGTCTGCAACATCCTGGAGCCAGACATCTACCTGCCCTTCACACCTATGGGGGAATCCCAGCATCTACAGGAGGATTTCCCTGCTGTCAGATTGGTCCATAGTGAATGGATGCTGCACACATGCAGTTGTAGCTTTCAGAAATATGTCTAGCCTTTCTATCAAAGTACTCAGCATTTTAAAAGAAGGCCTAATAAATTTCATTGCCCAATTCAAAAACTTGAGTACAATAGCCAAAGACTTTGTCTGTAGAAAAAAATAAAAGGTTGGTTCAGATACATGTGGAGATGTTATATACGAGTGGGGATGTATTCAGATTTAGTCACTCATCCAGTTGCTTGCTCATTTAACTTGAGTCTGTGCATTCCATAGATACATAAGAAATGTAACTGAATAGTCTTCACAATGTCTACTTGATATTTGACTCCTTGGCAAGCCGTATAACCTTGACTATGATAACCTAATACGGACAGTGAAAGAAGTAACACTAAATCCATTTTCCACTTCCAGAACACATGCTTCATACTTGTCCTGTGTCATTAAATTCCTGCATAATTTCTATACCACATGAGATGGTTTATATGGTAAATGACTGTGGGGATGTGGCAAAGGTCATTCAGCACATCTTATCAATCCTAGTAGCATCTCTCATCTGAACGTTGGGGGGTAGTTAGCTTTTATGAGGTCACACTAGAGTTCTCTTTAGGATTATTGATCTCCCAGTTAACAGTCACATAATATCTCTGTACTTGAATTTACAGAGCTAAGAAGGAAAACTCATACACTGCCCATTCTCCTTTCACTCGTTTTCTTAAATCAGCCACCTTCACAAACTGAAAAGCCCATCTTTTAAAACCCATTGACAAAGCGACCTTTTTTCTTTTGACCCATCTAGGTAAGGTGACACTCTTGACACTTCATTGTGCCCAGTATTATTTGAAATGCAAATGTGTTAAAATTTTCTATTTGCACTAAACATTCTTCTGCTGTGAGATTGCAGGTACAGTGGGTATGCTGCCCTGGGAAACCCTATCTGTTAGGGATCCATTATCCTATTACAGCAGTGGACAGGCATCTCAGCAGCAGGGACAGCCAGCTCCAGCAGCTCCAGCCCATTTTTTAGGAAAGCTGACACTTAGCAACTCCAGTGCAGGCTGCTGCTGGATGCCTGGGTTTATTTTTGTAATCCCACTTTACTGAGTTAGAACGCGCTTGTTCATAACTCTCCTCTTCAGTCACTCTTCCTCCCCCGTCATACACCCTCGGTGCACATTTACAGCTTCCAGTGTGATTCTTGCATTTTAAGTCTTTGCCCAAAATAACTTGGAGATGATTGTGTGTTGAAACTAAACTGTACTGACATGTGTTAGATGAATATAATAAAAAGCTTTCCTTTTTATATTTTTTAAGCAAAGCATTTAGCATCCTTAAGAGAACTGTGAAGAGTTGTGTCCTAGGGAGGGGGAGGAGAGAGCAGGAGGGGCTGAGCTCAAACCTGTGTGATCTGCTTATTCCCTGATTGGACTGTGCACTTGCCCCAAAATAACATCTAAGGTCTGGCTGCTGGAATCTCCATCTTTCTCATAAAATAAAAATAATGCTCAGAGACATTTTTTCCACCACCTCTGAAATTGCTAAAAGTGAGTGAAAGTCCTTTTGTCCTCTTTAACTTCCTCTTGATGGTTCATACACCACACTTCTGTCCAGTTTGTGGATGTAGGCTCAAATTGGGCTCTGGGGATGCAATTTGTAAAGATGCTTTCTTGAAAAACCATCCTGTGTTTGAATGAGTTTTAGAACTTCTTTCCACCATCTCAGCACTTGAGGACTGAACATTTAGCTGGCTGCCCCTTTGGGTCAAATCCAAATGCCACTTTATTATTTTTTAATTTTATTTATTGTTTTTATTTTATGTGTATGCATTTATTGCCTGCATGTATGTAAGTGCACCTGTGTTGTGCAATGCCCATGGAGGACAGAAGAGGCTGTCAGATCCCCTGGAACTGGAGTTACGGACAGTTGTTAGCTGCCATGTAAGTGCTGGGGTTAAGAACAGTCAGTGTTCTTAACCGCTGAGCCATCTCTCCAGCCCCCCAAATGTCACTTTAATCATTAGATAATTAATTTACTTATTCAGGGGAGTAGTCTATCTAAGAGTGTGAGATTGTCACCCAGTAAAGATCTCATTAGAAATTTGTTGGTAGAAATAGCTTTAGGCCTCAACTGTACTTTCTCTGCGTGTTAGGAAGGGAGGCAGTGGAGGGGAAGCCCGCGAGTCGGTTCTCCAGGCAACCCCATTATTCCTTCATGATTTTGCATAGCTCCCCTCTCAAGATTTTCTAGACTAGAACGTCTGCTGCAAGACAGGTTCTTATTGTGTGCCCCTGCCAGAGAACTGCACATGGGTCAGGCTCCTCTAGGAACCCCTCAATGATGTCCAGGCATTACCTGTCTGCACATTCCCATTGATCTGAGCAAGAGTTTAGAAGTTAAACTTACTAGCAAACCAGCAAGTCATGGCTCCAGCTCAGGTCTACTGCCTTTCTAAGGTTCTAAGGCCTTATACTTACTAAACAAGTGCTCTACCACTAAGCCACATCCCCAACCCCTCCAGCTCTGGTCTAACTCCAAGTGTCCTGTGTTTGTCCATTACTGCTTGAGTTTAACTAGATCAGCATGTCAGATCTTTAGTCATCTTTACAGCTAAGTTTTAATCCTCTCAAGCAAAGTTTAAGTTCCCTTTAATATCTAATAACTATAATCCAGTTCAATCACTCAGATTATATATAGAGCTTGTTTTGTGTACTTTGGGTCACATAGGAAAATGGGGTTCACCTCAAGAGTTTGCCATCAGTGATGATGTTCCATGAAGTATGCCTAAAGTTCTGAAGGTAATCCAAAGGAAAGCTCTAAACATGATGTTTAACTATATGAAACTTTAAAAATTATTAGTGTAGACTTTATTAATCTGGGCATGCTGGCGCACACCTTTAATCCCAGTACTTGGGAGGCAGAGGCAGGCGAATCTTTGTGAGTTCGAGGCCTGCTACATAGTGAGTTCCAGGCCAGCTGGGACTATAGGGAGACCCTGTCTCAAAAAGACCAAAGAAAAAGAAAAAGAATTTCTTATATTGGATGAACACAAATGCATAACAACAAAAATGAGGAAAACCAAAAACATATATATTTACATCAGGAACAGTTGGTCATACTTTACTATTGTAAATACAGATTTTGTATTCTAGATAAAAGTTTTGTTTTCTTAAAGCATTTGTAATGTATAGCATTTTGAAATTTTTCAAACTTTAAGAATATTTGCTTCTATACTTTTCAATACAGTAGAGAAATGATGGTCTCAGGAAGACCTTTGGAATCAAAAGGGAGACTAATTATTTACATTTTTATTAAAGTTACAGAAAGGGAACGGTCCCCGGAGAAGTGGTAGTTTCCTCTGTGATCAAAAAGAAGGCAACCTCCGCCCCTTTCCACACCAGGGAGGCCTCCGTGCACCCCGTCCTGTGTCCATATGGCCATGTGCAGACACAGACTCCATCCCGTTTGAAGACCGGCCACTGTCCAAGCTGAAGGAATCGGACAGGTGTTCAGGCAGCGAGAACCTCTACTTGGATACTCTGTCCCTGGACGATGAGCCAGAGGAGCCACCACCCCTCAGGAACCGCCTTGCTGAGGTCAGCCTGGGTTTGTCCTCTGTGGTTAACAGCACAACTAGCGAGCTTTTGTAGATGCAGCCAGAGTCTGGCAGAGCCCCCTCCCAGCAGGCTCCTGGCGCAACCTGTGCATTGAGTAAAATGAAGTCTTGCCAGTGGTAACAGTTTTGTTTAGTGGCCCTGACAGTCCTGCTGTCATCTGTGGTCATTTGAACCTAGCCACCTGGTTGAGGGCCTAAAAATCCTGGACATGTATAAAATGAAAGTCTCCAGAATGAGTGTCGTCACCAAAACACACAAAAGAAAATAAGTAATTCTGGGAAGTGTATGCTTTCTAATTTTCTTGATATCGTAGTATAATTTTCTGATTCTAGAAAATTAGTAACTGAAAAAAAACTATATTAAAGCAATTTCTTACCATTTAGAAGTGTCAGACATCACTAAAAGGTAATATAAATATGTTCTTCTGGGCAAAGCAGAAGAAATCTCAACAGTTAGAAACCATGTGTAGGGGCTGGAAAGATGGCTTAGTGGTTAAGAGCACTGGCTGCTCTTGCAGAAGACCTGGGTTCTATTCCCAGTACCCACATGGTGGCTAACAACAACTCCAGTTCCAAGCGATCCAACGCCCTCTTCTGATCTCCAAGGGCATTGCACAACATGAGTACACTTATACATACATGTGCAGGCAATATACTCATACACATAATAAAATAAAAATAATAAATAAAATATTTTTTTAAAAAAGAAACCATGTGGGGCTGGAGAGATGGCTCAGCAGTTAAGAACACTGGTTGTTCTTGCAGAAGACCCAGGTTTGAATCTCAGCACCCACATGGCAGCTAACAACTGTCCGTCCAGGGCATCTGACAGCCTCTTCTGACCTGTCAGCATTGTACTGCACGACACGGGTGCACTTACCTCCATGCAAGCAATACACACATACACATAACATAAAAATAATAAATAAAATTTTTAAAAAAGAAACCATGTATAAATTAGATTACCAAATGAATAAATTAATCTATCTCCAAAATTTTCTGTGGCACGATATTACTTGCTTTTATTCTGATTATGTAATTTTTAAATCCTCCTTTAAAAAACTGGTACTAAGAGGTTGAAAAGATGGCTCAGCAGTTAAAGAGCATGTGCCCTTACGGAGGACCCAAGTTTTTTTCCCAGCACCCACATAGGGTAGCTCAAACCACCTGTAACTCCAGCTTCAGGGAATTGTATGCCCTCTTCTGGCCTATGTGAGTACCTGCACACAATTGGCATACACACACACACACACACACACACACACATAAAAATAAAAATAAATCTTTAAAATAACAACCCCGGTCCTAGGAATCATTACATGCAATTCAGTTTCACAGTTGCTGCACATGATAGTTCCCTTCCCAAATACTTAGAAGGACTTGCTCATTCCAGAGAGTGTTGTTGATGTAAAAATGAGTGTCCCTGAGATGTATAACATTTCAGAGTTTCGACTTTCTTTATTATTTTTATTTGTGTATGAGTGCATTGCCTGCATGTAGGTAAGTGCACCCGTGTCCTGCAATGCCCATGGAGGTCAGAAGAGGACTTCAGATCCCCTAGAACTGGAGTTGTTGGCCACCATGCATGTACTGGGAATAGAACCCAGGTCCTCTGCAAGAACAGCCAGTGCTCTTAACCACTGAGCCATCTCTTCAGCCCCTAGAGTTTCAACTTTTATGGAGGTTTGGAGCGTTTCAGATTTCAAACTTTCAGAGTAAGGGGTGCTCAACCTGAACTTAAGTCACATCAGTTAGGTCAAGTGCCTTATTCTCAGCAGTATGTGTCAGGTTGGCGGGATGTCATCATAATTCTTCTCTGCTCTTGGATCAATACACAATCTCTACAGTCCAATTTCATAGCAGAGAGGGTATGAGGCCACGGTGAGAATACTGTACCTGCAGGGCCCCAGCTGTGTAATGGATAAGACTGCACTATTCATCCATATGGCAGAGACAAGGGCATGCTCATGAATGGGAAGTGCACCCCTCAGTACTTACTGTCCCTAGGGATATAGTTTCATTGACTGTCAGCAGCTTGCTTCTTCAAAGCCATGTCAGCATAAGAGTATTTTCTCACTAGACAAAATCCAGTTCATGTACTTTGCCACAATAGCTCTCATTATTCTTAAGGGGAAATCACTGTTATTCTACTTCTGATTGTAACTTAGAATATTTAAACCCAAGGTAAGGCCAGACTGCTGCCACACCAAATTCCATAGAAGAATTTGAAGAATTTGAACCAGGAGACACCAAGTTTTCCAATTCACTCTACCTGCTCTGTTATCCTCCATCTTCCCCTTCTCCACCTCCCTGTCTCTGCCTCTGCCTGCGCCCCCCCCCACCCCCCCATACACACACAGGCACCTCTTTCTCAGATTCAGACTTACTGGGGCTTGTCCTGGCTTTGAAATCCACACAGTGGGTGAAGTCTGTAAAAGAAGCATAGAAGAGCCATTTCTTATACAAGTTTACAGTCAGTTTTTCTCACCCAGGTGTGCCCCACCCTCCCAGGAGGACTACAAATGTTCCAACCATGATTATAGATGCTGCATTTACTGTTGGACTTCAAAGGGCTGTAGGACAGTAGCACTTGGGCCTAACGCTTATCCTCAGTGTGCATTTTAAATGATGATATCTTCTCAGGGAACAGAAAGAAGCAAGTCACTGTCACACAAGCAGGATTCCTAGGCAACCAGAATTGATTCAGACAAACTTCTTTTTTACAGGAAGAAGAAAATCACAAGGGAAATCTTCAAAGGTAAGTAAAAATGATGGAAATCATAGATTACGGAATTAAAAATCTCTTGGTGTAAAGTCCCATCTTTTCAATGCAGTATTTGTGAATATTCTCTTCAAAAGACTTAACAGTAAGTAGTTGGTTTTTAATTATTGTTTTCATAGGTAATATGTCTGTGTTTTTGAGGATTAGCAACAAAAAGGCCCAGTATGCTGTGTTTATGCATGTATGCGTTTTATGATAAGGTGTACTGTGTTTATGCATGTGTGTGTTTTATGATAAGGATTTTGGATTCCATGTCCAAAGGAGTGCTTAAAGGGAAAGGATTTTGAAAAGGTCCATGGAAAATTCTTTCTTCTCATGTAGAGCTTGGAGAAACTCTTAATGTAGGAGGCATTTTATGTACTATATACTTAAAAAGTCTAGTAGGAGAATGCACTAGTTTTTCCTGTTGTAATCGTGGAGGGAAACCTGCAGTAATTGTTGTTACTGGTGTTAGTTACAAGCCAGTTTTCTCCTGGCCAGTCTGCTCTTCGCTCTGCAGGTGGATGTGTGCTCCACATCAGACAACTTCTCTGGCGCTTTGCCATTTTCAGTTCTTTTATTTTCCCTCAAACTTGGAGGCTGTGAATGAGTCTCCTCAGCCACTGTCCTGTTCACGCCAATGACAGAGTCGCCTAGACACAAGTCTGTCCTTCACTCTCTCTTCCCTGGTCATCCCAGGCAATCCAGGATAGCACTTGAAGGCTGGGGCTCTAGAGCCAAACTGCCTGGATTCAAATTGCATCTGCTTCTTATTAATCTGTGCCCGTGGGAAGGTGACTTAACTGCTTTGGGCCTCAATTACCTCATCCATAAATGGGAGAGCTTTCGAATTTTTAAATTTTTTACTTTGTTTTATTTTTGCAGTTTGCATATGTTAACACACATGACACCAAGCAGTATCTGACACAAGAGAAGCCGCAGACCTTTAGCTGCCACTTTTTCTCATTCACAGCAACATTCACATCTGCCCAGGTTAGGGCTTAGAGCCACTCCCTTTTGACTTCCCAAGCCCTGAGCTTTCTGTTTCTTTGCTGCACTATAACTTTTTTTTTTTTTTAAGATCCCACTTGCTTCTGTTGATTTCAGAAGTAATCAACATGCTGGTTGTAAATTTTGAATAGTGTCAAAGTACCCAATACAGAAGCCTGAAGGTACCTGTCTTCTTGCTTGTAATGGTTTGGTGGGTTTCCCCCATACTTCGTGCGTCTGCAGACACCTGCAGTACATCCTAGTCTCGTAATTTTTGTTAACTTGACCACTGCTAACGCCTATCCATTTTCTGTCATTCTCTCTGTTCCCCTCTATCAAACTAAGCCCGAAAGGCAGAAGCCCCCACCCAAGGGTACACTGGTACTTCTGAGCATAAGCCTTCGAGCATACCGACCTGTTCAGGACTGACCTCCAGTGTGGCCTCCTCATTATTGACAGGTCCTGCAGAGGAGAGGTCCAGGCCCTGCATCTGGGACCCCTTTGGCAAGGCAGGGCATAAACTCTTGTCTGGGGAGGTGAGGGGAACATTAATGTGCATCATGGGAAACTGATCTAGCTGTAATGAGTCTGGCCACCTCACTGCCCACCCCAGCTGGAGTATCTCCAGGCCTCAGGTTATCACCTGAGTCAGTGGGCACAGCCAGCCCCCATTCTTCTTCCTGAACATTTGTTTGTCCTGGTGAGTAGATAGGCTGCTTGAACACACCAGCCACCTCTCAACTTCCCCAATATACCATCCCAGCTGGTGTGGTGGCTGCTGGACACATGGGAGGCATTCAGTGAATTCATGTCAGATTAAAACATGAGGGATTAAAATTCTATCATTGAGGGGTTAACACCCATATCCATGTACTCTGGGCAGCAGGCTACTGAAACGCAACTAAGGCTTTGACTCACCCATCTTCCCCCTTTAATTTTCCTGTATCTGAGGTTGTTTTTTATTGTAGAGGATATAAAGAAGAAACACACATAGAGAGAACACTTGGCCATAAAGAGGGGAGCAGGGCAGAGTGAGCCCTGTTGGTAAATTTGGTTGGCCTGGTAGAATTCTTATTGGAAACAAGATTTGGAAGCTGATCGTGATTTCTATTTCCCTAGTTTCGCCTTCCAAGTGGCCTTTGGAGATTGTTAGCCCCTCAAGCCAACAGAGAATGAGGCTGGCTAGATGAAAAGAGACTTGGGATTGTAGCTAGAGATTGTATCATAGGATGATAGGAGCCTGGTGTGATGCTGGAACTCAGCATAGTAGGGGTGTCAATGAAGATGTGCCACAGTGGACAGAGTGTCCAGGCCACAGTCTGGAGTTAAACTGCAGGGTAACCCACCCTTCCACTTGTTTCTACAACAGTCGAGGGATGGCTATATTAAACTCTGACCAATCTCCAGGGATGATTCCAGAGCCATGAAACAAGCAGATGTTCATGGTGTGCTCATGAGCAGAGGACGTCATGCAGCTGGCCTGTGTTCTAGTAGCCAGGGAGGTACATGTCTTGTGCAGAGCACAGCCTAGATGCTACAGTTGCGGGGCCTCCTGGTCGATGCTGACACCTTCTATTTTGTCCCTTTTCCCAGGGCTGTGTCTGTGTCCTGTATGTCTGAATTCCAGCGCCTAATGGATATCTCCCCTTTCCTGCCTGAGAAGGGCTTACAATCTGCCAGCAGCAAGGAGGATGTCACTCCACCCTTGTCTCCTGATGACCTGAAGTACATCGAGGAGTTCAACAGCAAGAACTGGGACTATACACCCCCCAGGGCTGACAGGCCCTCAGACCTCTGGGCAGACAGGACCGAGGTGGGGCGGGTAAGGCACGAGGCTACTGCAGAGCCTTTCTCTGACTCCTCCTGGTACCTGACCACAAGTGTCACCATGACCACGGACACCATGACTAGCCCAGAGCACTGCCAGAAACAGCCACTGCGGAGCCACATCCTCACCGAGCAGTCTGGGGTACATGTGCTGCACAGCCCACCTGCCATTCGCAGGGTTGACAGCATAGTGACGGGTGGTGATGGCAGGGGCCGAATGGACCCTGAAGGCCCCTTTTCCATGAGCAGAGGCAGAGGAAACCTGGCAGATGCCAAAGGAGGTCATCCAGAACCTGTGCTCGGTAGATGGCCTTGTACCACATCCAAACATCCCCGAGACTGTGTAGATGGGACTCTTCGCCCTCTTGACAGACCTGTCTGCCCCTCCCTGGGTTTCGCCTCCCCCTTGCACAGCCTGGATATGTCTAAGAACATGAGCGATGACATGAAGGAGGTGGCTTTCTCCGTCAGGAATGCCATTTGCTCTGGTCCCACTGAACCTCAAGTCAGGGACATGGCCTGCCAGACCAATGGGTCCAAGACAGCAGGAACACAGACGATCCAGACAATCAGTGTAGGCCTGCAGACCGAGGCCCTGCGTGCCAGTGGCGTCACCAGCAGCCCCCACAAGTGTCTCACGCCAAAGGCTGGAGGTGGCACCACACCTGTGTCTTCTCCTTCCCGCAGCCTTAGGAGCAGGCAGGTGGCCCCTGCCATCGAGAAGGTGCAGGCCAAATTTGAACGCACCTGCTGCTCCCCAAAGTATGGTTCTCCCAAGCTACAGAGGAAGCCCCTCTCGAAAGCTGACCAGCCAAATAGCAGGACCTCACCAGGCATGACCCAGAAAGGGTTCAGTGAGTCAGCCTGGGCCCGCTCTACCACCACAAGGGAGAGCCCTGTACATACCACCATCAACGATGGCCTCTCCAGCCTCTTCAACATCATTGACCACAGTCCAGTGGTGCAGGACCCCTTTCAGAAGGGGATGCGGGCCGGGAGCCGGTCTCGCTCAGCAGAACCTCGACAAGAGTTGGGTCCAGGCCAGGAAACAGGCACCAGTTCACGAGGAAGGTCACCCAGCCCCCTGGGGGCAGGCTCAGAGATGTTCAGGGAGGATGGGGGAGAGGGCACACCAGTGAGACAGGATTTATCTGCTCCCCCTGGCTATACACTCACTGAGAACGTGGCCCGGATCCTCAATAAGAAGTTGTTGGAGCATGCCTTAAAGGAGGAGAGGAGGCAAGCTGCCCACGGTCCCCCAAATCTTACCAGTGACAGCCATGCAGAAACAGTCACAGCTGAACCAGGATCCATGGAGGTAAAGAATGCTGGGTGACCGCTCCCTTCCCCACAAGCTCTAGCTTTAGCTGCCCAGCATGTGGAAACATGGGGTGGAGCCTAGACAGTGATTTGAGGACCTCATAGCTGGAGTGGGATGTGTGGGAGAAAGCCAAACCCCAAATAACTAGCAAAGAAAGCTCTATTTTACTGTCCTTGGAAAATCACAAGGATACTGCGTAGTCTGGCTCTGTCCTCTGGTCTTCTTATCTGTTGATCTGGACTTTACCTGGGGCACCCTTTGCACACTCTCTGTGTGCCTTGGTGGAAATGTGAAACTGTGTGTGTGTCAGGGCTCATACACTGACGCTCATTATGTGTGGCAGCTTTGAGAAGTGAGTTGCAGCACATTTGGACCACACAGACATGAGCCCTTCTTTCAAATTGGGAGCTACAAGAATTACTTTTGGATTTTCCAGCTGGCCCCAGTACACAGTAGCAGTTTGGTTGGTATCTTATAGATCACCCTCCTTCTACTGAATCAGTAAATCAGGTGAAACAAATGGATAAAGTAAAAACCCTGCTGTAATCCAACATGGTGATAATCGTCACAAGTCTGTCAGTCCTGAATTCTGTTTTGAGGCACATACCCACATGGTATTTTTACACCACACAACTGTAAAATAAATCCCTATATCCACACCAAAATGAGCAGAATGAAGCAGCAGTTAAGGGTGGTGACAGCAGCATGGATTTCGGCTTCAGAGTTTGTATAGTGCTGACAGAACGTCTGTCCAGTAAGTGATCACCTATTACAGTTGCCTATGAGTGGAGCCAGGGTAGATACACTTTACATGAGCATTGTCCAGGCCAGGCCACTCCTGTAAATAACAAGAGCAAAGGTGGAGGACAGCAGGATACTCCCAGGGCCCCTCACCGCTTCTTTGCATGCTGCAGCCCTGGCTTCCTAGGTGATGTAAGAAGGAAGTTGAATTTCCTGTTGTCATTTGACTTGAATTTCTCACAGGACAGAAATGATTAAGTTCCCAGTCTGACCCACCAAGAAATACTCAACTCAAAATACAGAGTACAAGTCAGAAATAGGTTAAGCCATGTTGAATTGCCAATGACCTTTAGAAATGGCAGTTTCCATATGGTTCAACCTAATCTAAGTATTGTTAGTGTTATGGCCTGCGGTGACAAAGTTGATACACCCTCTGAAAAAACGGACAGTACAGGGTGTTCTCAGATAAACATCTTCTTTGGTCTTGTTACCCCCAAAACTCAGGAGCCATCAGGTAAGTTTCTGTGGCTTGGGAGGGTTTATTTATTTTTTTAATATTTTATTTATTATTTTTACTTTATGTGTATGAGTGTATTGCCTGCATGTATGTGAGTGCACCCATGTCATGCAGTGCTGCAGAGGTCAGAAGAGGGCTTCAGATTATCCTGAAACTGGAGTTAAGAATGGTTCATAGCCGCCATGTGGGTGCTAGGAATCGAACCCAGGTCCTCTGCAAAAGCAGTCAGTGCTCTTAACCACTGAGTCATCTCTCCAGCCCCAGGAGGATTTATTTGTGTGTCTTCCTGGGGCTCTGGAGGAATCGTTTAAAGTTAGAGCTTTATCTTAAAGCATGATTAACTGGCTCTGTCTTGAGTATCTACTTACCTAGGGACTAAGTAGAATTAATTGGGAACGAAAAAACCTTCAAATTCTTAACAGTGACTGCTTCAAGCAGTCTGCTAATATAAAGAAAATGGTTTAATGGTGAGTCAAAGCACTGGGGCGTGAAAATGATCCTTTGACTGCAGTACTGCCCTACCTTTATCCGCTGGAAAGCATGTGTCTAGATTTTTCCTCTCAATGTGTTTACTACAAAACAAGCTTAGTGTCATGACAGGAGCATGGACAGTTTGAGGGGCTCAGAGCCCACACAGAGACTCCCTGGCAGCGTTTTGGTGCCATGCGCTCCTCTTTCTTTTTCTATCAGAATTTTGCTTATTCTGGACTCCAAGGGAATCACTCCTGTTTGAATAGACTTCACTAGGCTTCATTCAGTTCTTGTCTTTCACTGAATTATATGGTAGCTCTAGCTGTTTATTCCCAAATCAACAGAGCTGCTTCTGATTTCCCAGCCCACATTGAGCAGCCTGTGTGGCATCGTTCCTGAGATCTCAATACATGGGTGACTTGGGCAACAGGAAATGTCCCTTCCTGCCTTCCCTTTCACTAGTAACCCCTCTCCTGAAGTTCGGCAGCAAAGCAACAAGGCAGAAGCTTTCTGAGAGAATGATTTGACAGGCGCAGACTGCCCTTCCCTCCAGGGCTAAGTGCCTGGTTGGGGGGATGCCTGAGCAGGGGCCGCAGTAACTTGGTTGTGGTGACCAGAACAAAGCAGGCCATGTAAGCAGCCATGCCTTTTCTACCACTCCCTTTGCCACATGATGTCAGAGAGTTCAATGCTGAAGGGAAGCTCCAGGATGCCCGCTGATCCTCCTTGCTGTGGGTTCCTCCTTTACTCTGTTGGCCCACAACATAAGACGGGCCTGTGAGCTGAACACTGCCCCATCCACCTCTGAATGAATGGAGGGACCCTCAGTTCTCTCCTGGTGGCTGTCTTGGAGCAGAAGCTATAACCCTTGTACACTGTGCTCACTAATTTAAACTTTTACTGTTCTTCTGCTTGAAACATACTCTTCCAACCAATTTGCCTTTCTCTTCTTTCTCTGTCTGTCTGTCCAGAGCCAAACTGTCTTACTAACTGCCCCGTGGGGACTCTAGCCCTGCCTGCCTCACACTGTAAGTGCTTCCTTCCTCGGTTCCCAACCATCTGGAGAGTTGTGCATGTAGCTGGAGTGACTCATGGTTGGCATTTGACACTCATCATCATCTGGGGAGATCCACTTTGTGAAACACCTTCCCCCCATATTTACCCAAGGATCCATCACCAAGCCTGGACACCCCATTTTGCCCCACTCCGGGGTTGACCACTTGGTGGGAAGACAGGTTTTCAAGTTCTAGAGATTCTGCTGAGGTTCAGGAAAGAATGTTGGCCAGGACAGAGCATCTTGCCTGAGGAAGTCTTTGAGGCCAGCCTCTGTTGGCTCTAAAGCTCCCTACCCCTGTTCACTGGCATGTCAGTGGCATATGTGTAGTGCCATGTGTTAGGATGACATGTGGTCATGATGTGCTGAGCCTTTTCTGTTTTTTTTCCTAAACAATCATGCCAGAAGGAATAACCCCAAATGTATGTTGTCCTTCCAAGTGAGACCATAGTGCAAAAATAAGTTCTTGATAAGATTGACTGAATGAATAAATAACAAAGAAAGTCATGAGAGTGATTTCCAAAGCAGGTGCTACCAGGGTAGCATCCTCAGCTGAAAAGCCCTCACAAGACACCTCACTGGCTTCTAGTAAAGGACAGCATTGCTTTTTTGTTTGTGCTGGTGTCTTACTAGGAAAATGTTCATTCCTTTGACATCATGGCCACACAGATGAGTGCAGAATTCTGTCCTAAGGAGATACTATTCTTGTTCTGTCTCAGCGAGAAGAGGGGCTAGATAGACCACAGCAACATGCAGCATGCATGCACACACTTGCTATTCCTACACAGTAGGAACAGGGGACAGATTTCCCTAACTGTCCCCCTTCCACCTTCATTCCTCCATTCCTTGCCCTGGCACTGTGAGCTGAGGTGGTGAGGGACAGATACAGCAGCACCTTGGCTTGGTTTGTATCTCAGTGGCCTCAGTGGTGTGACAGCTTGAGGTACAGCCTGGCTATTGTGGTACCATTAACATAAGTTCTTGGCCCAAGGAGGCTCTTCCCAGGTCGTGTAAGGTGCCAGACAAAGGCAGGCACCTGAAGGAGTGGCCTCAGTGTTCCTTCTACTGGTCCCACAATGTCCTCAGGTCGGGTCATGTCATCCTTACTGATCATCTCCATGCATCCTCTGCCACGTTCCATCTTCTCCCAAGAGCCATTGCATACCCACTGGACACTGCATCTGTCTCTTCTGTCGCTGCTCCCTTGCTCAGTTGCTAACCTCTTCATTCTGTGTCTTGAGTTGCTTATTAGTGTCTCCAACTCCTCCAGTTCCCTTCTTGACCCAGGTCCCTTGTTCCATGAGTCTTCCTTGTGCCTTCCATTGCAGTAATTCACCAACTCAAGTTGTGCAGTTGTCATCCAGGTTTCACTCTGTGTCACTTGGTTTCCTCATGTCTCAGCTTTCCATATTTCTGTGTATTAGCAGTTTTCAGGTTGGGGCATCCTTGTTCACTAGCAGACAGGCGAGGGACCAGAAGCTCCACATTCCTTGAAAGAAGCAAACAGCTTGAGAATAAGGGCTACCGATGTTTCACTCCTCCCGGTGGAGTGTGTCATGTGACCAACTGTCAGAACATTAGGGTGGCTGGAACACAAAAGCACAAGTGCCCTCTGATTCCAATTTGTACAACTGCTGCTGCAGTGCCGAGTCATTAAAGAAAACTAGACCTCAATCAAGATTTCTGTCTACAGCAATTTTTTTTCCATGTTGTGGGAGTTTGTTTAGCCTACTGCCAGTCAGCTTGGAATAAACAGTAGAGTTCATTTTAAGTTGAGTCTCATTGCTAATACCACTGACTGAAATTCTAGGTCTCTGTGGGCCTCACAGACTGAGCCCCTGCAGGACCAGCTCAGTAGCTCAAGGGGTCCTTCAAGAGGCCCAAGGATGGGATTGGGACTGCCTGAATGGGACTGTTGAGGGTTGAGGGGGCCCCAGGTGCTACCCCACCTTCTGGGTATTCCAGCCCAGTTCTGGAGAGGCTCTACAAACAAACCCATGGCAATGTGTTGCCTTATTTTGATCACAGTTATGATATGTCTTATGTCACTAATCATTGATGGGGTTTTTTGTTGTTGTTGTTTTTTTTTTTTACTGATCATTTGAAGTTACAAACCATGCATGCAATAATCATTCACACTCAGAAGCTTCCCCGTCTCTTCCATTTGACTTCCGTCTGTTTGGGGGGAATTGCCCATGTGACACTGCAGGTCTAAGTAACGCTGTCTCCCTCTCTTGGCTCTGAAGGAACTACCTTGTTCTGCGCTCGCTCCATCACTAGAGCCCTGCTTCTCCAGGCCCGAAAGACCAGCAAACCGCCGCCCTCCATCCCGTTGGGCCCCTCCTTCCCCTGCTGCCTCACAGTCCCAGTCGCCTGGAGACCCAGTGTCACTGGAAGAACATGGTGATGAGGATCCACTGGAGGAGAAGCCACACCCGTGACGTGATGCAAGCTTGCATGGATTATCACTGAATAATTCACTGTAATTTGCATAACCACACCATCACCATCAAACAAACTCTGCCCCAAAGGAGAGATCTAGTTTTCTCAAGGTCAAAGAATGTTTTTAAAAACACACAGCTGCTGAATGTTTTAACCTGTGAAACTGAGATGTTTCTAGAATGAAACAGTAAATGTGCCTGTAATAACTTAATTTTTTTCATAGCTCAGAAAACTATTTTTGTCTCCATCTTTTTTACACACAGTATATTAAACAATAAAGGTAAATAAGGTATAGATTTAAAATATAAGAGTTTTAAAAATGTACATTTAAGAGATTCTGAACAGCCTTGCTCTCAATCCTGACTGCCTTTGTTAAATTTGCACTGTTCCATTTTGGTTGGGTTTCTCCATGTTAAATTCGAATGATCTAACTTAAATTTCATTTGTCAGAGTTAATTTTTTTAGGAGTCTTTTTTTAATGCTTCGGACTGTCTCATTCAGTGAACTTTTTGTAGCAAAAAGACAGTGAGGCCAGTAGACAAGAGTGTCTGTCACCTGGAAGGGTCCAGGTCAACATTTCTGAGAAGGTACCAGAGTACTCATACAGGCCGGAAAACTGTATGACCCACATCTTCTGCCCGACCACACGACTTCGGGCACCTGTACATACGCTGCCCTGTCCCCGCCCTCACCTGTGTGTATATTGGTCTGGTCCACTGTAAGCCATTGTGAACTTCCTTGTACTGTCCTGCTACTGTCAGTCCCCTTGCACCAATGAGACAACAGCACCATTTTAAAATTATTGTCAAAACATTAACTGGCAGTGTACAGAGTTCACCCAATATTTTCTTGTTTAAGGGAAAGCACTACAAAAAACCACAAGGATGCCAAGTTGAGACAAATGGTGGTGCCTCGGAGTCTGTCTGAGACCATGATGAGACAGAAAATAAACCCTTACAAGAAGGCAGTGAAGTCTCAGGTCTCACATTTCATGAGCTCTCTGAGTGTTCTCAGCTCTAAGTGGAAAGTTTTCCAAGTGTTCTGTAGCTGGCGGTGTGTGGGAAAGGGGAGGTGGTATAAAGAAGGCAGGCAGCTGGGACCACACATTTTCATGATGGTGTTACAGCTTTCCTGAACTCTGTGGTGGTCTTAGGGAAAGGGATGGCTTCATTCTCACTGCTGGAGCTGGGGAGGGCCATTTACCTACAAGTAAATGTGACTTTCCCTCTAGTCAGGAAAGAGGGAGTGATCCTCTTTCAGCCACAGATATGCAGCCCACCCTGTTGGTGTTGGTGTTGGAGTTGGTGTTGGGTAGGAGGGTACGGAGTTACAAAGACACTTGCTCCTAAAGAGCACAAAGAATTGTTGGGCTGAAGCTTCTGGCTTTGATGATTCATTGACCCAGTGAATTTCTCCTCATCGAAATGAGCTAATACAACAAGATCTCTTCCCAGTGTTACTGCAGTTCCACCTTTAAACAGTTTCAGAAGACAAGTGTTGATGAGCTGGAGAAGCTGAAACCTTGCCTCCCATTGGTGGTTAAGTGATGAAGTCACTGTGGCAAACAGCACGGTGGCTCCCGTAACTGAATTACCATATGGCTCAGCTGTTCCACTCATGGGCATGTAAACCCCCAGAGTTGAAATGAGACTCATACAGGTACTTGTACACCAATTTTCATAGCATCATAATTCACAGTAGACAGAAAAATAGAAGCAGCACTCATGTACATCAACAAATGGGTGGATGAAATGTAGTGTATGCACAGTGGAATATTATCCAGCCTTTAAAAAGAAAGAAATTCTGACACATGCTTCAACATGGACGAACCTTGAAGGCACAGTAGATAAATAGTCACAAAAAGATAATTATGGTATGATTTCTACTCATGAACTCTATACTTAAGCAGTCATTCGTAGAGATTGAAAATTAAATCATGGTTACTAGAGATTGAGGGCAGGAGAGAAAAGGGAGTTTGTATGAAATAGGGACAGAGTTTCAGTTTAGGATGATGAGAAGGTTCTGGAAGTGGGTAGTGGCTATGGTTGTCAAACAGTGTGAATATAATTTATGCCACTGGGTTCTATACTCAAAAAGGGCTAACGTGGTAACTGTCAGACACATTTATCATAATAAAACCCTTTGATGCAGAAAATATTTCAGTTAACCAAACTAGACATAGTTCAGTCCCTAGCATTACAGAAAGAGAGAAAGAGAACTGTATTTTGTGCCCATGGTACATGCTGACAGGTGTACCACCATTCTATCTGTTTGAGCCAGCAGCAAGAGAAGTTAGTAGTTGGCTCAGGACAGAGCCTCACACCAGGCATCGAAACTGCTGTCTCCAACTGTGCTTTCCTCTGTGTGCCTTTATTCTCAGACAAGCATCCCAAGTGTTGGCAGTGATGATCCCCAGCATTCCTGTTGGTTTAGGAGTTCCTAGAGAAAGAGGATTTCTTACCAGGAACTTCAAAATAGTCCAGAGTTGATCTTCATCATCTGGCCCTGAGTCAATTATGGTAACAAGACTGGCCCAGCAAAAGAGTCAAGGTGCTGTTAGAATAGGGGGGAGAAGGTGCCTGGAAGGCAGTGAGGGCTGTATCCTGCTTTAGGGCACCCCAAAGTTGCAGGGACAAGCTCTGGCTACCAGGGATCTTGATGTCTGGTTGGAGGAGGTAAACCCAGGTACAGTAGGGCCTGGGTCGTGCTGGCAAGATAAGCACCATTGCAATGTGAATAAGGGAGAGGGAGAGGAGACTTTTATTAGGACAACCCCATCATGCAGCTGGCTAACTGAGGACCTTCTATGAGCAAAGCCACTCTTGGAAGCCCATCTGTGACTTCCTTAAATACTTAGGCATATGATTTCTTGCTTCTTTTTATTATGGAGCTATTCAGACTCTCAAAAGCAAGACAGTAGGATGAAATCATTTTCCACTGGCCTGTCCAGTTGGATGCTGAGACAGCTCTGTGGGTTTGGGACACTGAAGGGAGAACAGCTGTCTGCAGGGAAGGGCCCATAGGAAACATCTCCAGCAGCCGCCATCATATATCAGCTGCTTTGATGTCCTAAAGAAAGATGTGGCAGATTCCTGAGACCCAGGAAACGGAACTCTCCCATGGGCGTGTCCTGGCCATTAGGGATGGTAGCTCTGCAGCCCAGAGACCTGGACAAACCAGGCAAAGGAGAGGTGGTCGCTGCACTCTGGACCCTCTCCAGTTTTCACACCAGAAGATAATGTGCTATGTTAAGGCTTTCAATATTATACATCTAGTATTTATATCTGTGCACACAATTCTAGTAATTTTTCTTCACCCTTTTCTATAAAATGACATATGAAGTTTGCAGATAATTTTATTTCTTAAATTTATTTTTATTGAATACATTTAATGTTTTGATATACATAATAAAATGGTCACTGGAGTCAAGCACATTAGCATGCTTGTCTCACATAGTAACCCCTCCCCTATTTTGTGGCAAGAACACCTGACATTGCTTGTGTTCCCCCTTTGGTTTTTAAAGAACATCTCTCTGTGTAGCTGTCATGGTTTGATTCTTCATTGCTGTGACAAAACACTCTGACCAGTACCAACTTGGGGAGGAAAGGGTTTATTTGTCTTACATCTCCCAGGTCGCACGCAGTTCATCAGGGAGCCCAAGGTAGGAACTCAGGGCAGGAACCTGGAGGCAGGAGCTGGAGCACAGACCATGGAGGAACACTGCTTACAGGCTTGCTCCCTTGGCCCCTGCTCAGCCTGCTTTCTTATGCAACACAGGCCCACCTGCCCAGGGGTGGCACCACCCACAGTGGGCTGGGCCCTCCCACATCACTCATCAAGAAGATGCCCCTCAGACATGGCCACAGGCCAGTCCAATAGAGACAATTCCCCAATTGAGGCTCCCTCAACCCAGGTGTGTCAAGTTGACACTAAAGCTATCCAGCACAGTAGCCCATCTGGCCTTGATCTTGATCGTCCTGCCTTTTTTCCCCAAGTGCTGAGATTACAGCCATGTGCCACCACACCTGGCTCTAAAATTTGTTCTTTTAGCAAAACTCCTAAATACAACATATTGTTAACTATAGTCTTCACTTCGCTTATCAGGGCTTCAGACTTTATTAAACATGACATTTTCATGTTTATGTTTTCTAAAAGCAACTGCAAAGTATGACTGCCAGTTTACATTTTCTAATTTGCTGTTTTTTAAAGTTGTAAAATATATGTACTATAAAATTTACCGTCTAAAACATTTTGAAGTGTACAATTCAGTGTTGGCAGATTCACCGTGTTGGACCAACCACTACCACTGTCTTCTGGAACATTGAGAGCACCCTAAAAGAAACCCCATATGCTTTAAGCACTCCCTATTCTCTGCATGCACGAATGTGCTTTCGGTTCCCATGGATTTGTTTAATTAGGAAATCTCATGTAAGTGGGTATTTCACAGACTCTGTGGCCTTTTGTGTGGAGGTTCCATGTTGTAACATGTATCACTTCACTCTTTTTTATGGCTGGATAATATTCCTACTGTATCAATGCACAGTTTTGTGCATCCATTCAGCAGTTGATAGCCGAACAGCCTGGAGTACTCCCTTCACTGGAGAGGATTCACAATGAGTAGTTACGGCATCCAGGACCAGGCACTTTGGAGTCTTTAATCTTCCTTGTTACAAGAGGCTACAATACTTATTACACTTGTCATGATTTACTTTGATTACATTTTTGGCCTTTAAGCATCTCTCTTTGACTACAGTGCATCGGAGGCCTGTATAGCAAGAAAGCAGGAGCAAAGAGGCAGGTTCATCTGGCATAGAGATCAGCTGTTACAAATGGAGCCTGTTGTGCCTGCCAGTTTGCCAATCCCAGAAGCCACAATTTTTGCACAAGTTTTTCATGAGACAAAGAGATTGGGGAACCCTCAGACTCAAGTCTGCCTCCTTAGGGTTGGGTTTAGGGGTATTTATGGAATGCAGAAACAAGTGGTCTGAGGTGGGGTGGGGGAGACTGGAGGTAAGGGAGATGAAGAAATCCGTGTACTTGCATAAATAAACTCAATGACTCTACTTATGGTGGGGTGTAGTTCAGGAAATGCTACATTAGCATGACCCAAGAGTGGAGGGGTTTTTTTTTTTGGATCTCTGACAGCACATGGCCACCCTTCAGACACTTGTTAGAGGCCCATGTGAAGTGGTCAGTAGCTCCAACCTATTTTGAGCTAAGCAAGGAAGGCTGTTTCCAAATTCCTAAAAACCAACTTAAAACAGTCTTCACCAAGCTAGCAGAGTTCCATTACTTTATTGTTGAGTTAATAACTTCTAAGACCAATGACAAGCAAGGAACTAAAATAAGTAAGCTGGGGTTTATTCAGGAATTCACCAAGTTTAAAAAAAAAAAAACCCAAAACTACATGCTCTCTAGGTTTTAGACTTTAGGGAGAATGGTTCAAGCCTTCCATGAGAGGAAAAAGCACATATTTCATTATGGGGCGCTGGTATGACTAAAAGGCTTCCCTGGCAGATGCCATTTGCTGGGCAGTCTGAGGTTGGCCAGGCACAGGGAAGGCCCTATGCAAAGTCTCTATGGGAAAGCAGGCATGGTGTGTTCCAGGAAGTGAAAAAAACCGCCGTGGCTGGAATGTGGTGGCAGAGGAGAAGTCCAGGGGCACAGAGAAACCTGGGAGTCCACAGAGAAGAGTTTGCATTGTCTAAGTAGGGAAACAGGTATTGGCAGATAATAAGCAAAGGAATTCCAGAATGTGATCTGCATTCTCCCAAGCTGCCGGCGTTGTAAGGCTCTTAAAGGGGGACGAGAAGGAAGGCTTCCAGATCCAAGACTGTGGCCCTGAGCCACGGAGATGCTCAGGGTGGCCTGAGCAGGATTTCTGCTGTTGCTACGGCCAGGCTGACAGCACAAGACAGTGGGGTCTGCTGCGGACAACCCACCCACTGACTTTAGGAACTGCAAGAACACCCCACCCCCAATTGTTCGATTAAATGCCCGTATTGTCCTGCTCTTATGGCTGGCAGCCTTCCCACCCTGAGCTAAGAAGCCTCCTCTGTGAGTCCCTTCCTCAGGGCACAAGAGCCTCTGCTGGGTTCTCAGGCCTTTTGTGCTGTTTTTCCAAAGGCTGGGCTCTTCACATGGCACTTCTAAGCGATCACTGGACATTTGTAATTTGGCAAAAGTGAGTGTTTTTTAAAAAAATGTTCTACAAGGGGACAACTGAGGTCTCTGGACGGTTTGGGAGGATGACAGTGGCCCAGCAGTCAGTGCTGCAGGACATAATCTGAGAGGATGAAATACAAACACAGAGTTCTGGACCTTATTTTCCTTAACCTTGTTCATATTAGATCAGAGCAGCTTACCTCATTGCAAAGATAGAAGTTCCGTAATTTCCTGGCAAGGCTCCCAAATCCACATAAAGCCCCAGAATCCCTGTGGTGATCCTGAAATGAATTTGCTACTCATCAGTGGCCCCAGGTCCACTGACCAACCCCAGCTCACCTCTTTTCCCTACAAATATAATTTCAAATTGATTAAATTAAGAACCGTGCGTAAAATAAGCGGGTGTAATAATAAGTTAGATGCACCTAAAAGTGCCTACTGGAATTCTAAGTTCCAGATTTCTGGAGAGATAAAGAAATAGCCACTTACCTAAAACACTGTTTCTTTGTCTTGAGTCATTTCATTTAGAGGATATGTCACCAAATTAACCACAAGGAAATTTGAAGTAATTTGTGAACTAGATCCATATTGGCACAAATCATCAAGTGCAATGTGAAGGCAGGTTGACCAAGTGATGGTCCATCAGCAGGTTCCTTTACCTAGTAACCCCTGTGGCCTGACTCCCCTCCCCCAATAGCTCCCAACTTAGTCAAGAGAGTCCAACTACCAGCCTCAGTATTTTCTCCTGAATGACCTTGGGAAAAGTGCTTGCTCCCCTGAGCCTGGATGACTCATGTTTCAAGTAGAAATAATAGTATAAATCACCTCAGGCAAGCTATAAGGATTGAACAAGGAAATGCTGGTTAAGCACTGAACGTCGCTTCTGGAGCTATGGAATTTTTGTTAAATAAATGATTACATAAAAGGCAAGGTGTAGCACAGCATGATGAGTGCTGTAATAGCACATGCCAGCGTACAATGAGCATCTAAAGGGACTGCTTCTGCCTACGTGATACAGAAAGACCTCTGACCTAGTTAGCAAGAGTCTTAAAAAATACCAAAGGTTTCTCTAGGCAAAAATGGAGAGGAAAGAATGAAAGAAATCCTCAGAAAGTACTGTGGGGGCTGGAGAGATGGCTCAGGGGTTAAGAGCACTGGCTGCTCTTGCAGAAGACCCAGGTCCAGTTCCCAGCACCAACATGGCAGCTCATGACCAAACTTCTGTAACTCCAGTTCCAGGGGATCCAACTGATTCTGTCTTCTGGCCTCTGTGGACATTGCACATGGGTGGTACACTTAAATCCATACAGGCAAAACACCCAAACACATAAAGAGAAATAAAATTTTAAAGTACTATGTAGACTATGCAAATCAGACTGCTTTGGGGTTTTCCAAGATAAGTTCAAATTTATTATCAATTATTTTTATTTATTTGTATTTTTTTAATTTTAATTTTTACAAAATTTTATGTGTATGTGGGTATTGCCTGCATGTAGGTAAGTGCACCCATTTTGTGCAGTGCCCATGGAGGACAGAAGAGGCTGTCAGATTCCCTGGAACTGGAGTTATGGACAGTTGTTAGCTGTCATGTGGGTGCTGGGATTCAAACCTGGGTCTTCTGCAAGAACAGCCAGTATTCTTAACCGCTGAGCCATCTCTCCAGCCCCTTATTTATATTTTTTCATGTGTATTGCCTGCATGTATGTAAGTTCCCCTGTGTGTGCAATGCCCACAGAGGCCAGAAGGAGGTGTCAGATCCCCTGGAACTGGAGTTACAGATGATTGGTCATGAGCTGCCATGTTGGTGCTGGGAACTAAACCTGGGTCCTCTGCAGGAGCAGCCAGTGCTCTTAACTACTGAGCCATCTCTTCAACCTTATCAATTATTTTTGAATGCAGAAAAAACTAAGGAAAAGGAGGTCATCCATGGTGACACTGGGACCCTGCCATCCACTAGGGGACTGGCATTGTGCAGTGGCTCACTGGCAGAACACTCATTTTACTCCTTCCTGGGTACACATCTTCTGTGACTTTGTGCAAGAAGAGTCACTTTCACTTATTTCCATAGAAACATCCTGTGTCCCTATCAATTCATGTCAACTTCCTTTAGTCCACTGCCAGCATGAGTTAGTGACACAGGGAGTCAAGTCACATCCATAGTCTCCCTATGGGTGCTTGTGAGCTACAATCTGTGCACAGCTGCCAAATTTCTTGGGGCAGCGCTAAGAAAAATCATACTTACATATTAATTTTGCTGTGTTCGTTATTACAGCTACTCATGAATATTCTATTCACTATCACAGAGTGCTGAAATTTGTTTTTTATTTTACTTTTTGACAATTTCATATATGTATGCAATGTGCTGTAAACATATTTACCTGTCACCCTCTTGCCCACTCCCCTTCTCAATTACTCTCCCTCCTGCTTTTGTGTCTTATTTGTGTGTGGGGGGGGGTCTTGTGGTGGTAGCTATAGGTGCTGGTGTCCATGGGTATACTAACCACATCATATCTAGGAGACAGCATTTCATAGGACTCTTCCCCATCCTCTGGTGCTGGAAAATTTAAGAGCCAGCACTGACCAGGTTTTTTCCTGCCTGGATAACTGTATAGGCGGCATCACAGCAGCCTGGGTCCCCATTTGCTTGGCCCCAGGACCCATCCCAAAAATGGAGCATGAGAGCCTAATATGGTGGCACACACCTTTAAGCCCAGAACTTGGGAGGCAGAGACAAGTGGATCTCTGTGAGATTGAGGCCAGTCTGGTCTACATACCAAGGTGCAGGTCAGCTGGGACTACAAAGAGAACCTGTCTCAAAAAGGGTGGGAGGGGGAGCTTGAGTTCTCATAAGCCACTGAGATTGAGGGATTGTTCAGCAGTGCAGCAAAACCCTGACCAAAATAACTATCCCCCCAACAAAAAAAATAAAAATAGAATTTTTACAACATGTACATAAATGCTACTTTGTGTTCTAAAAAAAGGTAAGATGCAGTTTTTTCAGTTGACTTGTTTTACTTTATAATAACTTATTTTCAGATCCTTTAGTTAAGAGAACAGATGAACTGATGTCATTATTAAACGAATCAACTGCATGTGTAAAACATGGGGATTGAACTCAGTCTCCTGGGAGGCTGCTTCTCCCCTGGCCCTGCATCCTCCACCTACTTTCTGAGGCAGAACCACTTCCTCCTGCACCCTAACTAGCAAACTGGGATAAGAGGTGAACAGCCATTTTCCTAAGGAAGAACAAATGCAAATTTTAAAAATTCATATTTATTTTATTTTATGTGTATGAGTGTTTTGCCTGCATGTGTGTTAATGCACCATGTGTGTTCAATGCCATTAGAGCCAGAAGAGGGTGTTGGAGCCCCCAGAACTAGAGTTATAGATGATTGTTAGCTGCTATGTATGTGCTGGGTACTGAACCTGGGTCCTCTGGAAGAGCAATCAGTGCTCTTAACCATTGAGCCTTTTCTCCAACCCTGACCTTGAACTCTTAAATCTGCTTATGCATGTGACTCCCAAACATTGCTAAAAATAAATTTACCTGGAAACTTAAAAAAAATTTCAATGCCTAGGTCGCTCCCCTGATCAATAACTTCAGAAGGTCTAGGATGAGAGCAGATAGTTGGGGCCCTACAGGCTCTGGAAACTCTGCCCTACTCCTGGTTCTTAACCTGGATGCTTATTAGAATCATCAGGGAAAATATTTATAATATGCTAGTGGCTACACTCGGGAGATTCTCAGTCCTATCAGATGGGTGGTAAGTCACTCTGGTAGAGATAAGATTGTGCTGTCAGAGGGAAGTGAGTCCCTGGAAGCCCTTAGAATTAAGTTACCGCCATTGAATCTATGCATAAAATAAAGGTTTGCTAAGGGTCCTTACAACTTGGATGTGTACTGGGGCTGAAGAGATGGATCAGCAGTTAAGAGTACTGGCTGCTCTTCCAAT
Source organism: Nannospalax galili (assembly GCF_000622305.1). Lineage (NCBI taxonomy): Eukaryota > Metazoa > Chordata > Mammalia > Rodentia > Spalacidae > Nannospalax > Nannospalax galili. The sequence continues at coordinate 7,385,607 of NW_008339923.1, forward strand.
GACTCCAGTTCCAGGGGATCCAATGCCATCTTCCAGCCTGCACAGGCATTGCATGCATATGGTGCACTTACATACATGCAGGCAAAACACTCATACACATGAAATAAAAATAAATTTTTTTTGTCTTTTTGAGACAGGGTCTCCTTGTAGCCCCAGCTGTCCTGGAACTCACTATGTAGACCAGGCTGACCTTGAACTCACAAAGATCTGCCTGCCTATTATTTTAAGTTCAGGGTCTCTCTGACAGACACGGCTATAAATTCTCTATCATGTCCAGTGATCTCAGGCACATTCTTTATACTCTCTAGAGCTCAGTTTTCTCGTTATGCAAAATGGGGAAATAACTTCACAGCATGGTTGTGAGCACTTAATGAGACAGTATAGAGCCTGTTCTATGATAATTGTTCTATAAACCTATGATAGTTTGACCTCATTTAATTCTCTCAATTACCTTATTGATCCAGGTAATTTTCTGAGTTGTTTATATAGTTAAAGGAATTAAGAATCAGAAAGGCTTCTGGCTTTCTCAAGGTGACAGAGTATAACTGACAGAGCCAGAGTTTGTGCCCAGGTTGTACTAACCCCTAAGCTGTCCCGGAATCTAGTACGTTAACCTCTCCCCCAGGACAACAAATGTGGTCAAGGCCCTAGTAGTTGAGTTGGTTGGCCACACTAAGGGATACATTTAAGCTTCATGTGGACCTGGACTCATGCTGAGTCCCCTGCTTCTCTCCTGCGGCTTAACACACTTGAGTTTTGTCTTGATTTTCAAGGACCATCTCTTGTCAAGGTTGTAAAATAGCCTTAAATGACCTATTTGACCAAAATCCTTTTCTCAGTGTTCCAGAAAAGCAATAGCTACTGATGATTGTTACTGATGCTGTGGGGAGCCATTTCTCAGGGACTGTAGCCTGTTAAATCCTTGAACACTCTCGATGTAGAAAAATGAGCTCAAGATCATGGTTACTGTATTTACATCTGCTGAGTAGGTTATGGAGAGGGAATTGCCCAAGGCACTTATACACTGTATTAGTCGGCTTTCTGTCACAGACCAAAATACCCAACATAGTCAACTTAAAGGAGGAAGGGGTTCATTTAGCTCAGAAGTTCAGAAGTTCCAATCACAGATTGGTTGGCCCTGTCACTTTGGGACTGTGTTGGCACAACAGACTTTGGCAAGAGCACACAGCAGAAGTTTGTCCACATGTGGCTGATAGGAACAAAGTGGGATCCCAATAACTCCTTCCAGAGTATGCGTGAACTTCCTCCCACTGGTCCCTACCTCTGAAACGTTACATCATCCCTCATTAGTGCCACAGGTTTAGCACATGGGCTTCTGGGAGACTCACCCCCAGATCCCAACTATAGCATATGGCCTTGACTCAATATATAAAATGAGGTTTAAAGCTTTGGGACAAGACAAGGCTTCCTCTGCCCTCAAACAGGGCCATGGTTTTCCTTTGTTTACTTAAAACGGGTGCTCATCACTAATAAGGGATCATCAATCTATCGCTCAGGGATACCCACCTGGTGTAAGAGTTGAAACCCTGACTTTGGGGAAGGGAGCACACTGAGGCTGGCTTGGTAAACCCAGAGCAGGAGACAGGTACTTGGCCTACCACCCCTCCTCTCATCATCCTCTTCTTCTATATTTAGATATGATCAACTGACCTGTTGCTGTTATGTAAAGCAACGTGACCATTTCCAGAAACTTCCTGGTTCCTCTTCAATTAGAATGAAGCCCTTAGCAGTTTCCATATAGGAATTCCAGAGCACCCACAACCTTGCCAAGGCAGAATTTCCGCTGCAGGTGTGATGGATGGCTGCAGGACTGGGGAACCCATCACCTGCACTGGCAGTTTTGATGCCTGGGAGAACACGGAAGGAACTTCTGCACAGGAATGTTTCTAAGGTTCTGGTCATGGAAGGAACTGCATCAATCACTTCTTACTGGCACCACCTAGAACTTGAATGAGGTCATTTCCGTACCACAATGGGTTAAAGCAAGAGCTCAAAATAACAGGGCAGGAGCATCTCCCCCTGAGAACACTGTGTCCTTAAAAGTCAATTCCAAATTGAATTGAATCCTCAGAGCCTCTAAAGATCTTATCTAAATTTACCCTGACCCACTTAGGGGAGGAGCCAGAACCAAGCAGATCTTTTAGAAATGACATTTAGTTCACTATACTGAGGACACCAGGGCCCCATAACATAGTCAAGGACCAGTTTCAAATTTTGATCCATATTATCCGTGAGATCAGAGAGGCAGCCAAGTGCATCACTGGTCGTCAAGGCGAGACAGCTGGAGGCTCCTGAACACAGCTTCAGCACCAGAGCAACTGCTGACAGGTTAGTCAGCAATGCTCTGAGCAGCCCAGTGATGCACAGGAAAGGGGGGGGGGTTGCCTAGCAACACAGATGTGGACGTCACTCTTCTGAGCATCAGAGGCAGCAACTGATTAGCACATTACTCTGGCATTTCAGTGGGTTTTAAATCACCACTTTAGGTGAGAGATAAGCCGTAGGGATGAAGCATGTGCGTCAGAACCCCCACCTCTCCTCAGTGATCAAAATGACAGATCACCTTTCCCCTGGGCGGAAGTGCTGGGTGTGTGTCAGGGCAGGTGGCGTCCCAGCAGGCACGCTGGCCAGTAGAGGCTGATTTCTATTTCCAGCTTCCACGAGCATAATGCTGTGCCACATGGAGTGAAAGGCAGGGAGGCACTTTATCAGCCTGGGGACTGTGAATTAATGAATTATGTCTCTGCAGGCACAGTTGATTGTGAGCCCTTTAAAAGCAGAGAAGGAGGGGTTTTTCCTATCAACCCCACAGAGTCCTCACAAATTCAGTAGATCCTCAATAAATGTCAGTTGCATCCAATACTTCTGATTGTTTTTTTGTTTTTTTTGTTTTTTTTTTTGTAGAGTGGGGGAGTGCATTAAAATTTAAGGATGATGTAAAAAAGAAGGCAGTCTTACCATTTTTGATAGCATGGATGAACCTGGAAAATATTACACTAAGTGAAAGAAGTCAGGCACAGAAAAACAAACAGCACACGATCTCACATAAGGAATCTCACAGAAGTTATGTGGAATGGTGGTTACTGGAGGTTGGGGGAGGAGAGCTGGGGAGATATGCTAAGGATCGTTTCCAGGAGGGGGTGAATTCAAAAGATATTTTTGTTTCACATGGTGATTATGGTTTAATAACCATGCACTGTATAGGTGGAGATTGCTAAGATACTAAATTTTAAGCAGTCTCTACAAAAAATGCCAGTGATAGCCATGTGAGCTAATGGATATGTTAATGATCTTCACTTAGTCACTTTACATTGGGTGCATATGTCAAAAACATCATGCTGTACAGCATAAATATAAATCATTTTTATATATACCATTTATATAAGAAAAAAATGAAATTTGAGGATATAGACTAATCAACCAGGAAGATGTGTTGCCTACCACAAGCACAACAGATACATTTACACATGTCACTCCTGTTTATTTAGGACTTGGGGATTTGAATATACTGCCTTTAATCCTGCCTGCAGTTTTCCCTTGCTCAGCTCTTCAGTCCTTGAATGTCCCCCAAGCCATTAACTGTCTCCCTAGGAGGCTCTTAGGATCCCTTACTTCCACCCCACAATCCCCTTGAAAGGTCTTCAGGACACACCAAAAAAGATCCTGAGCTATTGCAGGCTCAGGAGAAGGGAGGTGACAGAAAAAGGAAGGTGTCAGAAACTTCAGTCTCCTCTGGCTCTGGTAAGCCAATTATCACAAAGGCCCCAAAGTTATTGGCTAAGCCTGATGTGTGCAAATATTATAATTAGTAACAAGCATGACAAAAATCCCTGATTAAGCCCTTGGCCATGAGATAAGCACTACCTCATTTAATACTGAAATCTAGGTATATTATAGATGACTGGATTACGAATATTTCCCAAAGGTCCATGTATTAAAGGTTTGGTGCTGTCAGGAGATGGTGGAAGCTTTGGGAGGTAGGGAAGGAAGTTAGGTCATCAGTGTCCTCTTCTTTTTTTCTTGCCTACCAAGAAGTAGGAGACCTCTTTTGCCATGATGTGCCATTATAGGCCCCAAACAAGAAGGCCAAGCCACCATAAACCAAAATCATGAATCAAAATAAACATTTTCTCTTTTTAAGTTGTCTTGAGCGTTTTGCCACAGTGATGGACAGCTAACTGACATAATGAGAAAGCAAAGGTCTCTGAGAAGTTAAGATTATATATAAAATCTTAACTGCTCTGTCCCTGACTCCATACAGGAGCCTCCAGTGCATTTCTGAGCACAACCAGAAGCATTTAGCTCTGTTCCCAGTGGGACCCTTTGGGGTCCATCTGTGAAAGGTCCCATGTGTCCACTCTCTCAGCAAACACATCTGAGCATGCAGCATTCCTGGCTGCTGGGCTATACTCTGGGCCCAAAGCTAACTAAAATCCAACTCCTACTCCCTGGAGGGAGATGCAGTATGGGAAAATGCATTCAGGGTACCATGTGGGATAGGACAGGCCTCGGGGCTCAGGAGAAGGTGTGGCACTCCACAGTGGCTCAGCATGACATCTTGAGACAGTAAAACCTTGTCATCATGTTCACATGAAACTGTCTAAGGGGTAGCATGCCAGGGCTTCATGCCCAGAGACCCTAGAGAGAGGAAGCCTGCAGTAGCCTTGACATTCAACCATTCAGCAAATGCTTCAGTTCTACCCTGTGCCTGGTGTTATGCTGTGAGTTGGGCAGATGTCAGAAATCAGAAAAGAGCAGGCTGCTCCTGCTCTCATGGTGTTTACAACTTTGTCACCAGCTCCCAAATGGCCCAGCTCGTCATTTGTTATAGAATCCACTCTTACTGGGAATTTTTTATGGTGTGATTTGAAAATGCCAGCACACATTTGGTTGCAAGCTCTGTTGATGTGGTGTAGAGCTGTAGACCAGCACTGTCATCTTGTGAGGACAGAGGCTCAGCTGGGGTCTGCAATAGCCTGGGAGCAAGAGCTTCAGTGAGCTAATGCTTGCCAGGTCATGTGCTTCTCACCTGTGAAGTAAGATTGCCTGTTTTGAAAAAATCAGTGAGGGGTTAGAGAGATGGTTCAGTGGTTAAGAGCACTGGCTGCTCTTGAGAGGACCTGGGTTTAGTTCCCAGCACCCACATGGTGGCTAACAAGCACCTATAACTCCAGGTCCAGGGGGTCTGATGCCCTCTTCTGGCACTGCACACACAGGTACATGCACATACATTCAGGAAAAACACTTATACAATAAATATAAAATAAAAATAAATATATCAATTTTTAAATCAGTGATCCACATGAATAAGGCCATTTCTAAAAATCTTCCAGGAAATACAATTTTCACACATTTTACTCTTTCCTTTGTTAAGATCCTCCTATGTTAATCCCATCACTGCTTACGAAGGTTAAGCAATCATGAAGTGTTTACAGTGACAAATGGCAGGTCAGGACTAGAGTAGAATCACTCCTGGTATTGACTTGGACCCACTAAGCGCCTGTCCCACCAGCTGGATGAGGAAGGGATGTCTTATGCCTCTGCCTTCATCCTGACTGAATTAGTCTATGATTATTTACTTATTTGTATTGGACCAGCCATCTGTGTCCCCACCTTACCTATCCACCTGTCCATCCTCCATTTCATCTAAATCTCTGTTCAGCCCTGGCTATGACAAGATCCCCAGTGCCCTCTGCCATCTCAGAATATAATCTTATTTTGCAGAGACAGGAAGGAGAGGGCTAACATGAGGGCGTCTGCCCAAGTCAGTATGAGCAACAATGACATGGCTTGAGAGGGCATTTTCTGGAAAACTGTCTAATACTTTTACCTGTGGTTCCCACAAGGAAAGGGTTATTTGGCCACCCTCCATCTGGGCATTAACTTTCCCTCACCTAAAACCTCAGGGATCATGTAACCCCCAAAGCCATTCAGGGAGCCAGGGCCATTCCTGAGGGAATTACAACTCTGGTGCCAAGTGGCTTCTCCATACAAATCAGCTGTGGATAGCCAAGGTGGCTCCTGTGTGTGGCTGCTCCAAGGTCTCCTGGGAAAGCAGCTGTGTTACCTTGTACTTGCTTTGTCTCATGTGCACTTAGTATAAGACAGTGAGCCATGAGCACAGCCTACGTGAGCCTCGAGTGCCATCCTGGCAGTGAAGGCACAGTGTACCTGGAGCCCACATCCAGCAAAATTCAATTTCCCTTCCAACTTCTGATGCCAGTCTGTCACCAACTTGCCCCAGGAATCTTTCATGTTGTGACACGTCTGTCCTTCACACACGAAGTGTTTTCTTAATCAATCCATTTAACTCTATCATTATGGGACTGGTATCAAGCCTTCAGTTTAAAGTCCGAGGTCAAGATTCTTTCATTCGGTCAGTCCACAAATACTTACTAACACCTATCACATTACAGTCTCATTTTGAAAGTTACAGCCATGACTATGTTTCCGTCTCAAGGAACTCTGGATCCGATGGGGAAAAAAAGGCTTAAATGGCTCACAGTAAAGCGAGAACATGGAGAGGATGCACCTAGACTGTGGCGGCAGGAAACAGACAAGAGTGAAGCCCTGAAGACGACATTTTTTTCAGGGCTGTTAATAGTTTGGCTCACTTTGGGATGACATGCTTGACTCCCACAGGCCCTGTCCTTCTTGTTCATTTTTCCTAAAGCTTGTTCTTTCATTTAGAACTTGATGATGTCAGCAAGGCAATCTGCGGAGGTTTGTTGGGCTTACATCTAAATGAAGGAGTCCTGTAGTGCACTATCCATACCAGAGTCAATAAATGATTGATGCATGGCGCAGCTGCCTGCTCGCTAGGGAAGTGGGGCTGCCTCCTGGCTGGGGCAGCATGGAGTCTAGGAGTCCTTTGCCTCCTCTGCCAGTGTCCCCGCAGCTCTACCTCAGTGAAGCCTTCTGCTATCCCAACTGCTAATGTTCACAAGGCAGGGTGACACATATCTTTGATCCCGGCACTTGGGAGGCAGAAGCAGGCTGATCTCTGTGAGGTCAAGGTCAGCCTGTTCTATACAGTGAGTTTCAGGCTAGCCAGGGCTACATAGTGAAAGCCTGTCCCAAAACAAACACACAAACAAATACATAAAAGGGCATCTTTGTCCATGGGCTTCTGACCAACAAGTATCCTTTCAGGGGCTCTTCCAGGCACTGTACATAGTGCCTTCCCTCCAGCCTGAGAGCTGCTTGGTGTAACAATTCCTGTAGTCATCAGTCCTACAAATTGGTATCCTCTATGCTGTGGCTGTGGCTGTGGCAGGAACAGAAGCAGTGCCTCCCACTGGGAGTCTATCTGCAAACAGATCCTCCAGCTCAGACATAGGCACAGCTAAACAGTATGGGAAGCTCTGAATCACCTCATGCTGAGTAGTGCTGGGCCTCCAGAGGCTGTTGGATAAAGAGGGAAATAATACCAAGAGAAAATCTGGAAGAAACAGAATGGAGGTCCAAAGGGGTTGAGATGTAAACAAAACTGGAAAAGAAAATTCAGCAAGGGGATATGGCTGTAAATATTGGGATTGAGATTGCCCGCAAAGGCCAGAAAACCCAAAGAACCATTTCTTCAGCAAAGCTGAGGCTTATTTCTCCCTCGTGGACACATGGGTGATACAGGGCTATTAAAGAGCTCCCTGAACATCAGGAACCCAGGATCCCTCTGTATTGTAGCTGCCTACCTCAACATCATGGGAGCTTTTTTCTCATGGCTTATTACATCTTTATTCTACCCAGGAAGTAGGAAGAAGTACAAAAAAATCTGCAAGAACAGTTCTTACAAGTTGCATAGAGCTCTTTTAGAGTTAGAACTCAGTAACATCTCCACATTGGGATAGAAGGGAGGCTAAAAATTATAGTTCAGTCTCAAAACTCTGTAACCTTTCATGACAGTTAAAGACTTCCTACTAGTTTCTATAAATAACTCAAGTGAGCCTAAGATATTGGAGATAGAGCACTTTCTGGGGGATGGAACAATGAATACAGAGAGGTGGCTGAAAGGATGTCAAGGTGAAGGTCACTGGCATGGTGGAGTCAAGGGGCAGTGAGGCTTATCTGCTGGGTGGCTATAAACAAGGAAGGTGGACCCTAACAGGTTGACTGAACGGTCAGGGTGGACAGGAAGATTCCAAGAGGAAATCACAGGTGCAGGGTAGGCTTTGCAGTCATATGGACCACTGACTTAAGTTTATTCCACAATTATTTCAACTTTAGAAATCAGGAAGCTGGGCATGGTGTCCCAGGCTTGTAATCCCAGCATTTGGGAGACTGAGGCAGGAGAATCACAAGACTCATGAATTCAAGGCTACCCTGGTTAAAGGTACAATTTAATCTCAAAACCAAGAGTGAGTGTGTGTGTGTGTGTGTGAGAGAGAGAGAGAGAGAGAGAGAGAGAAAGAGAGAGAGAGAGAAGGCAAGAAAGAGCAAGGGAGGGGGGAGGGAGGGAAAGAAAGACCTCAGGATTCTCTGCTTCTGATCCCTACTACCACTAGAAATACTCTTAAGAAATATGCATTTATATATGATATTCTCAATAAATTATTTTTAAAAAACCAGGAAGAACCATATTAATCGAACAACCTACTGACAAATTATATATACAACTAGCTCAAAGAATGTAATATATGTCTAGGCAAGGTTTATCTGAGAACCTTTGGTCTTTGCCCAAGCTTTATCTATATAGCACATGGTAATTAAAAGTACCAGACTGGTGAAACTAACCTTCTTGGATGTTTAACAGCCATACTTTGAGGTCTACACTAATTTGGTCAGAGGGACATAAAGGACAGTTGTTGTTCCTTGTCCTCCTAGGTCGACTAAGTTCCAGGGGACTATGAGCATCTCTCAAAATGTCCTGTAACTGTGGTACATCACCTGTCCTCTTGATCAAGGAGGCCATGGAGACCCCACCAAATGTACTTGAACCAGTTTCCAGTTTACAAAGAGGAGGGTCTACACAGAGGAAACGTTTCCTCCATGCTTCCAAGTCAAGCCATCCACAGTCGAGCATGACCTTTGACTTACCTTCACATAGATGGAACTGGTAAAAGAAAGGAGCCAGGGGCTCCTCCCAGGCCCATGTTACCCCGGTCTTAAACACCCAAAAGGAAAGTATAACCAAAGATTAAAGGGATCAATATAATTCATTAAGAGTCCATGTGTGTAGCTAAATGCCAGACAGGAGATACCTTCTTTTGAGTTGTTGGCCAGGGTGGCCCAAGAGACTCCCAAACAGTAACCCAGCATAGAACTGGGAAAATGAACAGCAGACCCCAATCTTATCTAAAAGAATATTGGCAGCTGATTGCTGCTAGATGAGGAAGAGCTGATCTTCCTAAAACAAGGACCTCTAGATAGGCTGACTAGATTCACCAGATGGACAAGTAGTGGGGAATGGCTGGGGGCGCTGACAACACAGCAGACAGTAGCAGGGAAGACAGAGTAAAAGGGCTCAGGGTGGGGAGGGAGGCTATGGGAGGGTGCCATTTGGGATGTGGGTATAAAGATGAATAAGATTGGGATGTTCTATATGAAATACACACACAGGAAAATCAACAAATTTAAAAAATGAGTTATATCTGAGGAAGAAGCATAAAATTTTCCTTCATGTCAATTAATAGAGGTGAAAAACATTACCATTGAAATCTACCTGATGACTTTATATCCATGCTTAGGTTCCAAGGATCTCAGAAAGTAGCCGTCTGTGACTAGTATTAATCAGATACATAGAGATTAGAGACACATGTACAAACATCTAAGTGTTAGCAGCATTAAAAATGAGTTTTTCTGTATGAAACAGTATATTTTAAAATGAAATTGAGATTTTTTTTAAAGGTTAAAACATCATTCAATGTTACGTCTTATAGGGTTTACACTGAGTTCAATATCGTAAAGCTGTATTAATTCAACTGTGAACCTAAAAATTTACAGCCAATTTTGAAAGAGATGCATCTTTGCTCTGGAAATTGTAAGTGATATGCTAATGCGGTAATGAAATGCTTCCTCTAATTATGTGGTTATTAAATAAATAATTTTTAAAAATGAAAAAAAGAAATGTGTGTTGAATCTGAAACACTCACTCAGTCCAAGGATGACCAGGTATGTTTCTTCCACCCTAGTTCTTACTGCCTTTGCATGAGGAAAATGTCAAATGTTTCCTATGTTGTGCTGTGCTGTGTTGGCCACCTGCCCAGATTAGAGGAACCTGTTTGAAAGACTCTACATCTTTGATTTTAGGGAAAAATATATAAAAGAAAAAAAAATTAAGGAAGTGTAGTCTGTGTTGTGAGGCTATAGGAAACAGGCAGGTTCATTGGAGTTCAGCATGTTTACAAAGTGCCCAGGGGGACGCACTCCTGTTTGAGTTGCTGAGGACCAGAGAGAACTCCAGGTGAGCAGAGAGAGAGCAACACTGGCCTCTGTAGGCCATGAGCACTTGGAATGTCTCCATCCAAGCAGCTCTGAGGAGCAGGGTCATATGTCTCGTTGCCACCCTGGCAGAAGGAGGAGGTGGCAGAGACCATGCTTAGGATGGCACAGGAGGCCAGAGTTTTCCCCTTCCTCTTTCCCACAGCTCTAAGGGGGCTCTGATCTGAGCAGCATTGAGATGAAGAAGTCAGGCCCATGAGGAGTGACCACCCAGGCCAAGTTAGGATCCAGAAAGAGGTTTAGGGGACTCAAATACAGATCCTACAACAAGCCAGGTTCATGTTTAAGGAGAGCAGTGCAGAGATGGAAAATGCAGCCTTGATGTTCATGCAGTGCCAAGGGCAGCCACCTTAGCAGCCTACTCCCTGAAACCTTGGTTTAGGAGGCCCCTGCTCCCAATACCCCCATTATCCTCTGGAGCCCAGTGCAACACCAGGGGATGCCCGAAACTGCAGTTAGTACTGAACCCTTTAAGCTTTTCTTCTAGACTTACTGTGAACCCTATGATGAATTTTACTTCATAAATTGGGGACGGGAAGAGATTAAGAACAGCAAGTCATACAACAGTTGTGACAGTAACATCAGTCTACTGTAGTAAAAAGTTTAAGATTTTTGAGTTAGTTATTTCTGGAATTTTTATCTGATATTTTGGGGCCAAAATTGACCACAATTAGCTGAAACCACAAGAAATGAAAATGGAAGATGCTAGAACTAATATATGTCAAGGTGATAGCCAGAGAAGAACAGAGTTCTGAAGATATTTTTGAGCTCATATTTCAAAGCAAATTTTACCTCTTTTTCTCCCAACAACATGTATGCATATGAACAGTAACATACCTATTTAGCCACTACTGAAAATGAATAGTTAACATTTATAAATCATATGTATTTGATTCTCATTGTGTGATAGTGTGAACATTCAATAGAGTTGCTTCAAATATTGAGTTAGTGAATACTAAATGATGGTTCCCAGGGGAGACACAGGGTTGTTCCTGGGAGCCTCCAGTATATGTATATCCATGAACAGGATGTGGTACTATCCTAGTTAATTTCCACTGCTGTAACAAAATACTGACTAATACTAGCTTGGGGAGGAAAGGGTTTATTTCATCTCCAGTTCACAGTTCATCATGGAGGGAAGACAGGGAAAGAGCTCGGAGCAGGAACCAAAGTACAGACCATGGAGGAGTGATACTTACTGGCTTACTCTCCTGGTTTGTGCTCAGCCTGCTTTCTTGTATTGCACAGAACCACCTGCTTAGGGGTGGAACCACCCACAGTGGGCTAAGCCCACCCGCATCACTCAACAATCAAGAAAATGCCCCACAGACATGGCCACAGGCCACTTCAATGGAGGAAATTCCTCAACTGAGGTTCCCTCTACCCAGGTGTGTCAAGTTGACAACTGAAGCCAACCAGCACAGGCACAGTTCTCTATGGTTTGTAAATGTTTATAAATGAAGAAACAGCAGCCTGTTCTGCAACTTGCTTTATCCCCTTAATTGTATGTTTTACTAATATTGAAACATACAGACCTAATTCATTCACTGAAGCTTCAACACAGTAAATCTAGACTCAGCAATCAAAGGATGTCAGTCACTAAGGGTTTCAAGCGCATCCACTGGAAAGCAATTTTTTATCCTATCCCAGGATACTTATCTTAAACAAATCTTGGTAGAATAGGACATGACAATGGAATACAACACGAATTTTTGTCGTATTATATCTCTGTCAGATAAATGGCATCTTCGGACTGATCCTAGGGCCATTTCTCTGACATCTCTGATTTCTGGCTTCTGTGTAATTAATATGTGATATGTACCATTTTCATGTCTTTGGTCCCTTGCAAATACTAATAGTTTTGCTGAATAAGATATTTTCTCTTTCTTTTTCTGGCAACTTCCTAGACAGCCTTGAAATCCTAACTTAAATGTCATCTCCAGAGGGTATATTTATTGCACAGGCAATGAAATTTAAGCTTCAAGTTTTCCTTTGCACATGCCTCTACTGAGATCACAGGAAAGGTATTAGTAATGTATTTGCATGGACATCTGTTGTTTTGTAAAATTGTAGGATCAAATTTTTTGTTTTTTTGTTTGTTTGCCTTTTTTTTTTTTTAAATAAAGGGCCACCCAAATTGTATAACCTTCAGACACCTCCAAACCTCGATCTTCCCCAGTCACCACTCTTGTGAAGCTTTCTGTGGTGTCTGAAGAAAGTCGTCCCCAGAGATTCCAGAGTGCTTTCTTCTCCTGAATAATACTTAACATTTTGCACTATGGCTTACTAGCTCATATATGATACATGACTTTAAGGAATCTCTGTTTATACAACTCCTCAATAGTAGGTGTGATTGCTAATCTTGATTGTCAAGTTGATTGTGTTGTGAAATACATAGGAGATTAGTAAATGTCACTTCTTGAGGGTTGTATGTGAAGGCATTTCCAGAAACCATTAGATATTGAGGACTCTGGCCTACTGAATGGTTTAATTCATTGATGGATTCAAATTTTGAATAGACTATTGACAGTGGAACTTTGGAAGATGGGGCATAACGGTCAGAGGGAGAGGTGATTAGCAGCATGTCATTGATGGCTATCCCTTGATACCTTACACTGGCCCCTCTGTGTTGCTTTCTTGCTATTGCTTCTCTCTGCTTCCTGTCTGTCATGAAGTGAAGAAACAGCCTCCTCTTTCACACTCTGCTTCTGCAATATTCTGCCTCACTATGCACCAGAATCAAGAGAAACACAAGATCCAAGGCTTATGGACAGAAATATGAAATTGTGAGCCAACATAAGTGATTCCTCTAAGTTGTTCTGTCAGGTATCTTGACACAGTGACAGGAAAAGTTACTAACACAAAAGGTATTCAGCAAACATTTGTTAAATGTGCATTGTTGCTAGAGCTGTGAAAACACAGAGCTTTGTACATTTGTTTGCTAATTGCTACATTGTTTTCAGACTTCACTTCCTTTCTTCTGAAAGATCTAACAACTCTGCAAACTAATGGATGAAGAGAGAATAGACAGGGCTGAGTGATAACATAAGAGAACACACAGGAGGGCTGTAGGACTGGATGTAAAGAAGCATTATGAAATGGGCCCACATGATGGCTAACAACTATCTATAATTCCAGTTCTAGGGGATCTGGCACCCTCTTCTAGTCTCCATGGGTATTGCCTGGCATGGGTGCACTTACATACATGCAGGCATAGCACATACACATAAAATAAAAATAAATGAATAAAAGCTTTAAAAAAATTAATTGGAGTCCAATAGAAACAGCAAGGGGCTACCTAGGGAAAGGAACCGAATATGGATCCATAGTCTGAGAGAGTGCATATCTTAGTGGTATTTCAGTTCTATTTTACAATAAAAGAAAAACACAGGAAATATAAAGAACATAGGAATTTAGTTTAAATTGGGTGGGTTAAATTGCAAGCACCAGCTAATCCTGTGCCCTTCTTTTCTGACTCTTTTTGTGTGGTTGGTTTTTTGAGACATGATCTCACTATGTGGCCCTGACTGACCTGGAACTCCCTAAGTAAACCAGGCTAACCTCAAACTCACAGAGATATACCTGCTTCTACCTCCAGAGTGCTGAGATTGAAGGTGTGTACCACGACACCCAGACTGGTTCTTTTTTGCCTACAGAAAAACCTTACCCTGTTAACTGTCACTCATCTTCAAGAGCTGGTTCCATCATGACCTCTGTGCTGGGCCATTCCAAGGCTTCCTACCCAAATGCTCCAGATTTCATTTCTCCCTTAGTTCTGCAACCAAAACTATAAACATCACTACAAGTGTCTGCTGTTTTATTCATTTGGAACATTAGTATGGATCATTTCTGAACCATGCATATACAAACTATCATCTCTACTTTTATCTGATAATCTTAATGGTCCCACAATTAATTAGTAGAGAGAAAATTGAAGAGTTTTATATTTTAAGTCACCTTTTTATCCTGTGTACCCTAAAGTGAACTGTTTTCTGGAAAAATATGACATTGTTCTGCTTGGGAGAAGCAAGGAGGCGGGCAGAAGCACAAGCAGAACTCAAAACACATTTGAAAGCACTTCCCATGGGAAAATATGTCACATTTGAAAACAGATGCCTTCCTTGTTTCCTTGGCTTTATTGGAAATTACTGGCTCCTTAAAATTACAGTAGAGCCCAGTGTTGCAGAGCAAGCGATTCCTTATCCTCCGGTTGCAGTTATTACTATGTCCGTCCAAGGCAGGCGCGAATAGAATCTGAGATCATTCAAAATTTAGAGTGAAGGCAGCAATCAAAATGTCACTGGGTTGGAGGAATGGATGAATAATTCAGCTCATGAAAAGTTAACATTTAGAAATGATCAGACTTGCAAATTCCAGGAGGTAGGAACTGCCTATAATAAGATGGCTCCTTCTCTACTAAAAATGAAATGACCAGAGAATCTGTGTCGACCTCAGAAACACCTCACTCTTTTGGCAGGGGTGCAGTCAGTCCTGAGAGATGGTAACCACAGAGCCACCACTATGACAAGAAATACAAGGACACTATTCAATTTCAGTTAATCCACCTCTTACTGAGCTCCTACTAAGCAGGGGTGGGTGTTGGGATGAGGGGGTGAGGGCTTGGAATGCAGAGATGACCCAACCTTCATCTCCCTTGAGGAGTTTATGCGCTGTGGGGTTTATGAGAAAGACACAGGGATTGTGAGTATATGTAACAGAGCTAGGGCAGGGACAGTGGGGGCTGGGAGGCCCACTTGCCTAAGCGTGTGTTTCTGGGGAGAACTGTCTGACAGAAAAGGTAGATGACTGGTGTGATAATTATTTTGTTAACTTGATTGAATTAAGAAATGTCTGGGAGATTATTACAGTATAATAATGTATATGTGTGTCCATAATGATGTTTCCAGAGATGATTAGATCAGGTGAGTTCTTACTTAATCAAGAGATGACACCTGATGAATTCATAGTATGATGGTATTATTAAGAAGTGACAAAGAGTAGCAGGTGGGGCCTAGTTGGAGCAGTTACTGACAGTGTAACCGTAGGGCTATATCATGCCTTGGTCCCTTGCTATAACCTTCAGTCTCTACTTCCGGTTGGCCAGGATGTAAGCTGCGCTGACGTACCTTTTCTGCCATGATGGACTGACAACATCTAAAACTGAGGCAAAGCCAATCTTTCTTTCAAGCTGTTTCTGCCAGGGTTTTGCAGAAACAGCAGCGCAAAAGTAGCTAAAACAACAGACTAGCATCCTAAAGAGGCCTCTAAGCTTCCTGATGACTGTCAGAAAACTCTAGAAGCAAGCAGAAATTTGGGATTCAGGACCAGGATCCCCTGAAGATCCTCTTCCACACCACTCACTTTCCAAGCAAGGTACTCAGCAGGTGTTTGTTAAAATGAATGTGGCAGATGGATGACTTTGCTTAACAAGAGAGCATGGCTTCAACCCTAACAATAAAAGCTCGACACTCTAAAAAATCATAACTTTTTTCAGATCCATCTGAGAGGGGAGGCCATGAGATGATGAAGTGAACATACTTCCAGAGTGCTGAGCCCCTCAGAGGGAAGAGGGTATACATGGGTTGTTCCAGGCTTGGCAGAAGTAGAGGAAGATGGCTGCCCAAAAAGCAGAAAGAAAAAAGGAAAAACAACTAAGATTTTAAACAAATTATTAAATGTGGCACATACAACAATTTGAAATAACCAGAAGGAGGGGGGCATCTTTACAAACACACCAGTTTTTTTCCAAGGACCTCTATTGGGGGGCTCATAAGAACATACGTTTTTCTTTTAAAGAGACCATGTGTGACACAGAGACAGGACAGGAAGTGTGGTGGAAACCCTCCACCCCACTCACCACAAGCCAAACTCAGACTCACCAGCGACCCAGAGGGCCAGGGCCAGGCCCTGATGAAGCCCAGCGTGGAGAGGACAGTGGGAATGCCCTTGAGGAGCCAAATTCTGTGCTGGAGGGGACGAAATCCACATGGTGCCCAAGGAAAGCCAGAGCAACAACCCCACATCCAACTAAAGCTAAGTACACTTCACCCATCGGTGCAGCCTGAGGGAAGTGGGGTGCTTGTTCTAGTCACCGTGCTAGCAACAGGGCATGGGAACCTCCTCTCTGTGCTTTCCCTGGGAAAGTCTAGTTGTCTCTACCTCCTTAGTCCCCCATTCCAAGAGACCACAGGGCTCCATGTAGGCCTCCCCACATCAAACTGCAGCTTGGACTCTGTCCTGATGCCTGCTGAAGAGTGTCAGGGCTCCCACCCACTCACTGGAAAGAGACCATTGTTTGGTAGCTTTGTTCTTTCTGCAGGTCTTTAGTGTCTCTAAGGCTTGGTGATAAATCTGGTTCCTGTTCCATTATCATGGCAAGAAGTAATAGTTTATTTGATTTTCAACAAAGGTGCCAAAACAAGACAACCAAGAAAGTCCTTTAAAGAATGGTGTAGAAACAACCGGATTCTCACAGAGGGGAAAAAGAATCTGGGTGTGGTGGCCTCCACCCATGGTTTCAGCACTGGAGGAAGCAGAGGCAAGAAGATTGAGAGCATGAGGGTAGCCTGGGCTACATAAAGATTCCTTGTTTCTAAATAAATGCATAAATAAATAAGCCTCAGAAACTAACTCCGAACATATAGAAAACAGTACTTGAGACAAGGCATGAATCTAAATATACAGTTAATTGAAACAGCGTTTTAAAAGAAAAATGTATGTTTATGACTGGAGACTAAAGAAACTACCTTAAAAAACAGGAAATAAGGGCTAGAGAAATGGCTCAGTGGTTAAGAGCACTGACTGCTCTTGCAGAGGACCCGGGTTTGATTCCCAGCACCCACATGGTGGCTATGAACTGTCCTTAACTCTAGTTCCAGTTCCAGGGGAATCTGAAGCCTTCTTCTGACTTCCGAGGCATGGCACACTACGGGTGCACTCACATACATGCAGGCAATACACTCATACACATAAAATAAAAATAATAAATAAAATATTTTTTAAAACAGGAAATAGAGCATAAAACCCATAAAAAAACTGAGTTCATCAAAATTACAAAGTTTTGCTTATCAAGTGACTGTTACTGAAATCAATAGGTGGGGCTGAGGATGCAGCTCAGTTGGTAAAGTGTCTGCCTAGCCTGCTCAAGGCCCTGGGTTCAATCCTATAACCACATAAACTGAGTGTGGTAACACATACCTATAATCCTAGCCTGTATCCTAACACTCAGGATATATAGGCCAGAAGATCAGAAATTCAAGGTCATTCTCTGTCCTCTGATACATAAGTTTCAGGCCATCCTGGGCTACAAGGGAACATATCTCAAAGGAAAAAAAAAATGAAAGAAAGGAAGGAAGAAAGAAAATAAAAGAATAGGTAAGCTATAGAGTTAGATACACATTCACAGAAACTAGGCACTATTATCTATGTGAGAAATGTTGATCTCACTTTATAAGAGCAGTGGAGACTCAGACAGTGAAAGCAAGGCAGTTTAGTTTTACCACCTTGCAAAGCTGAATGTCAGCTTAAAATGGCAGGCTGGTAACTGAGTGCAGTTTTTATTACCCTATACAAGTCCCTTCCTTCCTTTCCTCACTGGCTGAGTAATCGGGGGATCAATCTTATATGTCATTGGATCTTTCCCTCTGCTGCTTACATTTGTCCCTTTCTCAGCAAAGACATGTGGGGGGTCATCGCTATTTACATCCTAGTTGTTTCAAAGCTTATCAGGTGCATGACCTTGTTACATCAGCAGGTCATTAGGCAACCTTGGTTGTTAGTAATTTTCTTCTCTAAACTCCTAGGTTGGTTGGGGGTGTCACTAGACTAACAGATTTTGGGTGGAGGTGGCTATCTTAGCAGGCTCCCAGTATTTACTGTTTGTCTGTAGCTAAACCTAAGATGACTCAAGGTACTTTTGTTTGGAAAATAAACCATCATATTTTATTTCTTACAATCTAGAATGAGTAAAGAACACTTACAACTCAGTAATACAAAGACAAACATGGGCTATGTGAAAAGCATGTGCAATGTCATTAGTCAGCAGAGAAACACAAATAATTAGAGCCAAAAGACATACTACTATACAGAATGCCTAACATTAAAAACACAGATCACCAAATGCTAGTGAGGAAGTGGAACAAATGGAGCTCATATTGTTAGTGGGCTGTAGGGGCCTGTAGCCACATCCTAGAAGACCCAGCTGATACCTACCCTGTATCCATCCCCAAGGCCCAGTGATCCCACCCTGGGCATTTATCCAGGTAAAACGGATTACATGCCCACAAAAGAATGCTTACATTTATGGTATTCAAAAGTAGAAAGTCTCAGGTGTCCATCAGAAAGTAAATGGATTTATAAGCTATGGTAGACACATTCATTGTGATGCTTCTCAGTGATAAATGGAAGAACTCACTGAGACACAAAACAACATGAATGAACCTCAAAAACATGCTGGGTGAAAGAAACCAGACTGAAAAAGAGTGTGTACTTCTGTATAAACAATACCTCATACAATGACATTTATTTGAAATTCTAGAATATGAACTAGTATATAAATAAAAGAGAAGCATCCATCAAAGGAAAGAAAACTGACCTACAAAAGACAGCAAATCAGATTGGTGGTGCATGTGGGAAGGAAGGAGTAGTGGAGTTAACTGAGAAAGGGAGTAAGGGGCATTCCTCAGATTAAAGTAATATTCTTTACTTTGATAGAAAACTGAATAATGTGGATATAGGCAGTTATCAAAATTCAACAAATCATAACCTTAAGGATGTGAGTGTTTCATTGACTGAATGTTACCTCAAAAGAAAGAACTCCAAATAATGAAATGTGGCCGGGTATGATGGCACACACCTGTAATTCCAGTACTCAGAAGGTAGAGGCAGGGAGATCATGAGTTTGAGGTCAGCCTGGGCTACACAGCAAGACCCTGCCTCAAAAAAATATTCTGATGGATAGACAGAGAGATGGATAAATAAATATTAACCAAAACACAGATAGTAAACTATGGTCAGTATATGGGTGTTCATTGAAAAATTTCTGCAACTTTGAAAATTCTGTAATATAAATTGATGGAGAAGTTTTTTTAGGTAAGACAACATGTTAGCCTCAGGTAGGCCAGAGTACTGCTGAAGACACACAAGGACCTGGGTTATAAGAGAAGACCATTTAAGCAAATAGAAGAGAACAACAGCAATATCTGCTATCGTTCATTGGATACTCACTGTGCAGGGCACATCTAAAATTTGAAGTTGTTGAAGCCTCCTAGGACAAATCCATTTCAGAGATAGGATACTAAGGACTAGAGAGTATATGTAAGCCATCCTAAATCCCGCCCCAAATTGGGCAGATAGGTTATCAGAGGCTTATCGGACCCCTGGGGGCTTGTCCACCATACTCTGCCTTCTTTGCTCTTCTCCAAAGGGGAGACCAAAGCCTACAACAGTCAAACTAGCATTCAAGCTTAGAGCAGGGCTCATATGGTGGACCAACCTCAAGACACCAGAGTCTTCAGTTTCCTTCTGATGGGGCAAAGGATGAATTCCAACAATTAGGAGAGGCTCTAAGATCTAAGGTTGGACAGGATGCACTGTATGTTTCTTGTGCTTCTAGTATAACCTTTCAACACAACACTCATAAATCACCGGTACTCCATGAATGTACCCTGAATGAATGAATACAAACAACAGGGACAGGACAGCAGGCCAAACATTATGAATTCAGGAGCAAGGGAGTAGTTATGTGAATGGGAATTCTAGATCAATCTTATTTTCTCAATTGTACTTTGATATTCCTCAAAGGAATGTGACTTCTCGTGACTTATTCCTGCAAAGAATTATTATTGGAAGTATTCTCTGCACCTTCTAATGTATGCCAGGAAATTGCTGACAGTTTCCAAAGAGTTTCAGAATCTTGATTCCTAGAAGATCTCTAGAGATTGTTTAGGCCAGAACTGCTCAAATGTAGAATACCACTTCCCTCCTTCTCTGCAAAGATTTAGCCAGCAGGAATCATATGGACGGGGACCACAAAGGCTGCTTCTTAAATGATTTATGGCCTGTGAAGAGGGAGCTGTTGAAAGGTATGAGACACTGGGCAAGGCTGGAGTGGGTCCAGGTGTAGGCCATCTAGTGAAGACAGATCTGCCTGAACCAAGTTAAGACTGACCTTTTTTTATGCTTTGAAGATAGTGCTGTTTGGTGGGCAGATCATGACAAGGGATGCTTTAAAGATACACTTCGGATAAATTGTCCATTTCTGTTTTATTCATTCACTGCTTCTGATGAGCTTGGAGCCTCTTTGCCTCTTGGTACAAGAGGAATGGGGTTCATTAAATGGCAGTTAATTGAGGGCCTCTTGGGTGACATACGCTGCTTTACAGTAGGGCTTCTTAAACTTTTCCCACTTGCAACCCCTTTTAATCTGAGAAATTTTTATTCGACATTCAGTATGTAGGTATTTAACATACTTATATAAATCAAACATTTACTGATAGTAAATCATAGAGAAATCTATTTAAAAACAGTTTTTCAGCAGACAAGTTTTTTTTTATTTTTAAAAAGTTTTAATAACCACATGATTAGAAGAAGCATTACGTTATAGCTTTAACATATTCAGTAACATATCCAGAGCAAGGATACATCTCTTTCAAAAGTGGCTATAAATTTTTAGGTTCACAGTTGAATTAATACATTATACAATATTGAACTCAGTATAAGCCCTGTAAGACATAAAATTGAATGAGTTTTTAACCTTTAAAAAAGATCTCCATTTCA
>NW_008339923.1:7406883-7408765 GCF_000622305.1 Nannospalax galili
TCTTACAGAAAGACTCATTGTTTTTGCTACTAACACTGAGATGTTGGTGCATGCATCTCTAATCTGTATGTATCTGATTATTACTAGTCATCATCGGTTGCACTTGGATCCTTGGCAGCTGTATATGTCTATAAAGTCATTGGGTAGATTTCAATGGTAATGTTTATCACCTCTACTAATTAACATGACGTAGATTTTTATGCTTCCTCCTCAAACATAATAAAAAGTTTTAAATTTGTTGATTTGTGTGTGTGTGTGTGTGTGTGTGTGTGTGTGTATCACACAGAACATCCCAAACCATCTTTTTCAACTATATACCCACTTCCCAGAAGGCACCCTCCCATAGCCTCCCTTCCCCCCACTAGAGCCCTTATACTCTGTTATCCCTGCTACTGTCTGCTGTATTGTTGGCACCCCCAGCCATTCCCTACTACTTGTCCATCTGGTGAATTTAGTCAGCATATTTAGAGGTCTTTGTTTTAGGAAGGTCAGCTGTTCCTCATCTAGCAGCAATCAGTTGTCAATATTCCTTTAGATAAGATTAGGGTCTGCTGTTCATTTTCCCAGCTCTATGCTGGGTTACTATCTGGGAGTCCCTTGGGCCACCCTGGCCAACAACTCAAAAGAAGGTATCACTTGTCTGGCATTGTTGCTTGTTATGTAGCTTTAGCTCTACATATGGACTATTAAAAAATTATATTGGCCCCATAATCTTTGGTTCTACTTTCCTTTTGGGTGTTTAAGGCCATACAGTTGGCCCAGATGAATCAATTTATTTTTACTCTTAAGGTCGTTTGAGGATCTGTTCCTCAGGGGTCACATGGGCTTGGGAGAAGTCCCTGGCTCCTTTCACAGGTTTTCTATGTGAAGATAAATCAAAGGTCCTACTCGACCAAAGCTGGCTTCGCATGGAAGCATGGAGGAAAGGATTCCTCTGTGTTAGCCCTCCTCTTTGCAGACTGGACACTGGTTGAAGTTCATCTTGTGGGGTCTCCTCGGCCTCCTTGATCAAGAGGACAGGAGACCCACCACAATTACAGGACATTTTGAGAGCTGCTCATAATCCCCTGGAACTAGTCGACCTAGGAGGGCAAGGAGCAAAAACTGTCCTGTATGTCCCTCTGACCCAGTTAGTATAGGCCTCAAAGTATGTCTGTTAAACATCCAAGAAGGTTAGTTCCACCAGTCTGGTACTTTTAATTACTGTGTGTTATGTAGCTAAAGCTTGGGCAAAGACCAAATGTTCTCGGATAAGCCTTGCCTAGACATAGATTTCTTGTTCTGGTATGTGTAATTTGTCATTAGGTTGTTGGATGAATATGGTTCCCTCTGGTTTTTAAAACTAGCTAGGCATTATTTATCTCTCGCATTGTCTCACCCCTCCATCACGATTTCCTCAATTAAGGTGCCCCTATTTTCCCTCTTTCTTCCTTAATGATACCCTTCTCCTATGGTCCTACCTCTCTTGAGCTCCTTCTTTCCCTTTATCCCCTAGGTTCCTTGTATACCCTTCCCTCCCCCCTCCCTTAAACTAACCCAATTTTTATCCATATCTCCCTTATTAAGGCCTGTTTCCTACTGTTCTTCTCTTTCAGGTTCTTTCTTTTCCTTTACCTCCTGGTTCCTTTCCATTATCCTGGTTCCTGTAGTTATGTCTGGATACAAACTCACTTAACATATGTAGATTTTTTTTCTGAGTCTCTGTTACTTCAATTAGAATACCAGTTTCTAGTCCCATCCATTTACATGCAAATTTCATGATTTCATCTTTATTTACTGCTGAGTAAATCTCCATCATATAAATAAACCACATTTTCATTATCCACTCATCAATTGAGGGACACTTAGGTTGCTTCCATCTCTTAGCTATTGTGAAAAGAGC
>NW_008339923.1:7409357-7410408 GCF_000622305.1 Nannospalax galili
CTGTATTTTTTTTGTGCCAGTACCATGTTGTTTTTTTTTGACTCTAGCACTGTATTACAGCTTAAAATCTGGTATAGTAATCCCCCTGGCATTGCTCTTAGTGCTCAGTGTTGCTTTGGCTATCCAAGGTCTTTTGTGCTTCCATATAAATCTTAGGATGGTTTTTTCCAATTCTGTGAAAACTTTCATGAGGATTTTGATTGGCATTGCATTGAATCTATAAATAGCTTTTGGTAGAATGATCATTTTCATAATATTAATTCTTCCAATCCATGAGTATGGGAGGTCCTTCCATCTCCTGATGTCTTACTCAATCTCTTTCTTTCATGATTTAAAATTTTCATTGTAGAGATCTTTGGTATCTTTCATCAGATTTATTCCAAGATATTTTAATTTTTTTGCAGCAATTCTGAATGAAACATTTCTCTGTATTCTTTCTCCAATTGCTTGTTATTGGTATATAGAAAGCCTACTGCTTTTTGTAGATTGATTTTATAACTTGCCACTATACTGAAAGTGTTGATCAGTTCTATGACTTTTCTGGTGGAATTTTTGAGCTCTCTCAGGTATAGTATCATATACCCACAAAAAGGGATAATTTGATCTTTTCCAATTATTACTCCTTTAATTTCCTCATCTTGTCTTACTGCTTTTGCAAGAGTTTCAAGCACTACGTTAAAGAGAAGTGGGGATAGTGGACAGCCTTGTCTGGTTCCTGCTTTCAATGGGAATGCTTCCAGTTTTTCTCTATTTAGAATGACCTTGGCTATGTGTTTGTTGTATATAGCTGTAATTATGTTGCAGTATATTCCCTCTGGTCCATTCCTTCTAGGACTTTTAACATGAATGCATGTTGGATTTTGTCAAAGGCCTTTTCTGCATCTATTGAGATGACCGTGTCATTTTTGTCTTTGAGCCCATTTACATATTTTATTCCATTTATTGACTTATGTATATTGAACCATTCCTGCGTCTCTGGGATAAAGCCTACTTGATCATGGTGAATGATTTTTTTGATGTGTGTCTGTATGCGGTTTGCAAGTATTTTGTT
>NW_008339923.1:7413046-7414651 GCF_000622305.1 Nannospalax galili
GACTTTCTCCTTAGGTCTGGAATCTTCTAAGAATGATTTTGGCCTCAGGAACTTGGGTGTTGGACTGACCTGAGATCCTGGCCGTGGCCATGCCACGCAGGGATGCAAAGGCAGATGGGGTGGGAATAAGCCCCAAGATTTCCCTGGGAGTGGATTGAGTAGCTGGGTTGTACTGGATGCAAAGGATCAGGGAGAGGAAAGGTAAGCCTCGAAGCCCCAGAAAGAGCCTGTCAGCCCCAGAAAGAGGCTGGTGCGTGTTGCAGGACCAGGGAAGTAGAGGGAGGTGAGGGCAGGGCGGGGGTCCAGAGGCAGTGCTCCTGGGGCCCAAGGAAGGCACCAAGCCAGTCGGGTGAAAAGGATCAGGAAGCAGCACTGGCTCCCCAGGTGTCTGGGGCCCCAAGACTAGGAATGGCACAGGGCCCAAGCTAGGTGTAGAGACCAGCAGGGGAGATGGAAGGGTGAACGCGGCTGGGGGAGTCAAGGGCGGAGGGCTGCACACGATAGACTTACCCCAAGAGAGGCCTGAGGGCAGGAGAGGAGCAGGCCAGGAGAGTTAGCCAGTGGTGCAGGTCCAGGGAAGCAGCCTTTCTGATTTTTTGATATAGGCCCTTAGATCTATAAAATTCCCTCTAAGGACAGCTTTCAGCATGTCCCAGAGGATTTGTTTTGTTGTATCGTCCTTTTCATTGAGTTCCAGGAATACTTTTATTTCTTTCTTAATTTCTCTTTTGACTCATTCATCATTCAGGAGTGTGTTGTTTAATCTCTATGTGTTCATGTGATGACCAGTGCTTCTTCTGCTGTCGATTGTAAGCTTTATTGCATCATTGTCTGATAGAGTGCGTGGAATTATTTCAATCTTTTTGTATTTGTTGAGGTTTGTTTGTGCCCCAGTATATGGTCGATTTTGGAGAAGATTCCATGGGGTGTCAAGTAGAAAGTATGTCCTTTGGTGCTTGGGTAGGATACTCGGCAGATGTCTCTTAGGTCCATTTAATATATGGTATTGCTTAATTCAGATGTCTCTCTGTTAACTCTCTGCCCTGTTGACCTATCTAATGAAGACAGTGGGGTATTGAAGTCCCCTACTATTAACAAGTTGGGATTAATCTGGGTCTTAAAGTCCTGTAGTATTGTTTTTATGAAGTTGGGTACACCAGAGTTTGGTGAATATATGTTCATGATTGTAATATCTTCATGGTTTATTGTTCTTTTGATCAGAATGAAGTAGCCCTCTTTATCTCTTCTGATTAGGTTTAGTTTAAAGCCTGTTTTGTCAGATATTAGAATTGCAATACCTGCTTTTTTCTTAGTACCACTCGCTTGATATATTTTTTCCCATCCTTTCACCTTAAGATAGTGCCTGTCCTTGAAAGTGAGCTGTGTTTCTTGCAGATAACAAAAAGATGGGTTTTGTTTCTTAATCCATTCACCTAGTCTGTGTCTTCTGACTGGGGAGTTCAGTCCGTTAATATTTAAAGTTATTAATGAAAGATGTCTATTGAATCCTGTCATTTTGATTTCTGTGTGCATTCTTTGTCTAACTGTGAGTTTCCACAGTTATACCTTCATTTAATTTTTTTCTCTTACCCCTTGGGTATAGTC
>NW_008339923.1:7415558-7461116 GCF_000622305.1 Nannospalax galili
CTATTTTCGTTTTTCATATAATTTTTTCTCTATGATTTTGACATGTGAATTTCTTTTGTAGTTTCTGATTCTTGTGTGAGACTCAAGCCTTCAAGTTTAGGTCTGCTTCTTTTTGTGAACTTTATGTGTCTTTGTGGTTTACTTTTTGGGCATGAAAGGCTGGTTCCTCTAAGCTTTCAGTTCTCTCTTTCTTTTGATTTTATATTGGAGTGGCCAGATTGCTTTTGTCTTCAGGGTTCCCACAGAGGCCCAAGTCAGATGAAGATCAGATGCTCTCAGGCATTCTCCTAAGGTCTGGATCCCTCCAGGAAAGGTTTTAGCCTCAGGAATTTGGGGGTTGGATTGGCCTGGGAGCAAGGCCCAGGAGAGATGTTGGTTTCCAGCAGCTGGTGGCTGTACCACCCAGAGATGCAAAGGGAGATTGGGATGGGAAGAGGCCCCAAGGCTCCTGGGAACTGCAGGGAAGAACTCAGTTGGTCTTGATGCAAAGATTAAAAAGCAGTGGTGGTTCTCCTGGTGTCTGGGGAGGCAAGACAAGGAATGGGACAGCACCCCGGCTAGGAGGAGAGATGGGCAGGGGAGATGGTACATTCAGTGAGGCTGGGGGAGTCAAGGTGCAGAGGGCACAATGGACTTACTCAGGAGAGGCAGGAGGGTCGTGCAGGCCCAGGGAAGCAGAGGGAGGTGAGGGCAGGATCAGGCCCAGAGGGCTCCCAGGGACCTTGAGAAGGAACTGGGTCCATCTGGATGCAAGGGATCAGGAAGCAGTGGTGTCCCCAGGCCAAGAGGTCAGCCTCAGCATCCAGGAAAGAGGCTGGTGGGCCATGCAGCCCAGGGAATCAGAGCCAGACATGTACTTTTATCATTTGTCATTATGAAAGATGTTAAGTCAGCAATTCAAACAGCAGCTTTTAAATTTTTATCTATTCATTTTTATTTTATGTAAATATGTTTTACATGCATGTATGTTAAGTGTACCCATGTCACACAATGCCAAGACACACAAGAAGAGGAAATCAGAGTTCTTTGAACTGGAGTTACAGATGGTTGTTAGCTGCCATTGTAGATGTTGTGAACTGAACCTGGGTCCTCTGTAAGAGCAACCAGTGCTCTTAACTGTGGAACCATCATTTCAGCCCCAGACAGCAATTAAAAGAAAAATAAAACATTCTAACACATTTTAACATCATAAACATTCTAAGGACATAATGATCTGATACATGCCGAAGAATGATGGTATCAAAATACAGTCTTTGTTTATGTGTAATTAAGCCACTGTTTCTATAAGAGCAGAAACATTTGAACAGTAAAATAATAAGATGTAATAGTCTCAGATCTGAGTAGAGGTATTTCAGGCAGCATTGGTTAGTATTGTAGGGTGAGAGGGTACAAAGTAAGAAAGTTGTGTGTTAAGAAACAAGGCTGTAGTGAAGCCACACCATGCAACATGGGTAAATGCTGTCAGCAACAATTTGGACTCATTAAATGTTTGCTTTCAAATTAATTTTTTGTTTGTTCTGTGTTCAGAAACTCTTTATTGTCGCCAAATTTTCCACAACCCCACATTCAATTACATGACTTCAGTTTATGAAGCTGGGCCTTATAGGATGGGACAAAAGACTTTCAGTGCTTGCTGCACAAGGCCTATCATTGCAATGTTTTTTATCCACACCGTACAAATGATCCACTAAGATTTATATTGATTAGATGATTTATCAAAGTCACCCAGATGTTATAAGGAGGCAGGATAGACCCCTGAGCCCAGGTTGCCCAGGTGGCGTGTCCTGAAAGCGACCTAATCTTTTCACATCAGTTCTTGTCCTACCACTTACTG
This sequence comes from Nannospalax galili, assembly GCF_000622305.1. NCBI lineage: Eukaryota > Metazoa > Chordata > Mammalia > Rodentia > Spalacidae > Nannospalax > Nannospalax galili. The sequence goes on from NW_008339923.1 coordinate 7,417,393, forward strand.
GCCATGGAAGTGCACCTCTCAACAGGAGCTTGTTCTCAGCATTTTACGTTGTTCGTGGTCAGGTTCATGACTGACTTGGAATTGTGACACATTCTCTGAGCTCTGATGTGAGTTTCATGGTTGGGGCTAACTGTGGCCTATCTGCTGAATGTTCCTTGTGAGTCCAGGTGGTATAGAAGTTTCAGGTCCCTCACTGAGTTCTCAGCATATTCAGACTGACCCTGTATCACCCCTGTCAGCCAATTCTAATCTCCATCACTCTTTTTTGTTGTTGTTTTGGTTTGGTTTTGTTGTTGTTCTGAGTCAGGATCTCATGTTGCCCAAGCAGGCCTGGAATTCACTATCCTCCTGCCTCAACCTCCCAGTGCTGGGATTACACGTGTGTCTACCACACCTGGCTTCTCCATTACTCTTTGAGAAGGTGATGAAAGACTCCCAATGAAGCTGACCCAGGAGAGAGCAGATGTGTCAGCTTTATGAGACAGGCCCCATGTTTCCCTTGGTCTTTGCCTTTTTTGTCATTGACAAGGCTACCCACGTGGAAACCAGAGCAGAAGAATTCATAGCGAGTTCATTTTTTTTTTTTTTAAAAAAAACTGGAATTATCTTGTCAAAGCTTGGTAAAACATATGGAGAGCTAGCCTAAAATGGGAGCCAGGAAAGGACAGAAAAGGACTATAACCTTTTAAAGAATTCAATAGTAGCTGGCAAGTCTTCAAGTTCTAATGCTATGGGATGATAAATTATTCAGATGAAATAATCTTGGCTTCGACTCACTATAACACAAGAGTATTGATTCTACCATTACTTACCCACAGAGGCCTTCTGTCTCAGATGCTAATGTGAGGTAGAGGCATAGTGCTTCTGGTTTGAGGGTTTCTTTTCTTCTTTTTTTTCTACCACTTCATTATTGGATGGACTGCTTTTCCAGGCAGGTCAAACCATGAAGACCCGTCATCCATACATGTCTCTGAGATGCTCAGAGTTTTACTACACAGGGCTGATTCAGAACCCTTGCCATACACAAGACCATTATCTAACTTTAGGCCAGCGCTTTGTAAAACTTTGCTGTGCACAGGAATTGCCCTGGGATCTTGTTAAATGTGGATTCTGACTCCACTCAATCAGATGCATTGGATAGTCAGCCTTTCTAACAAACTCCCAGATGACCTTCTATGGATTACTTTCTGGGTGGCCAGGAGATAGCTACAAAAAAACACCCCACTGGAAAATAAAAATAAAAATAAAAATAAAAACAAAAGACTAGCTTGGCTTGATGATGCACACCTGCAATCCCAACTCTCAGGAGGCAGAAGTAGGATTGTGAGTTTGAGGTCAGTCAGGGATACATAACAAGACTCTGTTTGAAACAAACAAGTACTGCCCCGCAAAGGTCTCTGCCTTTCAGACTTCCCTACCCAAGTCTAACCTATTCAAAATCCCTCTATTACTTACTAGTAAAATCCAGATGATTTAGCACAAACGAGATCTTCTGCTTCCTCATTTTTTCCGTTGTGCTCTTGTCATTATCTACATCTCAAACAACTGAACCATCTGCTGCTCCCCAGCCACAGCATCACTCTGCCTTCTATTCTGTTGCTTCTTCTACCTGGAATTTGGCTCAAGTCTTCCAAAGTCCAGCTCAACTGCTACCTCCCCTAGAAGCTAACTAGTTTTTCCAGAAGTCTTAGTCCTTCCTCCGGCTTTTGTTTTAGTTGTTTTGTTTTGAGAAAGAGGCCTGTATAGGGTCTGGAGAGATGGTTCAGCAGTTAAGAGCACTGGCTGCTCTTCCAGAGGACCCAGGTTTGATTCTTAGCACCCACATGGCGGCTCATAATCATCAGGAACTCCAGTTCCAGGGGAATCCAACACCCTCTTCTGACTCCACAGGTATTACATAACACAGATGTGCACACATACAGGCAATACATTCATACACATTAGAAAAGAGAGATCTGTATAGATCAGGCTCACCTCAAATTCACAATCCTTCCAAGAGCTAGGATCACAGGCGTGTGTCACCACACCCAGCTTTCTCCTTGAAGTTTTAAATATCATCCTACCTGCCTCTCTTAAGGACATGCTCAGGCTCTGTCTTAGGCTATGGCTTAGGGACAATGTTTTTTGCCTATACTATTATTCTGTCCTAGTTTGCTTTCTATTGATGTGATAAAACATTCTGACCAAAAAGAACTCCGGAAAGGAAGAGTTTATTGCATCTTACACTTCCAAGTGGCAGTCTATCTTTGAGGGAAGTCAGGCAAGAATTCAAGGCTGGAGCCTAAAGGCAGGAACTGAAGCATGGAGCATGGAGGAATGCTGTTTACTAGCTTGCTCTTCTGGCCTGTGCTCATTCTGCTTTCCTATAAGAACCAGGACCACCTGCTCAGGCATGACACCACTCACAGTGGCTGAGCCTTCTCATATCACTCAACAAGCAAGAAACAGTCCCCGAGACATGCCCACAAACTGATAGAGGAAATTCCTCAACTGTGGTTCCCCCTTCTCAGGTGTGTCAAGTTAACAATGGAAGCCAACCATGACATATTCTTTCTCTAGTTCCTTGGGGGCAGGCTCTGGTTTGGCTCATGACATATAGGTACCTAGAGACACCTATCACAATAGTTTGTACTGTTGCCTCTCAGAATCTGTGGGGAATTCACTCCAGGACCCTTCTGCAGACTAAAGTCCATGATCAAGTCCTTTCTATAAAACAGCATTGTATTTACACATAGCTTATGTATATCTTGCATACTTAAAACCATTTATGAATTATTTTTGACACCTATGACAATGTAAATGCTATGTGAATGGTTGTAGAAAAATTGACAAGGAGAAGAGTCTGCACAATTTAGTATAGATGAATTTTTTTCCTAAATTCTTTTGATCTGTAGTTGGCTGAATGCACAAATCCACACAGAACCCATGGATATAGAGAGCCAGATACCCACAACAGAAACACGAAAGTGTGTGTGTGTGTACTAGTTAATTTTATGTGTCTATAATTAAAATCAGTAAAGTTCAGAGTTTCTGGGTTTTTTGTTTTTATACTAGGTATTAAACTCAGTGCCTTCATGCATGTTAGGCAAACATTCAACCGTTGAACTATATCAGCAACCTTCTTTTTACTTTTCATTTTGAGACAGGGTCTCACTAAGCTGTCCAGACTGTCTTAGCACTCACTCTGTAGCTCAGCCTAGCATCTATCTTGTGATTCTCCTTCCTCAATCTCCCAGATTGCTGAGATTGCAGGCCTGAGCCAACAGGCTCAGCTAAAATCGATTTTAAGTGAACTGTTAGTTTTGTGCCAAGGCAACCACCAATCAAAATAGAAATCATTTCCATCTTCCCAGCACACTCTACTGTCCTTTCCTGCCCAATCCCCCATATCAATTCCTCTACCTAGCCAGAAAATAACTGTTCTTGTTTCTACCACTAGACAGGTTTTATCTTTTCTGGAACTTTATATAAGTAGAGTCACACAGAATGCACTCCTTTGTTGAGCTGCTGCCAGTCAACATGATATCTATCGATGTCAGGTGCTGGAGACAGCTTCTTCTTATGTTTTTGATGGCTGAGATTACTATTATTATTATTATTAATTATTGTAGGTTTACCATATTATTCTTTTTTTAACTTTGAGACTCAGCTTACATTACAACTGCATGAGTAACACAGGTTGTAAAACACGTCCGTTTCTTTCATTTTTTTCATGTGATGGTTTGTATCAGTCATTACACGTAGATTGAGCAAATGTTGTTTCTGTGTTTGTTTTTATAAGCAGGCATTCAACTAAATATGATTTAGAATAGATTAATATTCCCGTTTATCATTACAGTCAGCTAAAAAAAATTGCCAGTCCACAAACCAGGATTTGCTTTGGGACCAACCCACAGAGTTAGTTGGAGACTAGTTTGCACTGGGATCTGCTGGACTGAGACATGGGGTTGTGTTTAGCTAAGGGTCCAGAGCATTAAGAAGAAAGTCCTGGTTGGAGGCAGCACCAGCTCTGGAACTCAGTGATGTGACCACACAGTTCCATGCTCAAATATTAATTTTCAGGGTGATCACCGCTGAGGGAGCACATAGCTGTAGGTGAGTGTTCCTGGGGCCCGTATGTGGGCACAGTGACCAGGCAAGGAGCAACAGGAGTTGGAAAATGATCAGTCAACAGCATACCTGTTTGGAAGGTAGAAGTTTCTATATACCCTACAGGGATGCCAGCTGGATAATCAGTTCCTTTGGCATTTGCATAGAGAACCCCAGAAGACCCAGAGCTATAAACAGGATTCACATTTCAAGAACACAGCCTGAACCTTAGGGACGGGGCACTCAGCTTGGTGTGTGGCTTGGGCAAAGGCAGCACCCAGACACCTCTGTCCCCAGCTTCCTCCCACAGGCCCTGTGCTGCATCATAGGCTGCAGAGACATTGGAGCCCACAACCTCCTACCATATTATTCTTATTTTTCATATTTGAAATTTTTCTGGCCAGGCATGCTGGCAAACTCCTCTTTATCCGTGCTCTCAGGAGCCAGAGACAGGGGGATCAGGAGTTCAAGGCCAGCCTGAGTGATTGAGATCCTGACTTTTTTTTAAAAGTGGGGTTTCTTTTTCATAATAAATCTTTTTGGAGACAGCTTCTTAGAGAATTCCTTCATGGTCAGGTGGAAGCTTGGATTGCTGCAGTCAGCAGGCTGGGAACTTCCCTGAGTCCAACAGCAGCTTAGGCTGTCTGTGCTTGCTTCCTGCCTGCTATCAGGTGTTCACACATCCAAGACGTCCCTGGAAGCACTGATGCTTTCTCCATAGTGCCACCAATGTGGTTTCCTGCATCTGTGGATGCAGCTGCCTCCTGGTTGTTTTCCTGCCATCTTCTGAGATCTTGCTGCTGGCTCCAAGGCTCTGTGGCCCCAGGGACAGGTTCCGTCCATCAAAGCATGTGATCTTCACTCTCTCTTTGCAAATCACTTTTTTCCCCTCTGAGGATGAGGTTGTATCATCCATTGAGGCATCAACCAGAGGTCCTGGCCCAGTGGCCTCTGTGATCCTGCTGTGGTTCATGTCCATTCCCTGCCAGGGGGTAAGTGTGTTGGAGCCACCAGAGTGGAAAGACTGCTGGCCCTGGAGTGTTCTTAAGCTCACTACAAGCTGAGATTCTTCCTGCTCCCCTGCCAGACTGTATGGTTCAGTGATTGCCAGGGGTTTTGCTGGTAACCTGTTCTGACTAACAGATGTGTGCTCTTCTATGCCACCAGCACGTTTGTACTGACAAGGCGAACCCCACTTCCTCCTCATCACCCCACAAAGGTCTTATTCTCATCCCTTTTGTTTCTGCCACTATCCAGGTCAGAGTCATCTCTCTGGCCCTGGGTATGATGGGGACTGAAAAAGGCCCAGACAGGTAAGTGCAGGTAAATTACTGTTTCAGAAAAGAAAGATTTAGATCTGAGCCTCTCAGTATCAGGTATATGGCTGAGGTGGGAGGTAAGGTGCCAGGTGCTATCTGTAGTGAATTCTTAAGTTCATCTGAATAGAAAAAGGAAAGGTAGTCAGCAGCAAGAGGGTCAGTGCCACATCATTTGGGGTGTGTGTGTGTGTGTGTGTGTGTGTGTGTGTGTGTGTGTGGTTTTGGGGATGGACCCCAGTGTCTCACACATGATAGGCAAGTATTCTACCACTGAACTACATTCTCAACTCTTTTTACCTTTTGAAACAGACTGGCCTCACACTTGTGATCCCACCCCCCACCTTGACCTCCTGAGTAGCTGGAATGATAGACCTGTACCACCATGCCCAGCTCACATTGCACTTTGTGAAATGTCATTTTCCAACTGCTCCTCAAGGGCATGCCACTGATAGCATAAAGCAGCCCTGGGAAATAGCCTTATTATTCCTGCTTCACCAAACCACAGCCCAGAGAGGGTGATCACTTGTCGGTGGTTGAATCCTGTAGAAGGCAGATCTTGGGTTTATATATACTAGGCTCCAGGCTGTTTTTAGCTTTGCTTTTCAGTCTGGCTCTTTGAAGGTAACCACATATATCTCATCATAGTGCTTAGAGTGCTGACCACAAAGCTTTTGCTGGCCTTCCCAGTACTTAAGAGAGGAACTAGGAAGGAGGTGATGTGCACCCTTCCCTGCCAAGGAGTCCATCAGCCCTGGCTGTACTGGCCTCAGGGTGGGATTGTGATTTGCAATGTTGAGAAAACCTGTGGCACTGGTTTGCTAGGCTCGTCACAACCAAGTAGCATAGATTGGGGGGTTAAAAAAAAGAAATTTATTTTCTTACATTTTTTTCAAGCTAAAAGTCCAAGATCATGGTTCCCTCTGAAGCCCCTATGTCCTCACGTCCTCGTCCCTCTATGCCAGTTATACTGAATTTATCTTATACCAAAAACTCAATTTAATTATCTCTTTAATATACATATAGTCACATTCTGAGATAGAAGAGATTAAGATCTCGATATATGAATTGGGAGAGCTCAGTTCATCCCATAACACCTATCTAAAAATGTTTTCATGCTAGCGTGCTTACATGCTTCAAATTCCTACCACTGATCTTCTGAGTTTTGTTAAAGAACAAATATTTAATAAAAGGGAAGACATATGGTGTCATTATCTTGTATTAACACTGCAGCCATCTTGTTTAATGAATTATCCAGAGCACCACCAAGCCTACTGGGACGGCTCCAGGGCAAATTAAGTAATAAATTATAGTTTAGGATTCTACCCAGCAGCCTTGGGATAAATCTATGATAGTGGAAGGACTTGAGGCTTGATGGGTAGAGTGTAGGAGATGAACAGTGTGGAAAGCACAGAGACCAGAGTTATCCACTTGAGAACCTTGCTGGGCCACTTGTGTGGAAGATTGTTAAAAATATGAGTCTCAGAGCTAGGCAGAATGGGGCTTGCTATGCTATAGGTATGTCTGATTGTGTCCTTCAAAGTTTGCATGCTGGGGCGCTTGGTGCCCACTGTATGAATGTTGACTTGATGGAAACTTTAGGAGCTGAGGCCCAGTGAGAGGTGGTTAGGTGACCAGGGGCACTGTCGTTGGAAGGGATTAGTGTAGTGCATAAGGAACCCTACTAGTTACTTGAAAGCAAGTTGTTATAAGCAAACCTGGTACCTCCCTCAAATCTCTCATTTCCCCTTTCTTTCTCTTTCATGTGATCCTGCCATAATGCCATGATATACCCAGAAAACTCAAACCAGAAATGAGCAGATTTCAGTGCTATGCTCTTGGTTTTCCAAAACAGGGATCTAAATAAGGCTCTTTTATATGTAAATTTCTCAGCTGCAGGTAATTTGTTATAGTAACACAAAACAAACTAATACAATAGTCACTGGCTTTGTGTCCCATGCCATCTGCTTAAGCTATCTAGATCTCTGTTTCTACTGGCCACATATGGAATGTTCTAATGCCTACCCTCCAGGGATAGAACAGAGAAGCCATACTCCAATTTGTAGGTAAAATATTTAGCACAACAATGATGACCAATGTTCAAGAAATGATAACTCAAAAGCTGTTCAAATGTTCCATCAGGTTTATAGATGCTGGAGATGGGGAAAGTGGTAGATGTTCTGACTCTCTGAACCCCTCAATGAATGAGTCTATAATATAGTCTTTGGCTTTTCTACTAGCTCCATAAGTGAATAGTATACATTGTGATGGAAACGCTGGAAGAAAAAATTAAGACCTCCCAATGAGGAAAATGTTATGGTTCATTTTTGTTTGATTTGGTTAACTTCTTTAAATTGGTAGTGTCAGGACTACGGAAAGTCTCTCCTAAGTTACCTGCACAATGTGTCAATTAACCTAGAGAAACTTAAGAAAATGGCAGAGTTGGGGCTGGAGAGATGGCTGAGTGGTTAAGAGCGCTGGTTGCTCTTCCAGAGGACCTAGGTTTGATTCCCAGCACCCACACAGTAGCTTACAACCATACGTATCTCTTGTATCAGGAGATTTGACACCCTCCTTTGGCCTCCATGGGCTTTACAGAACACAGATGATTTACATGCAGGCAAAAATTCATACACATAAAATAAAAATAAAGAAATTTTAAAAAGAAAGTGGCAGAGAAGGTTAATCATTCATTAGGTGCAAGATTACGGTGATTTGAATAAAAAAATGTCCCCCACAGGCTCCAAGTATTTGAGTAATTGGTCCCATTTGGTGACACTGTTTAGGGAGGGTTATGGAACCTTTAGGTGTGGACATGCTGGAGGAAACGTATCACTGAAGACAGGCTTTGAGAGTTCATGGCCTTGGCCCATTTCCAGTTTGTCTCTCTGCTTTTTATGCCCGCTTGAAGATGTGAGTGCTCAACTTTCTGACCTGGCCATGTCTGCCATGTCTCCCTGCCATAAGGACTCTTGTACCCCTGGAACTGTAGCCCAATAAACTCTTCCTTCTGTAAGTGGCCATGGGTCATGGCCTTGGGTCCTATCACAACAACAGAAAAGCAACAAATTCAAAGACTGAAGAGTTCCCTGGAGAGCCAAGAATAGCACTTAGCTAGTATCCAACTTGAGGTAAATCAATAACAAGGGGCAATTTAAATTGATAATACATTTTTCAGAGACTCAGGATGAAAGAACACCCAGAGAGAAGGAGCTGGACTCAGGGTTCATCCATGTAAACCTAGATCTCAGAAAATGTTTCAGAAATGGCATTTAAAAATTATTTTTCTTACTCAGGAGGGACCAGAACATCCCAGACAAAGAGAAGCTTCAAAATTCCAAGACAAATTCGAAGTCAAACTATGAAGCAGGTTCCAGAGGAACAAGAGCCCTGCAGGGTCTAATCTCACTCTCCAACACAGAAGCTGGAAGTGGATAATAAGAAGCCCTTCTGAGTTGGTCTGGGAGATATTTTGATTTAGAGCCTGAGCCGGAGTCTACCGCTCCAAGCTGAAAAGCTCTCCTGAAAGCAAACCAAGCCCCAAAAGAAAACAAAGCAAGGGCTACAGAGTTCAGGGAGTCCAAAAGCCAAATCACTAGGAAGAGGTAGCCAAGAATGGTCTGAACCAGAGTGGAAGCCGGCTGCCTTGCTGCCTGAGGGTCCAAGTAGGTTCACACTGCATGCCCTCAGATTAAACCCTTTCTATCTTCAGAGTGATAAAATATAAGGTCATGGTGCCTATCTCTCACCTTGCATGAGCAGGGAGCAGAGCTGGGGCCCTGATGTTCCCCAGGACAATCTCAGCACTGGCAGCATCACACCTTGCAAGCACCTTGCTTTCTAAACAGGATTATGTTGGAAAAAATTCATATTTTGCATGTAAAGTGTCCCCTAAATGCAGGCCCATATTGCTTCTGATGCTCAACTCAGGAAAAGAAAACCAGTCCACTCTAACACCAGTGCTAATTGACTTGGCCTGGTAAGATGGCTAAGTGGTTAGGACTGGCTGCTTTTGCAGAGGACCCAGGTTCAGTTCCCAGCACCCACATGGCAGCTTACAACCCACTGTAACTCCAGTTCCAGGGGATCCAACAACCTCTTCTGGCCTCCATGGGCTTTGCACGGGTGTACTTACATATATGCAGGCAAAACACTGAAACACATAGCAAAATAAAGATAAATAAAAAAAAAGAGCCACTCAATGTAATTTTGGGATGATTTAAGGAATTTAGAGGGCAATTTTGACTATTCAGGGTTTTTTTTGCTACATGTAGTTAGCAGACAACTTAAATCCCATATGGATCTACTGTACATTTGACTCCTGAACATTCAGGGTAGAAGTCAGATCCTAAAGGATAAAAGCAGATTAAGACCCGAGGCAGATCACAGTTAAATCTATCCACATGGGCTCCAAAAGGTTTGAGGAAGCAAAATCTGCCAAAGTCAAAAAAGAATAGGCTCTATCCCAGTACATGCTGCCTGGGCTGGACTCTGCCCAGTGCTGGGCCAAGAGCTTGGAACTATGTTTCTACTCACTACTACAAAATATCTGAAATGATGAATTTATGAAGAGAAAAGGTTTATTTCAGCCCACACTTTTGAAGGCTCCAGTCTGTGAGTGGTTGCCTCCATTGCTTTTGGGCCTGTGGTAAGCGTGAAATAGAGCAAAACCACTCACTTCATAGCCAGGAAGCACAAGAGTAAAAGGAAGAACCAAATCCCCTTCAAGGGCTTATCCCCCAATAACCCAAGGATTTCCGACAAGGCCCCATCTCCCCAAGTCCTATAATCCTTTCCGATAGTGCTGAGGACCAAACTTGCACAGAAGGACCTCTGAGAATCATTTACCATCCAAGTCATAGCAGAAAGACCCTGTTCCTGACCTAGCCTTCACCCTGCAGCATTGTCCTCTTTAGTAAGAAGGAGATAACCTGATCTCTATCTTTCAGCTCCTTGCCTTTTCTTTATTGGTTTGGGACTTGGGTGGCCGGAGGGAACAGAACTTGAGGGAAGCTCAGAAACTTAAGCACCATCCAGCAAACTTAGAACATTCTTTAAGCCAGTGGAGCATGAGTGTATCGTCCTCTGGGGAAACTGTCATGCCCTGGTACACACCTTTACAGCAAACTCCTCAGTATGAAACTGGACTCACCCACTAGGGTGCAAAAGACCTACAGGAGGACAAAGCCACAATGAAACAGGGCAGCCTGGCCAGAAGGAGGTGGCAGGAAGCTCAAACAAGTGATTGGTTTTCTATTGCTGAGGAAAGAAATTAGCACAAAATTACTATCTTGAAACAAACCCCTGTTACTATTTCAGACCTTCCATGGGTTAGAATCTGAAGGCACAGTTTGCTGGGTTTGGGAAATAGGGTCTTTCACAAACTGCAGTCCAACTGCCAGTCAGGCTGTGGGATCCTCATCTAGACTCTGGGTCCTCTGCCAGATTACCGGTTGTTGGTGGACATTATCTCCCTGTGGTTGTAAAGCAGAAGCCCTCAGCTCTCTGAGGCTGCTTGCTGTTCCCCATCATGGGCCTTTCCCACAGCATGGCAGCTACTTTTTTAAGACCTACACATGAATGTTTGCTGTTACTCCTTTGAATCTCTCTGATCACCTCTGTCCTCTGCAATTTCTTCCCACAGGCTCCCTTCAGGCCTACCTGAGCTAATCTCCAGTTTTACTACACTGACAATGAATTGATTGGGTACTCCTATGGTTTGGATCTGAAAGTCCTCCAAAGGTTCCTGTGTTAAGACTAATAGGCCACCATGCTATTGGGAAGTAGTGCAACCTCTAAATGTTTGGGTCTATTAGGAGGAGGTTAGGTCACTGGGGCATGTCCTTGAAGGGGTTATTAGGAGCCTAGCCCCCTCTCTCTTTGTATATGCCTCCTTGCTGCCCTGAAGTAAGGTGGCTCCCTCCACCTTGCATTGCCACTATGACATACCATTCTGTCACGGGCCAAAAGCAGTGGGGCCAAGCAAGCATTGACTTAACCCTCTGAAACCATGAGCTAAAATAAACTTCTCCACCTTTAAAGGTGACTTGGGTACTATGCCACAAGGTTGGAAGCATACTAACACAAGTGGCTTGATTACCTTTCTAAATTCTTCACCTTGGCCATGTCATGTAAGATAATCATGGACGTGACACTCACCATATTCATGGGCTCCACAACCTCCATGGGATAGGTTGATATAGGACATGTACACTAGGGGGTAGGAATTTGGGGGCCCCAAATATAACTCTGCCTGTCACAGTGGGTAACTGGGAGATGGGAACCCTATGGGCAGGTGCTCATCAGAGGCAGGCACATGGGTAGCACCTGGTGACATTTGTCACCAGGTAGGCCCCCCAGCCTGGAATCTGGGTAGTGGTTCAGCCAGAACAGTAGTCAGGCCATACTCTGGGCACAGTGAGCCATCCAGTAGCCTTGAACTACTGGGGTGGAAGAAAGGTGTAGCCAGGATGCTTGAATTGTACAAGGCAGGGCCATCACTACAAAAATCAACATGGCTGAGATTGGTTTGTTGCTCAGATCAGAGGCAAAGTTTATGACACAGATGACCTCACTGTGCTGAGACAGATATCCAGGCTGGGAGCCAGCTGGCCTCTGACAGAGCCTTCTGAACAGCAGTTTGACTCCTCTGTATTAGCTACTTTTGCATTGCTCTGACAAAATAGCTAGTAGAAACAGTTTATGGAAAGAAAGACATTTTGGTTCATGGTTTCAGAGGATTTTAGTCCCTCATGGAGGGGAAAGCATTGTGATGTGGCACAGACTGTTTACATCATGGCAGATCAGGAAGTACAAAAGATGTCTGAACCAAGGGCTAGGCTATAAGCTTCAAAGACCCACCCTAAGGACCTTCTTCTTCCAGTCAAGTTGCCCCTCCTGAAGGGTCTACAGCCTCACCAAATAGTGTGAGCAACTGGAGAGCAGCATTCAAAGCATGAGTGTAGGCAGGACATTTCAGATTCAAGCCATAACATCTTCCTCTAGCCTAATAAAGTCATCTACAACTGCACTGTCAAGGAATCAGATTGTCTTTCTTCAAAGGATGATTCTGACTGAATTCTGCTGAGCCTGGGGAAGCCTTGGATTTGGAACACATTGGGACCTTAGTAATCCAGGGCCACGGGTGAGGCAGACTGGAGAAAACAGCTTGTGGTAAAAACCAGACCTCAGAAAGGGCCGCAGAGCAGTCAGAGGCAGACGTGCTTCAAGGCACTGAAAGAACAGAGCTTCCAGCATTGTGTGTGATCATCCCAAAGTCTAATTTTCCTGAAAGCTAAAAATTCTACATGATGATTAAATCCAGAAACCAAGAGGGACAACACTCAGCCTTATCCATTGCAACCTCTGTATCTAGTCACTCAGAGATCTACAGGGGAGGGCTTATACCTGGAGGACGGGTGGCAGAGGGCAGGTTATAAGCTCCCAGCAGGCTAGCATTCAGGGGCCTTGAGTAGGGCTGTGATATGTCCCCTGGAGTTCATGTGCTAGAAACTTAATCCCCAAAGTTATACATCTACAGAGGTAGAAGAGTCTCTGGGAAGCATTAGGATTTGATTAGGTTATGGGGGATGAGGCTCCATGATGGTGGTTAATAACTTTATAAGCAAATCAAGCTGGGTTTATTCTTCTGCCTCTCCTTGTGATACCCTTCACCTCATTATAATGCTGCAAGAAGGACCTCACCAGATGTTGATACCATTCTATTTTCCCAAACCATGAGCTAAGTACACCTTTATTATAAATATATTCTTACCTATTTTGTTATAGCAACAGAAAGCATGCTAAGACAAGTAGCATAACAAGGCAGAGGATTAAAGGATGGCACAAAGTTACAGATAAAACCAATACAACAGCACAGAGCATCTTCTGCTGGGGCTCAGGATTATACTGAGCACCTAGGACTACAGCAACTGAAAATCACAGCCAGAAGAGGAAGACTCAGGTCAGGACTATAGGGGCTCAGGTCAGGGCTGTAGGGGCTCAGGTCAAGGCTGTAGGAGCTCAGGTTAGGACTATAGGGGCTCAGGTCAGGACTGTAGGGGCTCAGGTCAGGGCTGTAGGGGCTCAGGTCAGGGCTGTAGGAGCTCATGTCAGGGCTGTTGGGGCTCAGGTCAGGGCTGTAGGGGCTCAGGTCAGGGCTGTAGGGGCTCAGGTCAGGACTGTAGGGGCTCAGGTCAGGACTGTAGGGGCTCAGGTCAGGGCTGTAGGGGCTCAGGTCAGGGCTGTAGGAGCTCATGTCAGGGCTGTTGGGGTTCAGGCATTGTGCCAAGGCCTTTGCACCCCAGGTCTGTGACTTAATTCCTAATTCCTAATTTGATTAGGGGTCAAGACTGCTACAGAAGTGCTGTCTGATCAGTCAGGATGACAAAGTAAGCCCTCTGGGGCTGAAGGGGGCAGGAAAATCCTGATCTAGAGGCAGGAGGGAAAGCAGAGCCCACAGAGAGCCTCAGAGGTTGACATCACCAGAGAGGAGTGGTTGAACTGATACTTCCTTTTTTGAGACAAGGTCTTGCTATGGAGCCCTGGCTAGTCTGGAATTCACTGTGTAGATGAGACTGGCCTCAGACTTGTAGTGGTTCTCCTACCTCTGCTTCTAGAGTGCTGGAACTGCAGATGTGTGTCAACATATCTGACCGAATAGTTGCTCTTCTGTCGGCTCTGATCCCACCAGCCTTACCCCTAAACCTCTAAGCTGTGTTCCCATGGAGACTGCCTCAGAACATTTTCTGGTACCAAATTATCAGCTTCAACATCTTTCCTGCTCTTGTTTCTTCTTCATCTTTTGAGTCTCTGCCCCAGTGAAGGGCTGGTATTGAAAGGCTCCCAGCCCCAACCTGACTGTGCCCTGGGAGTCAGTCTGTCTATACTCTTGTCTCGGTACCCTTTTCATACGTCATCTTGGAAGGGGCTCAGTCTACATCCTATCTAGAGATCGATGGTGCTAATGGCTTCTGGTCCATTAGCGGCGGAAGGATTCCAGCCTGGGCAAGTCAGCAGTAAATTGCTCATCAGCCTTGTCGGGCTGGGTGCAGTAAAGGAAAAACCTTGTCTCAGGTTTTTGGACAGACAACGCTATCCCTTGCCAGATTCCTTGACCTTCTTCCTAAGGACATAATCCTTGCAATCAGTGCTTGAAGCTATAGTAAAACTTACAGATAGTTTTCTTTTTCCCAAAGACTGCAGGTTAGTCAGATTTATTTTCACAGAGCACCTTGTGCCAGACCACTCTGAGGATGAGGCCCTGAAGGAAGCTCATGGGTAGAGACATTTTCTGCTGTGCTACCTGCAACAGTCTTCTCAGTGTGGTTCAGAGGTTATGGCTCTTGGGAATCTCAGGAAGGAGGTTTTATTTGGAAAACAGCTCTGGAGCAAGGATAGCTTTTGTCTTTGTTAATGGATGCCAATGGAAGATTACATGTCCCAGCACCTACTCACTGGTCATTTCCACAGTGAGACTCTGGTTCCTAAGCACAGTTTCATCCAGGGGCCTATCATAGTTCCAGGCAGCAAGATCCTATTTATTATGTCATGTTTGGGGATGTAGGTTAGTGGTAGGGCACTTGTCTAGCTTGTGTAAGGACCTGGACCTGATTCCTAGCACTGGAAAGATAAATAAGCAAAAACACATTACTAGTGTCCACATTTTAGCAGCAGTGATTTATGCAACTTTTCCTCTTTAATACTATCAGAATCCAGAATCCCAGCTGTGGATAATGACTGGGATTGCCCCATCCCAAGGGTAGCACCTTTTGGGAATGATTGTCAGAGTAAAAGACAGAGAGGCAGGACTCCAGTTGCATCTTAAAATTACAGATGAATAAAGCCTTAGATTCCTGTTTTGATGTGCTACCAGGTTTGAATCATGCTGACACATGTAATCAGGTGTAATCATGGGGCTTTGATGGTTTGATTGCAGCTCCAGGATTAAAACCCAGCGGAGTGACTGGTGCTGAATTAAGCCATTCCCCCTACAAAGACATCTCTCTTCTGCTGCTAAACAGAAGCTGAAATGAAGGTCTTTATGCCTAAAGTGACCCCTATTCACAGATTAGTTGCTAAAAGAGAAATAAAGCCCTTTTCCTACTTGCTCTTTAGCCATATCTCTAATATTATGGCCCTCCAGAAACTCGTCAGCGTTAATGTGCTGTTATTGAAATTTGTTGCTAATAATGCAAATAAAAAATTATCTGGGGGGGCTAGAGAGATGACTCAGTGGTTAAGAGCACTGACTGTTCTTGCAAAGGACTCAGGTTCGATTCTCAGCACCCACATGGTAGCTAACAACCATCTGTAACTCCAGTTCAAGGGGAATCCGACGCTGCCTTCTGACCTCCACGGGCATGGCATGACACAGGTGCACTCACACACATGCAAGTAATACACTCATACACATAAAACAAAAAATCTGGATTTTGAGCTTGAAAACACAGCAACAACAGCCCTCCTGCACGTCCATTACCAATTAAATTGAACACACACACACACCATTTTGTGTGTGTGTGTGTGTGTGTGTGTGTGCATGTGTGTGTGTATATGTGTGTGTGTGTGTGGTTTTGGGATGGAACCCAGAGCCTTGCATGTGGTATGAAATGTTCTACCGCTGATATACAACCCCCAGCCCTGCCCCCTAACTATATTTGGAATAACTTTCCCATCATTCAATTTCAGGGTCACTTGTTCTGACTGCTACATAGTCAACATGGATTTCTTTAGGCTTTGAACTCTAGAGTCTGACATACCTGAACTCAATCCCAGCTCTAAAATTGCTATGGTTTGTGACAAACATATAACAAACATATCATCAAAATTTAAACACTAATCCCATCAAGATGCTCCGCACCCTTGAATATAGATAGGCTATGTGAGCACCCGACAGCAGAATGCTGCAGAAGTAACACCACCTGTATTTAGACCTAGACCTTGAATATGGATGGGTTATGTGGACACTTGACCAATAGAATGCAGAAGTAATGGTACCTGTGTTTAAGGCTAGACTCTAAGAAACTAGTACTTCTACTTCCTGTCTCTTGGGACAATCCTCAGAGCCCAGCCACTATGCCGTGAGGAAGCTCAATAGCTCATGAAGGGACCCAGGGAGAATAAACCCTAGTTCTTGGGTGAACAGACCCAGCTGAGTTTCCAGCCAACAGCCATCATTCATGTGCCAGTCCTATGAGTGGTCACCTAGCCCTGTTATGACTTGAACCTGAAGTGTCTGTCATAGGCTTGTATTTTGAATAATTGTTCCCTAGATGTAAGGATCTGGAAACTTTGGAATGTGGGGCCTATCTGGAGGAAGTAAGTTACTGAGGATGAGTCCTTAGGGGCACCCTATCCATGGTCACTTCAGGTCTCTGTCTCTGTTTCCTGACACCATGGTGTGAACCACTTTGCTCTGTCATATCTACCATGCCACGATGAACTGAACCATCTGAAACAATGTGCCAGAAAAAATTCTTCCTCCTTACATTTTTCTGTCAGTTATTTTGTCACAGTGATTCAAAAGTAACTAATACAACCCAAGGCTACTAGAAATAATGCAGCTATGAACATTTAGGATTTTGTACAGGGGTATGTTTGCATTTCTATTGGGTATATTCCTCAATAGTGGACTTGCTGGGTCATATAGTAACTATATAGTTGACTACTTAAGGAAATGCTAAGTACCCCACAGCAGCCTCACAAACGTTTGAGTTTGGCAAGCCGTGTGAGGAGCTATCAGTGTCCACCAGCATCTGTACCATTTTACATTCTCACTAATGATGTCTGAGGGTTCCTGTTCTTTCTGCCTTGCCACCACTTTCCATTATTTGTGCGTGTGATTACAGCTGTCCTCTTCTGTGTGAAATGCTTTCTCAGTGTGGTTTTGATTTGTCTTTCCCTGGTGGCTAATAACATTAAACCTCGTCTTATATCTTTATTGGTCACCAGTATTTCTTTGGATAATCTCTATTCAGATCCTTTGCCCATTTTCAATTGGGTTATATCTTTTTAACCATTGAGAGATATAATGATTATTTATATATTCTAGATATTAATCCCTTATAATGATTGACAAATTTTCTCTCATTCTGTAGCTTGTTTTTTTTTATGATATCCTTTAAACTACAGTTTTTTAAAAATCTTGAAGTCCTGGGACTGGAGAGATGGCTCAGCAGTTAAGAACACTGACTGCTCTTACAGAGGACCTAAATTTGATTCCCTGCACCCTATGGCAGCTAACAACCTCAGTAACTCCAGTTCCAAGGGAATCTAATGCCCTCTTCTGACCTCTGAGGGCTCTGCACAATATGGATACACTTACACACATTTTATTATAATAAAAATAATAAATAAAATACTAAAAAAATCTTGAAACCCAATTTATCTATAGTCTCTTTGACTGTGCTTTGTATGTCATATCTAAGAAATCATTATCTATTCCAAGGTCATGAAAATTTACTTCTGGTGATTTTTCTAAGAACATTATAGTTTTTAGCTTGTACAGTTCAGTCCTCAATCATTTAAAAATATTTTATCCATTATTTTTATTTTGTGTGTATGAGTGTATTGTCTGAATATGTGTAAGTGCACCTGTGTTGTACAATGCCCACAGAGGTCAGAAGAAGATGTTGGATTCCCCTAGAACTGAAATTACATATAGTTGTGAATTGCCATGTGGGTGCTTAGAATAGAACCCAGGTCCTCTGCAAGAGCAGCCGGTGCTCTTAACTGCTAAGCCATCTCTCCAGTCCCAATCTTTGATCTTTCTTAAAAAATATTTTATGTATGATGTCTAATTTCAGTCTTTCACATGTGGATATCCAGTTATTCCAGAACCATTTGTTGAAAATTCTTGATTGAGTGTGGTGGTGCATACCTTTAATCCCAGCATTCAGAGACATGTGGATTGCTGTGAGTTCAAGGCCAGCCTGGTCTTTATAGTGAGTTCTAGGCCAGCCAGGGTTACATAGTAAGACCTTATCTCAATATATATATATATATATCCCAAACCAAAAATCAACCAAACAGACAAATAAGGTCTTTTGTTTTTTTTCCACCACTGAATGGTCTAAGCACCCTCATGAAAATCAGCTGATGAATAAATGAGAGTTTTTCTCTGGAATCTCAATTCTATGCTGTGGGTCTGTGTGTTTATCCTTATGTCCGTAATGAGTTGCCTTGACCACCTCAGTTTAAGTTTGGTGTCAGGAACTTGCTTACTCTAACCTTTTTTACCCTTTTCCAGGATTATCCTGTCCATTCTCAGTCTCTTGCATTTGCTTAAGAATTTTAGGATCAGGGATGGAGAGATGACTCAGTTGTTCCCAGCACCCACATGGTGACTATCCACTATGTGTAAGTCCAGTTCCAGGGATCCAACGCTCTCTTCTGACCTCCTCAGGCATTGCATGCACAGGTGCACTTACATTCATGCAGGCAAAACATTCATACACATAAAAAGTAAATAAATGAAATTTAAAGAAAAGAAAAGCATTTTAGGATGATTTTACAGTGTTTGTAAAGAACTAAGTTGACATTTTGATGGTGGTGGCATTGGATGACTGTAGGTCTCTGTGGGAAGTGTTGCCATCTAACAATATGAGTCTCCTGATTTTCAAGTATGAATTGCGTTTCCATTTCTTTCCATCTTCTTAATTTTTTCCAACAATGTTTTGTAGTTTTCAGAGTGTTAAGGATTGACTGCTAAGGAACGCAGGCACCTTCACTTAAAGAGACAGACTCCTATACTTATGGGTACTGGTGGGGAATCTGCTGTCCTCCTAAAATACTGTTACTGTTGGTTTTGTTTTTAAGCTAACACTCTTTGGAGAAACAAGAATAATCGACTAGAGTCACTGAGTCACTTTAACTCATTGTTTTAGGTGATTCAGACACGACTCATTACACGGTGTTAAACTATGTGTGACCAAAAGTGTGTGTTTGCCATCTTTCCTTTTCAGACATGTGATCAATAATGTTATTTTGAGCAAGCTCAGATATATGTCTACCATCTTTCCTTTGTGAACATAGTCTCTGTGACCTTGGACTGAGCATGCCCAGAAATTCCACCCTAAACAGAGCCTGCAGAGGACATGCCTATGTTTGCTTTGTCCAGGGAGAGCACCATGTTGCAATACCATTGCTCTCCTTACTGTGAGGGATAAAATTGTCTCCATTTTTTTTAGCCCTGGGTTGTGCTTTTGGGATTTGCACTCACAAAGATGCAAACCCTTTGCATTTGAGTATTTTAAAATTTTAGTTCTTTTGTTAAATTCATACCTAAGTATTTTGCTCTTTTATCTTGGATGCTATCACAATGGACAGTTTTTGCTCCCTTTGCGGTACTGAGAGTTCTGCCTTACACAGGTATTTGCTTTACCTGAGAGTTCCAGGCATATATTTCACAGTTAATTAACCAGGCATAAACCTTGTAGTGAATGTCTCTCTTTGCCCTGCTCTAATAGCGCCAAACAAATCAAATTCATCCTTTTCAGAGGTTTATTTATTTGTTTTAGAAAATTCTGCTTCTTCTTAGCTCAAGTGCAGTTAACAGGAAACCAAAATGTGGCTCGCCGTGCTTTCCTCAAATCTGTGTGAAATAACCCAGTTTTAAAGAAAAGCAAGGCAGACATTGCTCCCTAGCTGCTTTCCCGGGAAGCAGTCTTCTTCTTGGGCTATTTCTGCAAGCCAGTCAGTAACAAAAGTTTCAGTTGCAACATATGTATGTGAATTTCAAGTTTCTTCTTTTTTGGGAATAACTAGAAAAAGCACAAAATGGAGTTCTGAAATAGAAAAAGAATGATGATATCCAAAGAAGGCAGGGCCTGGTGTGCCAGTGCACGCCTGGACCCCAGCACTTGGGAGGTGGAGGTCAGAAGACCAGTTCAAAGTCATCGTTAGTTACATGGTAAGTTTGAGGGCAGCTTGAGCTACTTGAGACCCTGTCTCAACAAAACAACAACAACAACACAGACACACACAGAAAAAAAGAAGGAGTAGAAAAAAAGGAAGAGGAAGAGGGAGGACAGGAAGATGAAGAGGAAGAGGGAGGACAGGAAGATGAAGAGGAAGAGGGAGGACAGGAAGAGGAAGAAAGAGAAGGAGCAAAAGGAGAAAGAGGAAGAAGGAGAAGAAGGGCAGTGGAATGCTTACCCAAGATTGAGAGAAGTGAAGGGAGAGGCAGGAAAGTCATTTTGTACCTTGGGTTGTACCTTGCTGGATGGGAACAAGATTTGCAAAGGGGCCCTGGAACCCAGCAGAGTATGTGGAGTTGTAGGCTTCTTTTGAAATGAAAAATTTAAATATACAGAATTTTAAAATAATACATATATTTCATAAGAAATATAATGAGCCTCCATTGTTGAATCAATCCTAGATTCAACTATCACAGCTCATGGCTAAATTATCTATATGTCTATTAATTTCTCAACCTATCTCAGATTGCGTAGAAGCAAATTTCAGACATTATTTGATCATAAATCTTTCATTAAGTGTCTGTATATAGACACATACCTATATATCTATGTGGGGCTGGTTTCAGGGCCCCCCCCACATACCAGAACTCATATAAAATGATATAGTATTTGTACTATAATAGACAAATATAAAATGGTATAGTATAATATAAAATAGTATAGTATGTTCATAAAACCTACACACATATCTTTCCATATGCTTTAAATCCTCTCTAGATTATTTACAATACATAACTGTGTAAATGCTGTATAATAATTGCTGTACCCATTGTTTATGGAATAGTGACAAGAAAAATATGCATATGCAGATGAAATTTTAAAAAATATTTTATTTATTATTTTAATTTTATGTGTATGAGTGTATTGCATGCATGTATGTAAGTGCACCTGTGTTATGCAGTGCCTGAGGAGGTCAGAAGAGGGCATCAGAGTCCCCTTGAAATGAAGTTACAGACAGTTGTTAGCTGCCATGAGGATGCTGGGAACCAAACTCGTGTCCTTTGCAAGAGCAACCACTGCTCTTAACTGCTGAACCATGTTTCCAGTCCCTGAATGAAAATTTTAAAAATATTTTCAATCACAGTTGGTTGAACACACAGATGCGAACCCATGAATATGAAGGACATATAAAATAAAAATCAAACTTTTTTTTTTTTAAGCAGGGTCTCCTGTAGCTCCAGCTGGCCTGGAACTCACTACGTAGACCAGGCTGGTCTCAATCTCACAGAGATCTACCCAGCTCTGCTGAGATTAAAGGCATGCACCCCTATGCTTGGCTAAAACCACACCTTTGATAGCTAGCAATAATTCTGTAATCATTATAAAGCACTTAGCCAGATTCAAATTTCTCTATCATTTAATAATTTTTTTCTTGCCAGTTTTTTATAGCAAAAAATCAATATGAATTCCATGTCATATGATTGGTATATGTTTCTTTTAGGATTTTAATCATATTTCAAAGAAAATCCATACACAAGGGCAAATGTTTTTGGATGGTCAACAACAAACCAAAATAAATATATCATTGTCTTGTGGAAACTGTTGCATAAAGACATTATTTTTTAAGAGGACTGGAGTGATGGTTCTGTTCCTCTTTTAAGGTTGGGGCTTCCTGCTCATGTCCTCAGTTCTATGCTGGTTTTTATCTGATTGAGTTTGCATGGGTCTTACGTATGCTGTCACTATTGCTGTAAGTTCACATGAGCAAGTTCCCAGGAGCCTGTAAGACTCTGTTTCCTTATGGTCGTGTACCACTCCTGGCTCTTACATTCTTTTCACCCCCACTTCCATAATGGTTCCTGAGCCCTGAGTGGGTGAGTTTTAATACAGGAGTCCTATCCAGAGCCATACCCTCTGTAGTCTCTTCTTCTTTACACTTTGGCCATTTGAAACACTCATTTTTACACAGAGAGATGAAATTAAAGTGTCATCTATAGAGGTTCTCCTCTGAAGGCTCTGGAAGAAATCCTTTTAAGCTCATTCTTGTTGGAAGAGTTCAATGCCTTTTTCACTCTTAGCTGGAAGCTGCTCTCAACATCTAGAGGTCAACAGAATCCTTGTCATAACATAGTCCCCCCATCTCCAAGCCAGCAAAGCACAGCCAATTCTCCATGTACTTCAACTTCCAACTTCCTTATCAGTATCCAGATGGAGAAAACTTTGCTTCTAAAGGGCTCCTGTGATGAGCCATTAATTTGGAAACTTGATTGCATTTTCAAAATGCCATGACAACAGTTTCCAGAGGACTTTTGAATTGAGTGTCTGGGAGAAAGTACCTGCATACCAGGGATGAGGGATTGAATAAGAGGTTTGATTTCAGAATTCTGCCTACTACACTCTCACCATGAGATACAGCTACACCCTCAACTGTCCCTGCTGGATCATCTGATGGTAGGTCTTCTCATCCTGCTGAGCCCTGGGCAGGTCTTTGACCTTAACACCAGACCACAGAATCAATCCCTCC
The DNA here is from genome assembly GCF_000622305.1 of Nannospalax galili. NCBI lineage: Eukaryota > Metazoa > Chordata > Mammalia > Rodentia > Spalacidae > Nannospalax > Nannospalax galili. The sequence continues at coordinate 7,440,240 of NW_008339923.1, forward strand.
CTCCATCCTCCCCTCTCCCCTCTTAACAGAAGTGAAGAAGGCAGGACTAGGGGTAAGACTAGGTGCTGAAAGAGAAGCTGCCCCTCTGATGTTACTTTATCCTATCCTAAAGGGAGCTGGGATGGCTCGTCAACCTAAATGAAGACAAGGAGACCTGGCTTGTGTATACTCACGTCAGCTAATTCTTGACCAGAAGCCACTTCCTGGAGGAAGGGAGTGATGCCTACTCTTGCAGAAGGCAGGCCCCCATGGCCATGGGCAGTTGTAAGACATCTCCTGTACTCAGCCCCTAGGAGTTGGATGCTTCAGCTCAAAAGAGGGGACTTAGAGAAAGCATTATCCTGTCCACCAACTTTTCTCCTTTCCATTCTTCTCTACCATATACCTGGGTCTTTCGTTTTGAATGTATAAGCTAAGAATATTCTTGGTCTCTAGTTTTGTGATGCTTGAGTTAGCAAAAAGATCTCATATTTTGTGAATCATTCTGTCATAAGCAAAATGAATATTCAAATATGTAATATCCATTGTTACAAATTTAATATATAATCAACATTTTCATTTGTGAGTATACTACTTTACTAAGTGCTTTTATATTAATAAAAAATTAAAATCACCATAAGTCCTTTCCCAAACAGAGTGAGAAATTAGAGCATCAAGTATTTATACGTCCTCATTGGTTCACTTATAGTTGAGTTCTGCCGACTCAGTGTTTTCTACAAAATATTACATGAGTGGTTTTCTAAATACCCAGTGCCATCAGTCACCCCTAGCTGACCCTACGCTTTAACTGATATGGGAAAACCCAGCTTATTGTAGATGGCACCATTCCCTGGGTTTGGGTCCAGAGTGTAAGACAAGAAAGTGAGCTGAGCAGTGAGAATATATATGTTAATTTCTGTCTGCCCTCAACTGTGGAAGTGATGCTTCAAGTTTCTACCTTGATTTCTCCATAATAATGAACTGCAACCTGGCATTATAAGCTGAATAAACCCTTTCTCCCTTGAAGTTGCTCTTGTTAGGGTCTTTTTTCATAGCAACAGTAAAGGAAACTAGGACTGATGGGCTATTTCTAATTCCTTGAAAATTTTTCATTCGATTCTGAATAGCTCCATATAGAATACTCTACTGGTATATGCGGCACAGTTTAGTAAATTCCTGTCTATTCTGGCATGCATAGATGCTTCTCAACTTACAGTGGAATTGTGTCCCAATTTAACCCATCATAATTGAAAATATTATGAGCCGAAAATGTGTTTGGTACACCTAGCCTACTGAGCATCCTAGCTTGGCTACAGAGGACACTGTAGTGTGACTACTTCACCTGAACTGTGTGGCCAATAGAGAATGGTGGTTGTGGCTCAGTATCCAAGAGAGTATCACCCTTCATATTGACAGAAAAAGATCAAAAGTCAAAATTTGGAGTGCGATCTTGACTAAATTTGCATCATCTTCACACCAGAGCAAAGTCAAATATTTGAAGTTGAATCACCTGCCAGTGAGCTCATTGGAAGCAGTCCTTGCTCTAAGCTGTTGGCCAGCTCCCAGACCCACAGAATCCATAGATCCACAGAATGCTGTCTACTCACCTGATAGCTGTATTTGTGTCTTACCTCTAATTGATAACTTTATTTGAAGTCTAGTCCAAAAGACTACTTTTAAATATTTAAAATTGATTACTAATATTAATTTGTAATAAATTATCAAAGTACAATAAAACTGATGAACAATGAAAAACAGATTAATGGAAAACACTAAGAAGTTTAGAAATAAATCATACTACACAGAAATTTAGCAAATCATACAGTTGGCATTTCAATCAGTGGAAGAAGAATGGTTTATCCAATAAATGGTTTATAGACAGTCACCTAGTAAAAACCATAAAATTGAACTTCTCTACATTTTAAATCGCAGTAAGTTCCCGGTGAAGTGGAAACACATAATGGAAATGGAGTAGAATCATTCAGGTTCTAGAAGGAGGCATGGGAAATGATGTTCTGTAAGGGAAAAGCTTTTCATTATGACTCTAAACCTAATGTCTGTATTCTGAACCAGAATAATATTGCTGGCTCCTGTTCCTGGGAAGTGATCTCCAATACTTGGGATTTCTTGGGTAACAGGAATGTCTTTGTCACTCATGATCGTTATTGATAGTTTCTGCTGCTGAGGTGAGTCATACTGGACTTCTAACAGTTTATACTAACGAGATGATCCCGAGTAGGTAGGAAGCTCCACAGAAACACCAGACCATGTGATAAGAGGGCTAGAGCTTTGAGTCAAGTGATGTCAGCTAGATCTCCAGGATGGGAAAGGGAAGTAGATTTTGTTTAACATATGAGAAATATTTTGCTTAATTATGCCCACATAATGAAGCCCAATAGAAGCTCCAGACATCAAGCTCGGGTGCTCTCCCGAGTCGGCATTACTCTGTATATTATCATATACTGATATCACAGGAAGGTGATGCATCCTAACTCTACAGAGAGAAGACACCGGAAGCTTTGCATTTAGGACCCTCCCTGTCTTCACTCTGTTTCTTCTTTTGGTTGGTTGTGATTTATATCTTTTTTTTTGCTATAATAAATCTGAAATTTTAAAACTGCTTAGCTGTTTCCTGAGTTCTGCTCATTGTGCTAGTGAATTATTGAGCTAAGTGGGTTGTGGGAACCCTCGTACCTCAATTCAGGTGGTCAGAAGTAAAGGTGGTCTGGCACCTCTGAACCTGTAGCTCTTGTCTACAGTGAGGGTAGTCTGTGAAGAGTTGAGCCCCTACTGTTAAATTTGCCCAAATTCTGGGCAGACAGCACTCTCAGTGCTGTGAGAACAGAGACAAAGTTCCCTGCCATCAGCAGCCTGAGGAGCACCCTTAATCTCTTAGGGACCTCAACTCGGGCCAAACTGGGATTGATGGCTTCCACACAGAAAAGAACTTCAGGACTAGCCAGTATGAAGTAGAGTTGGATGTTTTATTAAAGCTTTTTAATATGAACTTTATGCATGATGATTAGAAGACAAAAATGTGTTCAGAAAGAAAGACGTGGAGAGCTTGGTGTGGACTTGAGAGAGAGAGAGAGAGAGAGAGAGAGAGAAAGTAAGACACACTAAAGTGTAGGTAAGGGCTCTCAAGAGAGTCACAATTAATTGTCTTAACATTAGCCTTTTTGGTAGCTCTCAAGTTATATTTTAAAGGCTGCTGTGATGGTTAATTATCAACTTGACCTAACCTAGAATCACTTAGGAAGAGAGTCTCAGTGAAGGATTGTGTAGGTCAGACTGGCCTGTAGGCATATCTGTGGGGGATTGTCTTGACCGAGTTGCTGGATGTGGGAAGACCCATCCTGAAGGTTGGTGACTGTAAGTTGAATTTCCTGCTGGGAGGTGCATGCCTGGCTTCCTCCTCCCACCATCCTTATGACTAACTGACACAGTGTTCCTCCAAACCACAGTTTAGGGAATACAGATATTTATTTGGGCTTACTAACAGAGCATATGATGACGATGAGGGGTACTTCAAAGGCATAGACACCTTTGGGTTTTTTTCCCTACTTGTCAGCTGACTCTTCCAGATCTGTGGCCCTGGCCCAAGATGGTGACGTGCCCTCCTCCTCTCTGGCTTCTTCCCTGTCTATCCTTAGACCTTCCTCCTCATGCAGCTGAGGCTGACTGATTGGGTGGGAGGGGTGACTTTCTCCGTCTGCCCTGCCCTTCCTATGGAAAGTCTTGTAGTTCAATTAATTTGAAGCAAACAGGTGAGAAGGTAGAGAAGAAGGCATCTACCCATTTGCTTGCCAGTCTGGCTTATCACGTGGAGGACATGCTTCTCCAAGAGAGGCAATGTTCTCTGGTTTTGAGTTTTGGACTGTATATGAGTAGAGGAAATTAGCTGAATATTAGACGTGAATACGTTGTTTTCCTCTTCCTGCTGTTAACTGTAAATGTGCTAGCTGCTTCAAGTTCTTGCCTTGATGTCCCTGCAAAATGGACTGTAACTGGAATTGTGAGCCAAACAAAAGTTGCTTTTGTCAGATATTTTAGCATAGCAACAGGAAGAAAACTAGAACAGTTGCTAAGAAACCTTTTTCCTCCCTTTTTCTCTTTCGGTAAGTGAGATTTTAGGGTGGTTCTGGAGATGCCGTGGGTAGAATAATAATCTGATAAGGTAAAACCAGGAGTCACTAGGGATACACCAGGGGTTTCACATATGTCTTTTTCTTTGTAAATTAAATTTCTGGTGAGATTCCTAGGAAATTACATTTATAGCTGAGAAGGGAAAAGGCCCTAAGCCATAGTTCTGTGCTGGTTAGAGGCTCCAGTCAGATGCCTGGGAGAGGGGCTTTTTTTCTTCTCAGGCCCCAAGGATTTTCTCTGTTGTTTCTTCTGCCTTAGTCCCAAAAGCCAATGAACTAATTTTTAAATGTATGTTGTATGATGTGTGTATGCATGTTTTCATGTATATGGTAGCATGTATGCTTGAGGATGCATGTGTATGTGTATGTATGTGGAGGCTGGAAATTGACATCGGTGACTCCTTTGATTGCTCAGCACTTTATTTATGGAGGTAGGGTCTCTAGCTGAACCTATAGCTCACCAATCCCAGCTAATCTATTTAGAGCTAGCTCAGACCAGACATTCCCTGTCTCTTCTTCCAAAGACCTGGGATTGCAAGTGGATGCCATGTCTGCCTGGATTTTATGTGGGTTCTGGGTATCCAAACTGTACCCTTAATGCTTATATGACAAGTGCTTTATCCACTGAACCGTATCCCCAACTCCCATTGTACTATTTTTAAAAGGACTAATGATTTGATAAAATTAAACTTCAATTTTTCTATGCAGTGTCCTCAGAAGCAATGTAAAAAGACCAATAGAAACTAGAAGAGATGCTGTTAACCCTATTGGTGGAAAAAAACTACTTCTCTGACAAAGAAAAAGGTGTTAAAACACTTGCCTGTGGCAAGGAAATACATCATGGCAGATGCATGTGTCAGATGAAGATGCTCACCTCATGACAGCTGAGAAATAAAGTACAGGCCGGGGCACCAGGGTTCCCTGTAAGGGCACATCCCTGTATGATGGGAAACCTACCAGAAGTCTCCTTACTAGTCCCTACCACAAGTGGATTCATCCTCTTCCTCATAGTACCACAGGGTAGGAATCAATCTTTGACTGTCTCGCTATGTAGCCCACAGATCTGGTCCATTTACTTCTGCCTCTCAAGGAATAAAGGCATGCACTACCATGCCCAGCAGAATCAAGCTTTCAATATACAGACCTTCAGGGAACATTTTCTCAAACTTAATCAGTACTTAAAATTTTTATTAGAAGTTAAATATTTAAGTCCAGGACTTCAGAAATACATAGCATTTACTGGGAAAGCTATCTGTCGATGAAATAACTAGTCTTCACATTGCTCAAGAACAATGATTGCCTGCTAAGAAGTTGTATAATGGAAATAAAGCTGATGAAAGTCAAGGCTGTTGCAAATGAATGCTCTCTATTTTAAAAATAAGCATATGAACATTTATCTATTTTCAAAATCCCATTTTCTGTGACAGCAGCATTTTCCCATCTGTAACTTCAGGTACAGGATAATGTGTTTGTAGCTGACAAGTACTTTACAAGTAGCAAAGAATGTAACCTAAAGGTGTATGCACACTTAGGCTAAGGTATGTGCAATGGAACATAGCTAAGTGTTAGCTGTAGCTTCAATAATACATCATTTATTGCAATAAGATGGAGAAATAATAGCTGTGCTCTAATAAATCTTGGTAATAAGGATGAATTTCCCAGCACCTCCCCAAAAGCCAAAGGGTGCAAAGTACATAGACAATAGGACTACACTGTAGCACTCCAGGATATCTGCGGGATAAGAATAGCATCTAGTAAAGCGCCGTGATTGTTTTGCGCTATATATTTGCAAATGCTTTCACACATAGCTCATTTCACGCAAGTTGCTCCTTGAAGTGAGCATAAATTTTGACTCATATTTTATAGATGAAAACTGCAAGGCAATGTAGTGGGAAAATGGACAGCATCAATCCCGAGACCTTATACAATTCAAAGGCTGTTTGTGTGGCATCTGTATCTAGAAATATTGCGAATTTACAGAAATTGGACATCTTTAAATTGGCCACTGGGTGTTCTCTGTACCAAGAACATGTAGCTCAGGGACCAAATGGAGTTAAATAACATGCGAGAGAAGACAAGACCTCCTCCCTAAGGTGCACAGAAACCTACTGATTGATTATTAGTGTGAATTTCAGTACACAAGGCATTTTCATATACCTCATCTCATTTCATTTTTTTACCATGGGAAACATGCAGAATAATTCTTATTATCAAAAGTTCACAAAAAGGTGGAATGAGGTGTGCCCTGGGCAGCCAGCTTCGTGGCCTGGTTCATGCTGACTCCCATGGACCATGTGAGGAACCTTATTATACAAGACAAATATTTACCAGACCATAGGCGCTTCTACATTGTTCTCAGAATTCTGAACCCAAGATGTGGCAATGGCAAGTAAGAAAGAAAGCAATCAGAGAGCCAAAATGGCAGCACAGCTAGAGCTGTGGCAGCAACGGTGACTTATAGCACAGGATCTAAAAACATGACTCTGGGCCTCTTCATTTTATCAAGAATATTGTTGCTTCTATATTGATCTGAAAATTCTGAACTCAGGACTTGGCAAGTAAGCAGGATGATAACTGGGGAGCCAAGAGAGCGACACCAGGTACACTGACAGGGCAGAGTGGGCCTGGATGCCCATGTGTACCTAGCAGAGCAGAGCTGAGTCGGCCTGGCTGCCCACACACACTGGTAGAGCCATACCAGACTACCTGCCTACTTACCCTGTTGGCATCCATTGTCAGCCAAGCATAACCATCACCCGATGACTGTCAAGACCTGGCTGCAGTTCTCAACATTGAGAATCTGAGAAGTCTACAGAGTTCAGGAAAGAAACTAGAGGACACTGGTGTAAAGCGCTCCTGTGAAGCTGTGAAACTTCCCAACTGCTACTCAGAGAATCTTGGATTGGAGGCCTGTGAGCTGATTTCTGCCTGCTGTGAAGACCTGGCTTCTGCTTTTACCCGTAGTAAAACCCCAAGGTGGGTGGGGTGGAATCAGTATGTTGGAGAATACCTTGGTGAACTTTGGGATCATTGTGCCAAATGAGGACTAGAAACAGCCAAAGTGTAACCTGCATACAAGGGCTGCAAACAACTAACTTTGATGAAGAAAACTAAGCATTTCTGAATCCTGAGAAAAAGAGAAATCCCTACTTGACATTCCCAAGCAGTGTGTAAGAGAAACAGAAATTAAGAGTGAAAATCCTATTCTGACCCAAAACCACATTCAAAGAAAGGGAATGGGCCCTTACTTTGGCACACTGAGTGTAAGAATTATAGATCACCAACATTCTAATAAGAAATGATTTCTCTGGCACCCAGCTCAGATGTGTTATGTAAGATCAATAAGGTTTTTCATTTGCAAATAGAAGATACAAAGGTGGGGTGGGAGAGTGAGGGTGGAGGTGGGGGAGGAGGTCTGAGTAAAATAAAAGTTCATTGTATTAAAGCTCACAAAGAACTATTGCATTAGTAATATGTCTTTAATAAAATAAAGGCCATCTTAGTTCTGTTTCTGAATACTTCAATACATTTTCACAGATGACCTGAAAGCCCTATGAAGTATAAAACAAAAGTATGTGACACAACTCCAACGACGGACTAGGAACTGAATGCGTGGTTCTTCCCCCTCCACCCCAAACTGACTGGTCAGTGTTAACTGTGTAGAAAGATGGAGGTCAAGAGAGCCATGCTCCAAGGTCTCTGCCCACACTCCTAGCACAGCATGTAGGATGGATTTGAAGATTGAGAAGATTTTTTCCTCTGTGTTGGTTCCAGTTTAAAGAGCGAATTACAACTGTGCCAGAAACACACACTTCAAACTTCACTTGAGTTGCCTATGGTCTAGAAACGAGTCAGGGGAAAAACTTAACCAGAGCAACTGTACCCCCACGCACAAACCCTGGAATGGTGGTTTCCATTTTTTTCCCCAAGAATACCTGTATAAAGTCAAATCTCAGCACCAGCAAAAGGGGCTCTAGAGCACACCTATTTGTATTTTCTTATATTGCATGCCGGAAAGTCATAATTGATACTGAGATGCTATGCTACTCTTTTGAATATCAGGAAAACTGAGTTTTAATACAGCTACTGTATGCATGTACTCAAGTTTTGGTGCTAAAACCATTCCTCATGTTCCCTGTCCATGACTAATACAGTATTATAGAAATTCATTTTTATGATGACACTGATGAGTTCAGTTGCTCTTGAAGTTTAATAACATTTTTTTTCATTCTAGTCTTAAACATATGTACTTCTCCTCATTTCCTCTTTTATATTGTTCAGCAATCATATCGTAAGGGTTCATATCATAAGGACATTAGCGAAACAGTAGAATCCTAATTGGCCCTCTTTTCTCACCCTAATGCCAAGTTGTACCCATTGATGTCACTAAGTAGACAGAGATTAGAGCTGCATCAACATGGACTTCTTCTGAAAATGGGCTCGTGCTCTTACCTACGTAGCTCACTTTAGATATTGTTCAGCAATCATATCGTAAGGGTTCATATCATAAGGACATTAGCGAAACAGTAGAATCCTAATTGGCCCTCTTTTCTCACCCTAATGCCAAGTTGTACCCATTGATGTCACTAAGTAGACAGAGATTAGAGCTGCATCAACATGGACTTCTTCTGAAAATGGGCTCGTGCTCTTACCTACGTAGCTCACTTTAGTAAATAATGATTATTTTCCACTTTGAGAGACACACCACAAATCTACTTCTAGCTGTTTATTCTAAGGAAGCTCTCTCTCTCTCTCTCTCTCTCTCTCTCTCTCTCTCTCTCTGTGTGTGTGTGTGTCACACACACACACACACAAATGTTAATTCTAGATTTCTTTGACATAGTGAAAATATAAAAAAGCTAATCCTCCTTTAGTAAGAAAAGAATTAACAATCTATTTCATTCATACGATGTATTAAGCAGCTGATAAAAGTAGGCTGGACCAGGGACTAGGTGAATCATAGCCCATGAGCCAAATCTTGGCCCCCGTCTGTTTTGATGTACAAAGTTTTCGTAACAAAAGTCTCACCATTTGTTTCTGTATTGTGAACAAGTCCTTTCTTCCTGCCATAGATCTGAGTATTTGCAACTAATATTGTATAGACAGCAGAGCTGAAAACATTTACCAGCAGATTTTTTTCCAGAAAAAGTTGCTGTATCTTGAGCTAGATCAACATTTATCAGCAGAAATGAATCTCAAAAGCATGATGATAAGTGAAAAAAACTGAAAAAATATGGTATAATTCATATAACATATTTAAATAAGCTAAACAATATGCATTTAAAGAAATTTTTGGATTAAAAAATTTATTTTATGTGTATGAGTGTTTTGCTTGCATGTGTATAAGTGCACCTGTGCTATGCAATGCCTACAGAGGCCAGAAGAGAGCGTTAGATCCTCTGGAACTGGAATTATGGATGGTTTTTAGCTGCCATGTGAGTACTGGGAACAGAACCCCAGTCTTCTGCAAGAGTAGCCAGTGCTCTTAACCACTGAGCCATCTCTCCAGACCCAATAATATGTATTCTTTAGTACATTCAAGAATACAGGAATGATCCGAAGCTTAGTGTAGCACACTTCTAGGCACTGATTTCTTTGGAGGCGATGGAAGGTAAAATATTGGGTTTATAGACCTCAGAAATGAGGGATCAGAAGAAAACATAGCGATCTATTAGGATCAGTTTAATATTAACAGTAAGCACCTCAATAAGCATTATAGTTTTCTTTGTATCTTTATATTTTTATAGCTTCAATTTTTTAAAAAAAGTTAAAAGAACACACAAAAATAATATGCATGTATGTTTGTCTTTCAGGATATGTATCATGGTACTGTTTCTAAAGGACAAAGAAATAAACGAGCTAAGTGTTCAGCAAAAGGAGATTGGTTACATTCATTATAAAACACTCAAGAATGCAACCACTAAAGCACTTCTGTAAACAACATAAATATCCATTTAGAGTAGAGGGGATAAACTGTGGTCTGTTCATGCAGAGAAATGCTTCATGCCGGTAAAAAGATGGACTACAGCTTCATTTGGACCAAGTTAATGGACTATTGATGAGCACAAAAAGTCCAAGAGTATGTGCTATTTGATTCTCTTATATGATTTTCAAAAATATGCAAAACTGATTGATAGTATTAGTGGTCAACACAGGGGCAAGCTAAGGCAGGGGGAAAGAAGTTGTTGCAGACTGGAAAGTGGTTCAAGGGGAACTTGCTATGTTGGAAGCATCCTATGGGTTGACCTAGGAGGCAGCTGCACATAGGACCACTGTAGAAGACACTAAGCTATACAATTAAGATCTGTGACTTTACTGTAAGTATGGTACACTATTTCCTGGTTTTTATAGAGCATTGAATTACTTAGGGGAAATGTTTAGAGTATGTTGTAAGGTAAAACAAAAACAGTTACAAGGCAATTGGCTTAATGTGATCTCCAGACTTCTAAAAAATATTTTAGTTATTATTTTTATTTTATGTGTATGAGTGTATTGCCTGCACGTATGTAAGTGCACCCTTGTCATGCAGTGCCTGTGGATGTCAGAGGAGGGTATCAGGTCCCCTGGAACTGGAGTTACAGATGGTTGTTAGCCACCGCATGGGTCCTGGGAACCAAACCTAGATCCTCCCCAAGAACAGCTGGTGCTCTTAAGCACTGAGCAATCTCTCCATCCTCGAGCTCAAAGACTTTAAAAAAATATTTTGTTTATTATTTTTATTTTGTGTGTATGAGTGTATTACCTGCATGTGTAAGTGCACCTGTGTCGTGCAATGCACACAGAGATCAGACGAGAGCATCAGATACACCTGAACTGGAGTTACTGATGGTTGTCAGCCACCATGTGGGTGCTGGGAATCGAACCCAGGGTCTTCTGCTCTTAACTGCTGAGCCATCTCTCCAGTCCCTCTCCAGATGTTTAAACATGGTAAATACACATAGTTAACCCTGAAAGTAACCATATTATTATGACCTATTCCATGTTTTCCATGCATTTATGTAATAACTGACAGTGGAGTTGTTCTACAAAGACCATCCTCAGTGAACCAGGCTTTCTGATCTCCACATCTAGAGTTCCATGTGACATTAAATCTATTGTGGCTTATGATTCAATCAACCAATAGAATGTGGTGGAAATGACACTGTCCATTCCAGTCCTAGTTTTAAAAAACTCAGCAGTGCTGTTTCTCGTTACTCAGATCATATGCCTTTTAGCCTTGAACTGGTACATGAGCGGTCCAGCTGCTTTATTGGAGAGGCCACACGGAAAGAGTGTTTAGTGGTCTATGCAGAGGTTTCAACTCAGGAGTTGGGGAACGGGCCCTCCCAATATCACAACTAGACTCAGAATTCTAACCATTCCCTCTCACTTTGAGTAACCACCTTGGGCCTCTTGAACCCAAACAAGCCCACAAAGACTGCTGTCCCAGCCGACTTCATGTGGCTCAGAATAACCTCCCATTGAGCTCAGTCAGAATCGCCAGAGATAACCAGATTTTTAAACCACTGAGTTATGGGATGATTTGTTACATAGCAATAGATAATCAAGACCCTGGTCCTGACCAGTTCTATCAGAAATGTTCAAGGCATGTCAGCCATATTGCACACTAACATTTCAAATTCAGCTTTTCTATGACCGAAATGATCACTTCCCCCAAGGCCTCTCTCCTGTGACTCCCATAGCAATGCTGCACCATCATCTGCAGATTTTCCCAGGGGCCGGGTGGAAGGCAAAAGGAAAACATGTAAGGTTTTAAGCTGTAATAAGTGGGGTAGTCTATGCTCAGTACTGGGCTAGGTGTGGCAGTGTCTTCTGCTCAACATCCATTTGTAAGTGAGGCGTGAACAGGTGCAGGTCCACGTTGTTTTCTTCTCACAATTTTTCAGGCTGCCTCTTTTACCCCAACATATCACACTCAGAATTGATTCACGTAGCTCTTCCTATAAGACCAAGTTAGAAGTTGCCTTTCCCAAGTGTCTTCCTGATCCTCCACCTCCAGCCCAGTTATTAAAACTCTCTCTGTGCCAGAACAGTCATACATATGAAGAGGAATCACAGCACGTAAGCAGGAGGTTTGCCCTCGGTCACAGGCTGACAGTGTCTTTGATTGTTTCTCTCCCTCATTGCCATGCAGGTCTGATCTCCTGCAGCCTTTCTACTCTTGAAGCTCAGACAGGCAAGTTTTCCCCCAGTGAGAACAGTGAATAGTGCTGCCAACGACACAGAAGCCCCAGTGAGCCATAGTCTTAGAGCTGATCTCCTGGCATCTGTCATGAGGTATCAGTCGAGTAATTCTGATTTACAGAGAGAGGATCTACATTCCACAGACACCCTTTACACATCAGTAACCAGGCTTACCTGACTTGAACTTGACAGTTTGGCTTCCAAATGATCCCTGTGATAGCACATGGGGAGCTGGAGTTAGGAGCCCCTAGGGAAAAGAATCTGACCCAAGGCATGGAAACAGGATTGCACATGCCCTTAGGGTCAGAGGAAGTTAGAGCAGAGGTGTGGAAGATTTGCAGCCACCCAGAGTGAAATGGGATGGAGTCAGTTATGTAGAGGTCAGCTATAGAAGCCCCAGACTCTACTGAGAATCTAGACCTCAAGTAAGCTCCATTTTAGCAGTCCAGACTTGTATAGCTACCAAAAGAATCAGTGTGGGAGGAGACCCACACTCTAGCAGAGACATCATCCAAACACCAGGGCCGGTTGGAACCAAGAAAAATGAGCAATCCAGGAAGAAATGTAAATCCTTCTTTAGACTCAATGCTTCTTAGGAGGATGGATGGTGAGGCGCGCTTTAGGTGCACATCTAAGATTGCATAAATTTAACTCCTACTACACATGCACAGAGTGACCTTGACCCAGTAGTTGTTCTCTGTGCCCTTCATTTCCTCATCTGCACATGGAGAACAGGCACCTATGGCAGAGTTGTGTGGGGAGGACTCCATGACATAAGTTATCCTCTAGGAACAGTGTGGAAAATGTAGCAAACATCTTCATGACTTTGTAAAAATGTCCATCCTGATGTCTTCCCTGGGCTGCTTTCTAGGCACCCAGCTCACTAGACTATGAGCAAACACTATTTTTTTTTCAGTTTGTATCTTTGGCACTGACCATAGTGATGGGTATGTGGCAAGTGTTCAGATATGCTTCCTGAAAAATGAAGATAAAGCTGTCAAGGCTGGGGCCTCTGGAAGGACTGGCAGGCAGTGCGGAGGCTCCCCTGGGCCCTGCTTCCCAGAGCATCCATTCTCTCCCACAGGCCTGCTGGTGGTACAGGAGTTGCTGGCCAGCAAACACCATGGGCCACGCTGGTGAAGACAGGCCAAGCCACTAGTGTTCATAAAGACCGTCAGGTGTTAATGGCATGAGGACGCTGGCCATCTGCCACTGGATCTTGAACAGCTGCCTGGCAGAGAGGGATAGGCCATCTCTCCACTGAGAGTCTGAAGGGGTTGCTTCAGGACTAAGGAATGACGGGGATGATGAGGTCAGGCAGGAAAAACAATGGGGGGTTGCTTCATTAAAGAGAATGACTAATGTTACTGCTCCTTTGTGCTGCAGCTGGCTCTGTGCCAGGCTTGCCACGTAGCCTCACCACATCTTCAAAACAACCCTCCGAAGAAGACATTATGAATTCCAATTTATACCTGAGGAGATGAAATATAGTTCAAGTAATGTTCCTAGAGACACAGGTCTAGCAAGTGGTGGGTCGGAGGGCAGGACCTAGGCAATCTGACTCATATGATGGAAGATAAGATCATGCAACCCCAAAGGTCAAGAGTGGCCTGAGCTGAAGGCCTCAGGAAGCAACAGATGCAGGGCAGCTCTCTGGTAGCCTAGAAGCGAGGCATAGATACACAGGCAAAAATGTATGCTGCCACTTTCTATGGGCTAGCCACTGTGGACAGTTCTAGACTTGCAATGGGTTTGGAGATGGTGCCTGAGGAATGTATAGGAACAAGCTCTGCTCACCTGCCTATGCATCCCATTTATTTCCTTTCCCGCAAGTTCTCTAAAAATGTACTGTTCTTTGTTGAAAATGCTACGTAAGTCAGAATCACAAACCAAAACTTTTTTGGACCACTCTCCATCCCTTGGGTGTTCTCCACAGACTTACAAAAGAGTCATGTTAATAAACTTACTTGTTTTTCCTTTCTTAGCTTGTCATTTGTAGCAGATGTCTGTCAATTACCAACCACTAAGGGTTATGAGTGTTCTAGCAGCACCATATGGCCCCGTGGGAAGATGGCGAGCTACCTGCTTCTCCGTGGCTTCAGATGGCTCACACTGGCGCCACTTGGTGCCTCACCTTCCTCATCAGATCAGAGACTGCCATGTCTCAGTTTTTTAAAAAGCATTTTTAATTATTTTTAATTATGTTTGTGTATGTCTGTTTGTGGATGTATGTGCATAAATGCAGGTGCCCACAGACACCAGAAGAGAGCATCAGATCCTCTGGGGCTGGAGTTACAGGCAGCTGTGAGTCACCTGACACGGGTGCTGGGAACTGAACTTGGGTGCTCTGTCAGAATAGCATGTACTCTTAACCACTGAGCCATCTCTCCAGCTCCCCACATCTTCTTAATCACACTCCCGTTATGTACACATGGCTCCAGTGAAAACATCTCTGGTTAGACTGAGGAGGGCTTGGGGTGTAAGTGCCCGATCTAGATGCAGATTTCCACAAAGCAGCAGTTCCCCAACTCAGTTTGCTCTTCTGTCAATGTGACTAGCTGTGTGCTAGGCACCTCCATCCATCTCTAGCAGTCTACTACCCCAAATCGACCCATTTCTCAGGACTGAATCCAACTCCCAGTTAGGCCCTGCTTAAAACAAATCACTAGTAATATGTCCTTTGAAATGGCATAGGCGATGAATGACAGGGCTGGCTCTCAGACATACAGTGTTAAAATCAAGATGGATACGTATCGAGGAGTGATGGTGCACACTTTTAACCCCTGCATCTGGGAGGCAGGGGCAGGTAGATCTCTGTGAGTTTAGGTCCAGCTTGGTCTACAGAGCAGTGGGCCTACGTAGTGAGATCCTGCACAAAAAATTAAAAAACAGATGGATGCATCAATGGCAAAAACCTCAGAGTTCTTGGAAAGAAGGCCATTAGCCATCTAACTGGCAGTCCCCAGGACTGTAGTTCATGTAAACAGGGGACAAGTACAGCCTCAAAGCTTATATACCTGTTAGCAGCCTCACACTTTTTTAAAAAAGTTTTTTTACATTTATTTGTTTATTTTGCATGTCAGTGTGTGTGTGTGTGTGTGTGTACGTGTGTATGTGTGTACGTGTGCCACCGCATGTGTGTGGAGGTCAGAGGACTACTTGCAGGAATGTTCTCTACTTCTACCATGTAAGTCCCAGAGATTAAACTCAGGTTGTCAGATTTGGCAGCAAGTCCGTTTATCTGCTGAGATCTCACCAGTCCTAGTCTCACACTTAAAAAAAAGGTTTTTGTTAGTGTCTATTAACTGTACAGGATGATGCATTTTATTGTCACATTTTCACTCATGTATGTGGTATGCTTGAGTGCTTTCACGGCGGCGTTACTCTCTTGCCCTCTTCTGCAATCCTCTTCCTCATCTCAGATAATCCCCCACGCACTTTCATGTATTCTTTTTTAAAATCTAAATTCTGTACATAAAACATGCACTATATGTCTTTCTGAACTCCTATTTTTTTCATTTGACCTTATTTGTAGTTTTCTATTTTCCTGCCCTGACATGATTTTGTTCTTCTTTGTGGCTGAATAATGCTCCATTTTATATATGTACCATATTTTCTTTTTAAAAATATTTATTATTTTTATAATATTTTATGTGTGTGAGTGTATTTCCTGAATGTATGTCATTGCACCCATGTCGTGCAATGCCCACAGAGGTCAGAAGAGGGCATCAGATTCCCCTAGAACTGGAGTTACAGGCAGTTGTTCGTCACTATGTGGGTGCTGGTAATGGAACTTGGGTCCTCGCCAAGAGAACTAATGCTCTTAACCACTGAGCCATCTCTCCAACCCATGTGCCACATTTTCTTTATCCACTCGTTTGTTAATAAGCACCTAGACAGCCTCACGTTCCTATGTACTCAGCCTCCACTCAAAAATCTTAGGGGACTTCCTTACAAAGTACCCAGACAAATGATATCAGCTCTATCCATTACACAAATACTCTAATCCACAGCTCAGCAAAATAGGGAAAGGCATGTTAATAGAATAAGATACCCCAAGACCATAGATCTCATTTCATGGTCAAAGTGAACCCTTGACCAAGTATAGCACATGTTTCTTCTAGAACACTTCTGTATACCATTATTACAATTCCTGGTGTCACAACAGGGTGGCTACCTCTCACAGTGCTTGCTTGATTTGCAGCCCTGGGGCCTCTAGAAAGATGATCTTGTTGACAACAGTGCATGGTGCGTGTGTTGGTTCAAATATAAATATATATGTATATATATATAGTAAGACAGGTCTCCCTGTAGCCTCAGATGGCCAGGAACTCAAGCTGGCCTTGATCTCACAGAGCTCTGCCTGCCTCTGCCTCTTGAGTACTGGGATTAAAGGCTTGCACCACCACGCCCTGCTTTCAAGTCAATATTTTTAACATCCAGCTCCAAAATGACCAGGACACTAAGGAGACAAACAGCTCATTTTCTACTTTTCAGTCTTTGAAGGAAAGCAAACCAGACATTCTGGCTATGTTTTGAGAATTTTAACAGAACAGCGAGATATCAACACCTGATGACTTCTAAAGAATCCATGAGAATGACCCAACCATCCAGACACAGAGGGTCAAGGTGAAGGGTGTCTGGGTAATTCACAGGCTGGAAGGTGCTCTTCCTGACAGACTAAGGACCTGCTGATCACAAGGTGGGCTCTCATTTATGAGCACTGAGACGCCATCTCTGTCATCAGAGACTTTCCAGCCCCTTGACAGCACCTGTCTGCTGGTCTGCACTATGTACCAGCTGTTCTACTGTCCTTGCTAAGCATGGGAGATGACTTGCTCCAGGTCTTGCTCCTCCCAACCCCCTCCTCATCCTCTGTCTTCCTCCTCCTCCAACATGCACAACTCTTGGTGACAAATGAGCAGTCAATTTAATTTCACTACACTCTGTAAGTCCACACCAGATGGAAGGCCACAGAAGCAGGAGTGCTTTGGCAGGAGAGGAGGTGGGCTGGGAGGTGGGGGCTGTCACCATAACAACGAGAAGAGCATGCGAAGTTCTATTTTGGTGTGCCACTAATTACTATGAATGTTTTCATTCGACCCTGTGATCAGCCATTCCCAAAGCAGCCTGTGACTGGCAGATGGCTTGCTTGCTTCTTTCTCTCAATGAAGTTAGCCAAAGACCACAGTTGTGTTTGTTTCTTTCTTTTTAAAAACACTGACAAGGTTAAGAATATTTTGTTTGACTTGTTATTGTAAGAACTCAAATGCCTCTAGATCGCCTCCAAAGAAACACTAATTTGGAAAACAAAAGGCAGGCCCAGTGGAATTAACTAACTTAGTGTTTAAACATATATACAGGGGAGAAAGGGCTGTGTAGGAACTTAGGATGAGCAATACTTGGCAGGTCTCTCTCTGGACACCTATGACAAGTACATCAATGTGAGGTTATTTTTGGAAGCTTGGCTTTATTTATATGGAAAGTTTTAGTCAGTCAGATTCATCCTGGAAAACCTTAAGGCTGACATTGTAGCCACCTTTCAAAATGATGCAGGGTTGGATGTGTTTGGTGAGGCTTTGGAGGATCAAAATGAGACTAAGTTTCAACAGGGAGGACAACTCAGCCTATTTTTAAAAAGTCTATTTATATTAACTATGTTTCATAAAGGTTTAAGGCAGCTTAACCAAAAGTATGTAATATATAAAGATAAACAGCTATGTGAAAAAATTGATGGTGATTCTGGGTCTGGAGAGATGGCTTCAGTGGTTAAAAGCACTGGTTGCTCTTGTGGAAGACCCAGGTTCAATTCCCATAAAACACTTGATTTGGGGGTTCTGGAGAGATGGCTCAGTGGTTAAGAAAACTGACTACTCTTGCAGAGGACTCAGTACCCATATGGCGGTTAACAACCATCTATAACTCCAGTTCCAGGGAATCTGATGCCTTCTTCTGACTTCCATGGCATTGTACAACATGAATGCACTTATATACATGGAGGCAATACATTCAAACGCATAGAATAAAAATAATAATAAATAATAGTATGCTCACCCAATTATGCGTAGGCATAAGGTGGGAAATAAGAGGATTATCCTTAAAAGTTCATCTGGAAGACTGTTTACTGCATATGCACTGCCCCCACCCAAGCAGTTTAAGCTAGAATGGCCTTTCCATTCTTCCTAACAGGATAGAGTGGGAATATATTTGAATAGAAACTCTCCTATTTTGATTATTGTTAGGGGAGGCGAAACCTATCCCATTGTTCAGAGCTGGGTGTATATGTAGCCTGATGAAGGCGGGGGTTTGAGTTTGCTAGGTATGTTCAGAAAGGGGTGTATGTATGTACGTAGTACATGCAGGCAGGGGAGCTGGGCTACCAAGTGCATTAATAGAAAAGGGTGCATGCCGAACCCAGTCCAAGTGGAGTCCCAGGTTACTGAACTGTTCCCTAAACTCTCCTGCCTTAGACTCACAAGGTACAGTGGATTCATTGGTAGCGATTTGCCAAGTAGTCCTGCTTTCCTTGCTATTCTTGACTGAGGCAAACACTGGTTCTTTTATTTCAATGTTAATTACTAATATAAACCCTCAGATTACATACTACACAGTATATGTTTATGTGTATATATACATATATGTAGATTCAGAATGGTTACAAAGGGGTTAAAGAAGCCAAGGGGGAGGGAAGCAAATAGAGATGCAAAAAGAGCCTCTACTGAGGTGGAGTTGGGGAAATGAACTGTCAGATAAATAACCCTGCAGGAGGTCTGCAGAGGTACCGCTGCAGGGTGAGAGTGGAGCTGTAGAAGTGAGGTACAGAAGAGACCACAGAGGTGAAGGACAGGACCCCTGGTACAGGATGACAGACAAATAGGTGGAGGACAAATAGCAATCTGAGTTGGTCACACCACAGTGGGGACTAAGTCAAGCTAAAACCCCAAAGAAAGCGGCAAGTTCTCTGCCTGTAGGTCCCTCGTCACACGCACTGGATGGTCAGATGATAGGTTGGTGGAACCATCACCACCACATTGTTAGGTGTCTTCTTTATGTGATCCATATGAGAAAGTTGCACCCTTTCCTCAGTTTGGGGTGTCTGATAGGTCCTTGGGCCTGGTTTTCCTGATAGAGCTTTCATATATCAGTGCACCCTTACATTCCCAATTTACTTTGATAAATTTATAGGATGACATCCTTTCTATTTTGAGGAATAAGTTACTTATCAGTCTGTGCCTTGTGGGAGGTACCAGACAGATGGTAATATTTACACGTCCACCAAGGTACAGAGTCATCCTCTATCTTCAAAATGGAATTAAGTATTGCTTGTAAAATGGACAAGGCTGAACCTGAAAAAACGATCGTTTTACACATTGTGGAGTAACTTAGGGCAGGGCACAGCCCTAGCTGAGCACTTGCCCTACCCAATGGGATGTGTTACAGATTTTCCTTCGCCACTCTCCTCCGCCTCCTCCTCTGCCTCCTCCTCCTCCCCGTCTTTCTATTTCTTCCTCATTCTCTTCCTCTTCCTCCTCCTTCTTCTTTGACATGGTCTCATGTATCCTAAGTTGGTCTCAGACTCGCTGTGTAGCGGAGAATGGTTTTGAACTCCTGGTCTTCCTGGAACAGTTATATTTGTAGTCAGAGAAAATGAAATGGCACACAGCACACAGAAATGAGGAAGCCACTGTCTGATTGATTGCCGATTATGATCATCTTATTTTATTTAGAACAGTTGTCACTTCTGATTGACTGGGACTCAACTACTTGTACAAGCTGTAGATGCAAAACACAACTCTTGCTCCAAAGGGAACAAGTGACAGTTTATTATGAACCAAATATGACTGGTATATTGAGGTGTGTCTAGGCATGACATAGCTATTGGCTGTCAGGAAACAAAACTGCTATGGTGACCGACTGCATAATTTGGCCCTGTAGTCATGGCAACAAAATAAGCAAACCAATACAGTGATAGCTAGGTCGATGGTAATGGCAATAGAGTTATTATGCCCTGGACAAGGAGGTGGGGTTGCTCACCAGATCTTCACCAGGCCATCACTCCCTTCTGTCCCTCCGCTCTTCATGGTCTTGGGAGGTACTAGGTGGGAGGTTAATTGAAGGTATAACTATTGATTCAGCTTTTGTGAAGACATCATGTTGGGATGAGATTTTTCAGTGATGAAGTCACTCATACCCCTGTAAGTAACTCATTGGTTTACCATCAGGGCTTGGGTGAAATAATTTCTTTGGACCCTTGGTCCCTCTCTGTGGTAAACAGAGGTTTGTTTATGTCTCCTAGAGAAGTCACGCCCAAGTGACCATGACCCATGTTAGGAATAAAAAAAGAAAGAACAGAACAGCAGGAATGGTGGAAAGGAATAGACACAAGACTACCCTTCAGAAGAGCTTTGTTAGGACAGAAAGCCTCATGACCACAGGGTGGGGGACAGGATTAAACTCTGAAGAGGAACAGAATAGGAGAGATAAAGGATCACACCAGAAACAGCATGAAGAGGCTATGAAGGGGAGAGAGAGAGAGAGAGGGAGAGAGAGAGAGAGAGAGAGAGAGAGA